>NW_027362940.1:3335000-3869352 GCF_046119375.1 Phyllobates terribilis | reverse complement strand
GCGTGCTTCGGTGGTAAGCCAACGGGAAAGTGGCGTGCTCCGGTGGCAAGCCAACGGGAAAGTGGCGTGCTCCGGTGGCAAGCCAGCGGGACTGTGGCGTGCTCCGGTGGCAAGCCAGCGGGACTGTGGCGTGCTTCGGTACCAAGCCAGCGGGAAAGTGGCGTGCTCCGGTGGCAAGCCAACGGGAAAGTGGCGTGCTCCGGTGGCAAGCCAACGGGAAAGTGGCGTGCTCCGGTGGCAAGCCAACGGGAAAGTGGCGTGCTCCGGTGGCAAGCCAACGGGAAAGTGGCGTGCTCCGGTGGCAAGCCAACGGGAAAGTGGCGTGCTCCGGTGGCAAGCCAACGGGACTGTGGCGTGCTTCGGTGGCAAGCCAGCGGGAAAGTGGCGTGCTCCGGTGGAAAGCCAACGGGAAAGTGGCGTGCTCCGGTGGCAAGCCAACGGGAAAGTGGCGTGCTCCGGTGGCAAGCCAACGGGAAAGTGGCGTGCTCCGGTGGCAAGCCAACGGGAAAGTGGCGTGCTTCGGTGGCAAGCCAACGGGAAAGTGGCGTGCTCCGGTGGCAAGCCAACGGGAAAGTGGCGTGCTCTGGTGGCAAGCCAACGGGAAAGTGGCGTGCTCCGGTGGCAAGCCAACGGGAAAGTGGTGTGCTCCGGTGGCAAGCCAACGAGACTGTGGCGTGCTCCGGTGGCAAGCCAACGGGACTGTGTAGTGCTTCGGTGGCAAGCCACCGGGAAAGTGGCGTGCTCCGGTGGCAAGCCATCGGGAAAGTAGCGTGCTCCGGTGGCAAGCCAACGGGAAAGTGGCGTGCTCCGGTGGCAAGCCAACGGGAAAGTGGCGTGCTCCGATGGCAAGCCAACGGGAAAGTGGCGTGCTCCGGTGGCAAGCCAACGGGAAAGTGGCGTGCTCCGGTGGCAAGCCAACGGGAAAGTGGCGTGCTCCGGTGGCAAGCCAACGGGAAAGTGGCGTGCTCCGGTGGCAAGCCAACGGAAAAGTGGCGTGCTCCGGTGGCAAGCCAACGGGAAAGTGGCGTGCTCCGGTGGCAAGCCAACGGGAAAGTGGCGTGCTCCGGTGGCAAGCCAACGGGAAATGGCGTGCTCCGGTGGCAAGCCAACGGGAAAGTGGCGTGCTCCGGTGGCAAGCCAACGGGAAAGTGGCGTGCTCCGGTGGCAAGCCAACGGGAAAGTGGCGTGCTCCGGTGGCAAGCCAACGGGAAAGTGGCGTGCTCCGGTGGCAAGCCAACGGGAAAGTGGCGTGCTCCGGTGGCAAGCCAACGGGAAAGTGACGTGCTCCGGTGGCAAGCCAACGGGAAAGTGGCGTGCTCCGGTGGCAAGCCAACGGGAAAGTGGCGTGCTCCTGTGGCAAGCCAACGGGAAAGTGGCGTGCTCCGGCGGCAAGCCAACGGGAAAGTGGCGTGCTCCGGCGGCAAGCCAACGGGAAAGTGGCGTGCTCCGGCGGCAAGCCAACGGGAAAGTGGCGTGCTCCGGCGGCAAGCCAACGGGAAAGTGGCATGCTCCGGCGGCAAGCCAACGGGAAAGTGGCGTGCTCCGGCGGCAAGCCAACGGGAAAGTGGCGTGCTCCGGTGGCAAGCCAACGGGAAAGTGGCGTGCTCCGGTGGCAAGCCAACGGGAAAGTGGCGTGCTCCGGTGGCAAGCCAACGGGAAAGTGGCGTGCTCCGGTGGCAAGCCAACGGAAAAGTGGCGTGCTCCGGTGGCAAGCCAACGGGAAAGTGGCGTGCTCCGGTGGCAAGCCAACGGGAAAGTGGCGTGCTCCGGTGGCAAGCCAACGGGAAATGGCGTGCTCCGGTGGCAAGCCAACGGGAAATGGCGTGCTCCGGTGGCAAGCCAACGGGAAAGTGGCGTGCTCCGGTGGCAAGCCAACGGGAAAGTGGCGTGCTCCGGTGGCAAGCCAACGGGAAAGTGGCGTGCTCCGGTGGCAAGCCAACGGGAAAGTGGCGTGCTCCGGTGGCAAGCCAACGGGAAAGTGGCGTGCTTCGGTACCAAGCCAGCGGGAAAGTGGCGTGCTCCGGTGGCAAGCCAACGGGAAAGTGGCGTGCTCCGGTGGCAAGCCAACGGGAAAGTGGCGTGCTCCGGTGGCAAGCCAACGGGAAAGTGGCGTGCTCCGGTGGCAAGCCAACGGGAAAGTGGCGTGCTCCGGTGGCAAGCCAACGGGAAAGTGGCGTGCTCCGGTGGCAAGCCAACGGGACTGTGGCGTGCTTCGGTGGCAAGCCAGCGGGAAAGTGGCGTGCTCCGGTGGAAAGCCAACGGGAAAGTGGCGTGCTCCGGTGGCAAGCCAACGGGAAAGTGGCGTGCTCCGGTGGCAAGCCAACGGGAAAGTGGCGTGCTCCGGTGGCAAGCCAACGGGAAAGTGGCGTGCTTCGGTGGCAAGCCAACGGGAAAGTGGCGTGCTCCGGTGGCAAGCCAACGGGAAAGTGGCGTGCTCTGGTGGCAAGCCAACGGGAAAGTGGCGTGCTCCGGTGGCAAGCCAACGGGAAAGTGGCGTGCTCCGGTGGCAAGCCAACGGGAAAGTGGCGTGCTCCGGTGGCAAGCCAACGGGAAAGTGGCGTGCTCCGGTGGCAAGCCAACGGGAAAGTGGCGTGCTCCGGTGGCAAGCCAACGGGACTGTGGCGTGCTCCGGTGGCAAGCCAACGGGAAAGTGGCGTGCTCCGGTGGCAAGCCAACGGGAAAGTGGCGTGCTCCGGTGGCAAGCCAACGGGAAAGTCGCGTGCTCCGGTGGCAAGCCAACGGGACTGTGGCGTGCTCCGGTGGCAAGCCAACGGGAAAGTGGCGTGCTCCGGTGGCAAGCCAACGGGAAAGTGACGTGCTCCGGTGGCAAGCCAACGGGAAAGTGGCGTGCTCCGGTGGCAAGCCAACGGGAAAGTGGCGTGCTCCTGTGGCAAGCCAACGGGAAAGTGGCGTGCTCCGGTGGCAAGCCAACGGCAAAGTGGCGTGCTCCGGTGGCAAGCCAACGGGAAAGTGGCGTGCTCCGGTGGCAAGCCAACGGGAAAGTGGCGTGCTCCGGTGGCAAGCCAACGGGAAAGTGGCGTGCTCCGGTGGCAAGCCAACGGGAAAGTGGCGTGCTCCGGTGGCAAGCCAACGGGACTGTGGCGTGCTCCGGTGGCAAGCCAACGGGAAAGTGGCGTGCTCCGGTGGCAAGCCAACGGGAAAGTGGCGTGCTCCGGTGGCAAGCCAACGGGAAAGTGGCGTGCTCCGGTGGAAAGCCAACGGGACTGTGGCGTGCTCCGGTGGCAAGCCAACGGGAAAGTGGCGTGCTCCGGTGGCAAGCCAACGGGAAAGTGGCGTGCTCCGGTGGCAAGCCAACGGGAAAGTGGCGTGCTCCGGTGGCAAGCCAACGGGAAAGTGGCGTGCTCCGGTGGCAAGCCAACGGGACAGTGGCGTGCCCCGGTGGCAAGCCAACGGGACAGTGGCGTGCTCCGGTGGCAAGCCAACGGGAAAGTGGCGTGCTCCGGTGGCAAGCCAACGGGAAAGTGGCGTGCTCCGGTGGCAAGCCAACGGGAAAGTGGCGTGCTCCGGTGGCAAGCCAACGGAAAAGTGGCGTGCTCCGGTGGCAAGCCAACGGGAAAGTGGCGTGCTCCGGTGGCACGCCAACGGGAAAGTGGCGTGCTCCGGTGGCAAGCCAACGGGAAAGTGGCGTGCTCCGGTGGCAAGCCAACGGGAAAGTGGCGTGCTTCGGTGGTAAGCCAACGGGAAAGTGGCGTGCTCCGGTGGCAAGCCAACGGGAAAGTGGCGTGCTCCGGTGGCAAGCCAGCGGGACTGTGGCGTGCTCCGGTGGCAAGCCAGCGGGACTGTGGCGTGCTTCGGTACCAAGCCAGCGGGAAAGTGGCGTGCTCCGGTGGCAAGCCAACGGGAAAGTGGCGTGCTCCGGTGGCAAGCCAACGGGAAAGTGGCGTGCTCCGGTGGCAAGCCAACGGGAAAGTGGCGTGCTCCGGTGGCAAGCCAACGGGAAAGTGGCGTGCTCCGGTGGCAAGCCAACGGGAAAGTGGCGTGCTCCGGTGGCAAGCCAACGGGACTGTGGCGTGCTTCGGTGGCAAGCCAGCGGGAAAGTGGCGTGCTCCGGTGGCAAGCCAACGGGAAAGTGGCGTGCTCCGGTGGCAAGCCAACGGGAAAGTGGCGTGCTCCGGTGGCAAGCCAACGGGAAAGTGGCGTGCTCCGGTGGCAAGCCAACGGGAAAGTGGCGTGCTTCGGTGGCAAGCCAACGGGAAAGTGGCGTGCTCCGGTGGCAAGCCAACGGGAAAGTGGCGTGCTCTGGTGGCAAGCCAACGGGAAAGTGGCGTGCTCCGGTGGCAAGCCAACGGGAAAGTGGTGTGCTCCGGTGGCAAGCCAACGAGACTGTGGCGTGCTCCGGTGGCAAGCCAACGGGACTGTGTAGTGCTTCGGTGGCAAGCCACCGGGAAAGTGGCGTGCTCCGGTGGCAAGCCATCGGGAAAGTAGCGTGCTCCGGTGGCAAGCCAACGGGAAAGTGGCGTGCTCCGGTGGCAAGCCAACGGGAAAGTGGCGTGCTCCGATGGCAAGCCAACGGGAAAGTGGCGTGCTCCGGTGGCAAGCCAACGGGAAAGTGGCGTGCTCCGGTGGCAAGCCAACGGGAAAGTGGCGTGCTCCGGTGGCAAGCCAACGGGAAAGTGGCGTGCTCCGGTGGCAAGCCAACGGAAAAGTGGCGTGCTCCGGTGGCAAGCCAACGGGAAAGTGGCGTGCTCCGGTGGCAAGCCAACGGGAAAGTGGCGTGCTCCGGTGGCAAGCCAACGGGAAATGGCGTGCTCCGGTGGCAAGCCAACGGGAAAGTGGCGTGCTCCGGTGGCAAGCCAACGGGAAAGTGGCGTGCTCCGGTGGCAAGCCAACGGGAAAGTGGCGTGCTCCGGTGGCAAGCCAACGGGAAAGTGGCGTGCTCCGGTGGCAAGCCAACGGGAAAGTGGCGTGCTCCGGTGGCAAGCCAACGGGAAAGTGACGTGCTCCGGTGGCAAGCCAACGGGAAAGTGGCGTGCTCCGGTGGCAAGCCAACGGGAAAGTGGCGTGCTCCTGTGGCAAGCCAACGGGAAAGTGGCGTGCTCCGGCGGCAAGCCAACGGGAAAGTGGCGTGCTCCGGCGGCAAGCCAACGGGAAAGTGGCGTGCTCCGGCGGCAAGCCAACGGGAAAGTGGCGTGCTCCGGCGGCAAGCCAACGGGAAAGTGGCGTGCTCCGGCGGCAAGCCAACGGGAAAGTGGCGTGCTCCGGCGGCAAGCCAACGGGAAAGTGGCGTGCTCCGGTGGCAAGCCAACGGGAAAGTGGCGTGCTCCGGTGGCAAGCCAACGGGAAAGTGGCGTGCTCCGGTGGCAAGCCAACGGGAAAGTGGCGTGCTCCGGTGGCAAGCCAACGGGAAAGTGGCGTGCTCCGGTGGCAAGCCAACGGAAAAGTGGCGTGCTCCGGTGGCAAGCCAACGGGAAAGTGGCGTGCTCCGGTGGCAAGCCAACGGGAAAGTGGCGTGCTCCGGTGGCAAGCCAACGGGAAATGGCGTGCTCCGGTGGCAAGCCAACGGGAAATGGCGTGCTCCGGTGGCAAGCCAACGGGAAAGTGGCGTGCTCCGGTGGCAAGCCAACGGGAAAGTGGCGTGCTCCGGTGGCAAGCCAACGGGAAAGTGGCGTGCTCCGGTGGCAAGCCAACGGGAAAGTGGCGTGCTCCGGTGGCAAGCCAACGGGAAAGTGGCGTGCTTCGGTACCAAGCCAGCGGGAAAGTGGCGTGCTCCGGTGGCAAGCCAACGGGAAAGTGGCGTGCTCCGGTGGCAAGCCAACGGGAAAGTGGCGTGCTCCGGTGGCAAGCCAACGGGAAAGTGGCGTGCTCCGGTGGCAAGCCAACGGGAAAGTGGCGTGCTCCGGTGGCAAGCCAACGGGACTGTGGCGTGCTTCGGTGGCAAGCCAGCGGGAAAGTGGCGTGCTCCGGTGGAAAGCCAACGGGAAAGTGGCGTGCTCCGGTGGCAAGCCAACGGGAAAGTGGCGTGCTCCGGTGGCAAGCCAACGGGAAAGTGGCGTGCTCCGGTGGCAAGCCAACGGGAAAGTGGCGTGCTTCGGTGGCAAGCCAACGGGAAAGTGGCGTGCTCCGGTGGCAAGCCAACGGGAAAGTGGCGTGCTCTGGTGGCAAGCCAACGGGAAAGTGGCGTGCTCCGGTGGCAAGCCAACGGGAAAGTGGTGTGCTCCGGTGGCAAGCCAACGAGACTGTGGCGTGCTCCGGTGGCAAGCCAACGGGACTGTGTAGTGCTTCGGTGGCAAGCCACCGGGAAAGTGGCGTGCTCCGGTGGCAAGCCATCGGGAAAGTAGCGTGCTCCGGTGGCAAGCCAACGGGAAAGTGGCGTGCTCCGGTGGCAAGCCAACGGGAAAGTGGCGTGCTCCGATGGCAAGCCAACGGGAAAGTGGCGTGCTCCGGTGGCAAGCCAACGGGAAAGTGGCGTGCTCCGGTGGCAAGCCAACGGGAAAGTGGCGTGCTCCGGTGGCAAGCCAACGGGAAAGTGGCGTGCTCCGGTGGCAAGCCAACGGAAAAGTGGCGTGCTCCGGTGGCAAGCCAACGGGAAAGTGGCGTGCTCCGGTGGCAAGCCAACGGGAAAGTGGCGTGCTCCGGTGGCAAGCCAACGGGAAATGGCGTGCTCCGGTGGCAAGCCAACGGGAAAGTGGCGTGCTCCGGTGGCAAGCCAACGGGAAAGTGGCGTGCTCCGGTGGCAAGCCAACGGGAAAGTGGCGTGCTCCGGTGGCAAGCCAACGGGAAAGTGACGTGCTCCGGTGGCAAGCCAACGGGAAAGTGGCGTGCTCCGGTGGCAAGCCAACGGGAAAGTGGCGTGCTCCTGTGGCAAGCCAACGGGAAAGTGGCGTGCTCCGGCGGCAAGCCAACGGGAAAGTGGCGTGCTCCGGCGGCAAGCCAACGGGAAAGTGGCGTGCTCCGGCGGCAAGCCAACGGGAAAGTGGCGTGCTCCGGCGGCAAGCCAACGGGAAAGTGGCGTGCTCCGGCGGCAAGCCAACGGGAAAGTGGCGTGCTCCGGCGGCAAGCCAACGGGAAAGTGGCGTGCTCCGGTGGCAAGCCAACGGGAAAGTGGCGTGCTCCGGTGGCAAGCCAACGGGAAAGTGGCGTGCTCCGGTGGCAAGCCAACGGGAAAGTGGCGTGCTCCGGTGGCAAGCCAACGGGAAAGTGGCGTGCTCCGGTGGCAAGCCAACGGAAAAGTGGCGTGCTCCGGTGGCAAGCCAACGGGAAAGTGGCGTGCTCCGGTGGCAAGCCAACGGGAAAGTGGCGTGCTCCGGTGGCAAGCCAACGGGAAATGGCGTGCTCCGGTGGCAAGCCAACGGGAAATGGCGTGCTCCGGTGGCAAGCCAACGGGAAAGTGGCGTGCTCCGGTGGCAAGCCAACGGGAAAGTGGCGTGCTCCGGTGGCAAGCCAACGGGAAAGTGGCGTGCTCCGGTGGCAAGCCAACGGGAAAGTGGCGTGCTCCGGTGGCAAGCCAACGGGAAAGTGGCGTGCTCCGGTGGCAAGCCAACGGGAAAGTGACGTGCTCCGGTGGCAAGCCAACGGGAAAGTGGCGTGCTCCGGTGGCAAGCCAACGGGAAAGTGGCGTGCTCCTGTGGCAAGCCAACGGGAAAGTGGCGTGCTCCGGCGGCAAGCCAACGGGAAAGTGGCGTGCTCCGGCGGCAAGCCAACGGGAAAGTGGCGTGCTCCGGCGGCAAGCCAACGGGAAAGTGGCGTGCTCCGGCGGCAAGCCAACGGGAAAGTGGCGTGCTCCGGCGGCAAGCCAACGGGAAAGTGCCGTGCTCCGGTGGCAAGCCAACGGGAAAGTGCCGTGCTCCGGTGGCAAGCCAACGGGAAAGTGGCGTGCTCCGGTGGCAAGCCAACGGGAAAGTGGCGTGCTCCGGTGGCAAGCCAACGGGAAAGTGGCGTGCTCCGGTGGCAAGCCAACGGGAAAGTGGCGTGCTCCGGTGGCAAGCCAACGGGAAAGTGGCGTGCTCCGGTGGCAAGCCAACGGGACAGTGGCGTGCTCCGGTGGCAAGTCAACGGGAAAGTGGCGTGCTCCGGTGGCAAGCCAACGGGACTGTGGCGTGCTCCGGTGGCAAGCCAACGGGAAAGTGGCGTGCTCCGGTGGCAAGCCAACGGGAAAGTGGCGTGCTCCGGTGGCAAGCCAACGGGAAAGTGGCGTGCTCCGGTGGCAAGCCAACGGGAAAGTGGCGTGCTCCGGTGGCAAGCCAACGGGAAAGTGGCGTGCTCCGGTGGCAAGCCAACGGGAAAGTGGCGTGCTCCGGTGGCAAGCCAACGGGACTGTGGCGTGCTCCGGTGGCAAGCCAACGGGAAAGTGGCGTGCTCCGGTGGCAAGCCAACGGGAAAGTGGCGTGCTCCGGTGGCAAGCCAACGGGAAAGTGGCGTGCTCCGGTGGCAAGCCAACGGGAAAGTGGCGTGCTCCGGTGGCAAGCCAACGGGACTGTGGCGTGCTCCGGTGGCAAGCCAACGGGAAAGTGGCGTGCTCCGGTGGCAAGCCAACGGGAAAGTGACGTGCTCCGGTGGCAAGCCAACGGGAAAGTGGCGTGCTCCGGTGGCAAGCCAACGGGAAAGTGGCGTGCTCCTGTGGCAAGCCAACGGGAAAGTGGCGTGCTCCGGTTGCAAGCCAACGGCAAAGTGGCGTGCTCCGGTGGCAAGCCAAGGGGAAAGTGGCGTGCTCCGGTGGCAAGCCAACGGGAAAGTGGCGTGCTCCGGTGGCAAGCCAACGGGAAAGTGGCGTGCTCCGGTGGCAAGCCAACGGGAAAGTGGCGTGCTCCGGTGGCAAGCCAACGGGAAAGTGGCGTGCTCCGGTGGCAAGCCAACGGGACTGTGGCGTGCTCCGGTGGCAAGCCAACGGGAAAGTGGCGTGCTCCGGTGGCAAGCCAACGGGAAAGTGGCGTGCTCCGGTGGCAAGCCAACGGGAAAGTCGCGTGCTCCGGTGGCAAGCCAACGGGACTGTGGCGTGCTCCGGTGGCAAGCCAACGGGAAAGTGGCGTGCTCCGGTGGCAAGCCAACGGGAAAGTGGCTTGCTCCGGTGGCAAGCCAACGGGAAAGTGGCGTGCTCCGGTGGCAAGCCAACGGGAAAGTGGCGTGCTCCGGTGGCAAGCCAACGGGACTGTGGCGTGCTCCGGTGGCAAGCCAACGGGAAAGTGGCGTGCTCCGGTGGCAAGCCAACGGGAAAGTGGCGTGCTCCGGTGGCAAGCCAACGGGAAAGTGGCGTGCTCCGGTGGCAAGCCAACGGGAAAGTGGCGTGCTCCTGTGGCAAGCCAACGGGAAAGTGGCGTGCTCCGGTGGCAAGCCAACGGCAAAGTGGCGTGCTCCGGTGGCAAGCCAACGGGAAAGTGGCGTGCTCCGGTGGCAAGCCAACGGGAAAGTGGCGTGCTCCGGTGGCAAGCCAACGGGAAAGTGGCGTGCTCCGGTGGCAAGCCAACGGGAAAGTGGCGTGCTCCGGTGGCAAGCCAACGGGACTGTGGCGTGCTCCGGTGGCAAGCCAACGGGAAAGTGGCGTGCTCCGGTGGCAAGCCAACGGGAAAGTGGCGTGCTCCTGTGGCAAGCCAACGGGAAAGTGGCGTGCTCCGGCGGCAAGCCAACGGGAAAGTGGCGTGCTCCGGCGGCAAGCCAACGGGAAAGTGGCGTGCTCCGGTGGCAAGCCAACGGGACTGTGGCGTGCTCCGGTGGCAAGCCAACGGGAAAGTGGCGTGCTCCGGTGGCAAGCCAACGGGAAAGTGACGTGCTCCGGTGGCAAGCCAACGGGAAAGTGGCGTGCTCCGGTGGCAAGCCAACGGGAAAGTGGCGTGCTCCTGTGGCAAGCCAACGGGAAAGTGGCGTGCTCCGGTTGCAAGCCAACGGCAAAGTGGCGTGCTCCGGTGGCAAGCCAAGGGGAAAGTGGCGTGCTCCGGTGGCAAGCCAACGGGAAAGTGGCGTGCTCCGGTGGCAAGCCAACGGGAAAGTGGCGTGCTCCGGTGGCAAGCCAACGGGAAAGTGGCGTGCTCCTGTGGCAAGCCAACGGGAAAGTGGCGTGCTCCGGTGGCAAGCCAACGGCAAAGTGGCGTGCTCCGGTGGCAAGCCAACGGGAAAGTGGCGTGCTCCGGTGGCAAGCCAACGGGAAAGTGGCGTGCTCCGGTGGCAAGCCAACGGGAAAGTGGCGTGCTCCGGTGGCAAGCCAACGGGAAAGTGGCGTGCTCCGGTGGCAAGCCAACGGGACTGTGGCGTGCTCCGGTGGCAAGCCAACGGGAAAGTGGCGTGCTCCGGTGGCAAGCCAACGGGAAAGTGGCGTGCTCCGGTGGCAAGCCAACGGGAAAGTGGCGTGCTCCGGTGGCAAGCCAACGGGAAAGTGGCGTGCTCCGGTGGCAAGCCAACGGGAAAGTGGCGTGCTCCGGTGGCAAGCCAACGGGACTGTGGCGTGCTCCGGTGGCAAGCCAACGGGAAAGTGGCGTGCTCCGGTGGCAAGCCAACGGGAAAGTGGCGTGCTCCGGTGGCAAGCCAACGGGAAAGTGGCGTGCTCCGGTGGCAAGCCAACGGGACTGTGGCGTGCTCCGGTGGCAAGCCAACGGGAAAGTGGCGTGCTCCGGTGGCAAGCCAACGGGAAAGTGACGTGCTCCGGTGGCAAGCCAACGGGAAAGTGGCGTGCTCCGGTGGCAAGCCAACGGGAAAGTGGCGTGCTCCTGTGGCAAGCCAACGGGAAAGTGGCGTGCTCCGGTTGCAAGCCAACGGCAAAGTGGCGTGCTCCGGTGGCAAGCCAAGGGGAAAGTGGCGTGCTCCGGTGGCAAGCCAACGGGAAAGTGGCGTGCTCCGGTGGCAAGCCAACGGGAAAGTGGCGTGCTCCGGTGGCAAGCCAACGGGAAAGTGGCGTGCTCCGGTGGCAAGCCAACGGGAAAGTGGCGTGCTCCGGTGGCAAGCCAACGGGACTGTGGCGTGCTCCGGTGGCAAGCCAACGGGAAAGTGGCGTGCTCCGGTGGCAAGCCAACGGGAAAGTGGCGTGCTCCGGTGGCAAGCCAACGGGAAAGTCGCGTGCTCCGGTGGCAAGCCAACGGGACTGTGGCGTGCTCCGGTGGCAAGCCAACGGGAAAGTGGCGTGCTCCGGTGGCAAGCCAACGGGAAAGTGACGTGCTCCGGTGGCAAGCCAACGGGAAAGTGGCGTGCTCCGGTGGCAAGCCAACGGGAAAGTGGCGTGCTCCGGTGGCAAGCCAACGGGACTGTGGCGTGCTCCGGTGGCAAGCCAACGGGAAAGTGGCGTGCTCCGGTGGCAAGCCAACGGGAAAGTGACGTGCTCCGGTGGCAAGCCAACGGGAAAGTGGCGTGCTCCGGTGGCAAGCCAACGGGAAAGTGGCGTGCTCCTGTGGCAAGCCAACGGGAAAGTGGCGTGCTCCGGTTGCAAGCCAACGGCAAAGTGGCGTGCTCCGGTGGCAAGCCAAGGGGAAAGTGGCGTGCTCCGGTGGCAAGCCAACGGGAAAGTGGCGTGCTCCGGTGGCAAGCCAACGGGAAAGTGGCGTGCTCCGGTGGCAAGCCAACGGGAAAGTGGCGTGCTCCGGTGGCAAGCCAACGGGAAAGTGGCGTGCTCCGGTGGCAAGCCAACGGGACTGTGGCGTGCTCCGGTGGCAAGCCAACGGGAAAGTGGCGTGCTCCGGTGGCAAGCCAACGGGAAAGTGGCGTGCTCCGGTGGCAAGCCAACGGGAAAGTCGCGTGCTCCGGTGGCAAGCCAACGGGACTGTGGCGTGCTCCGGTGGCAAGCCAACGGGAAAGTGGCGTGCTCCGGTGGCAAGCCAACGGGAAAGTGACGTGCTCCGGTGGCAAGCCAACGGGAAAGTGGCGTGCTCCGGTGGCAAGCCAACGGGAAAGTGGCGTGCTCCTGTGGCAAGCCAACGGGAAAGTGGCGTGCTCCGGTGGCAAGCCAACGGCAAAGTGGCGTGCTCCGGTGGCAAGCCAACGGGAAAGTGGCGTGCTCCGGTGGCAAGCCAACGGGAAAGTGGCGTGCTCCGGTGGCAAGCCAACGGGACTGTGGCGTGCTCCGGTGGCAAGCCAACGGGAAAGTGGCGTGCTCCGGTGGCAAGCCAACGGGAAAGTGGCGTGCTCCGGTGGCAAGCCAACGGGAAAGTGGCGTGCTCCGGTGGAAAGCCAACGGGACTGTGGCGTGCTCCGGTGGCAAGCCAACGGGAAAGTGGCGTGCTCCGGTGGCAAGCCAACGGGAAAGTGGCGTGCTCCGGTGGCAAGCCAACGGGAAAGTGGCGTGCTCCGGTGGCAAGCCAACGGGAAAGTGGCGTGCTCCGGTGGCAAGCCAACGGGACAGTGGCGTGCCCCGGTGGCAAGCCAACGGGACAGTGGCGTGCTCCGGTGGCAAGCCAACGGGAAAGTGGCGTGCTCCGGTGGCAAGCCAACGGGAAAGTGGCGTGCTCCGGTGGCAAGCCAACGGGAAAGTGGCGTGCTCCGGTGGCAAGCCAACGGAAAAGTGGCGTGCTCCGGTGGCAAGCCAACGGGAAAGTGGCGTGCTCCGGTGGCACGCCAACGGGAAAGTGGCGTGCTCCGGTGGCAAGCCAACGGGAAAGTGGCGTGCTCCGGTGGCAAGCCAACGGGAAAGTGGCGTGCTTCGGTGGTAAGCCAACGGGAAAGTGGCGTGCTCCGGTGGCAAGCCAACGGGAAAGTGGCGTGCTCCGGTGGCAAGCCAGCGGGACTGTGGCGTGCTCCGGTGGCAAGCCAGCGGGACTGTGGCGTGCTTCGGTACCAAGCCAGCGGGAAAGTGGCGTGCTCCGGTGGCAAGCCAACGGGAAAGTGGCGTGCTCCGGTGGCAAGCCAACGGGAAAGTGGCGTGCTCCGGTGGCAAGCCAACGGGAAAGTGGCGTGCTCCGGTGGCAAGCCAACGGGAAAGTGGCGTGCTCCGGTGGCAAGCCAACGGGAAAGTGGCGTGCTCCGGTGGCAAGCCAACGGGACTGTGGCGTGCTTCGGTGGCAAGCCAGCGGGAAAGTGGCGTGCTCCGGTGGAAAGCCAACGGGAAAGTGGCGTGCTCCGGTGGCAAGCCAACGGGAAAGTGGCGTGCTCCGGTGGCAAGCCAACGGGAAAGTGGCGTGCTCCGGTGGCAAGCCAACGGGAAAGTGGCGTGCTTCGGTGGCAAGCCAACGGGAAAGTGGCGTGCTCCGGTGGCAAGCCAACGGGAAAGTGGCGTGCTCTGGTGGCAAGCCAACGGGAAAGTGGCGTGCTCCGGTGGCAAGCCAACGGGAAAGTGGTGTGCTCCGGTGGCAAGCCAACGAGACTGTGGCGTGCTCCGGTGGCAAGCCAACGGGACTGTGTAGTGCTTCGGTGGCAAGCCACCGGGAAAGTGGCGTGCTCCGGTGGCAAGCCATCGGGAAAGTAGCGTGCTCCGGTGGCAAGCCAACGGGAAAGTGGCGTGCTCCGGTGGCAAGCCAACGGGAAAGTGGCGTGCTCCGATGGCAAGCCAACGGGAAAGTGGCGTGCTCCGGTGGCAAGCCAACGGGAAAGTGGCGTGCTCCGGTGGCAAGCCAACGGGAAAGTGGCGTGCTCCGGTGGCAAGCCAACGGGAAAGTGGCGTGCTCCGGTGGCAAGCCAACGGAAAAGTGGCGTGCTCCGGTGGCAAGCCAACGGGAAAGTGGCGTGCTCCGGTGGCAAGCCAACGGGAAAGTGGCGTGCTCCGGTGGCAAGCCAACGGGAAATGGCGTGCTCCGGTGGCAAGCCAACGGGAAAGTGGCGTGCTCCGGTGGCAAGCCAACGGGAAAGTGGCGTGCTCCGGTGGCAAGCCAACGGGAAAGTGGCGTGCTCCGGTGGCAAGCCAACGGGAAAGTGACGTGCTCCGTTGGCAAGCCAACGGGAAAGTGGCGTGCTCCGGTGGCAAGCCAACGGGAAAGTGGCGTGCTCCTGTGGCAAGCCAACGGGAAAGTGGCGTGCTCCGGCGGCAAGCCAACGGGAAAGTGGCGTGCTCCGGCGGCAAGCCAACGGGAAAGTGGCGTGCTCCGGCGGCAAGCCAACGGGAAAGTGGCGTGCTCCGGCGGCAAGCCAACGGGAAAGTGGCGTGCTCCGGCGGCAAGCCAACGGGAAAGTGGCGTGCTCCGGCGGCAAGCCAACGGGAAAGTGGCGTGCTCCGGCGGCAAGCCAACGGGAAAGTGGCGTGCTCCGGTGGCAAGCCAACGGGAAAGTGGCGTGCTCCGGTGGCAAGCCAACGGGAAAGTGGCGTGCTCCGGTGGCAAGCCAACGGGAAAGTGGCGTGCTCCGGTGGCAAGCCAACGGGAAAGTGGCGTGCTCCGGTGGCAAGCCAACGGGAAAGTGGCGTGCTCCGGTGGCAAGCCAACGGGAAAGTGGCGTGCTCCGGTGGCAAGCCAACGGAAAAGTGGCGTGCTCCGGTGGCAAGCCAACGGGAAAGTGGCGTGCTCCGGTGGCAAGCCAACGGGAAATGGCGTGCTCCGGTGGCAAGCCAACGGGAAATGGCGTGCTCCGGTGGCAAGCCAACGGGAAATGGCGTGCTCCGGTGGCAAGCCAACGGGAAAGTGGCGTGCTCCGGTGGCAAGCCAACGGGAAAGTGGCGTGCTCCGGTGGCAAGCCAACGGGAAAGTGGCGTGCTCCGGTGGCAAGCCAACGGGAAAGTGGCGTGCTCCGGTGGCAAGCCAACGGGAAAGTGGCGTGCTCCGGTGGCAAGCCAACGGGAAAGTGGCGTGCTCCGGTGGCAAGCCAACGGGAAAGTGACGTGCTCCGGCGGCAAGCCAACGGGAAAGTGGCGTGCTCCGGCGGCAAGCCAACGGGAAAGTGGCGTGCTCCGGCGGCAAGCCAACGGGAAAGTGGCGTGCTCCGGCGGCAAGCCAACGGGAAAGTGGCGTGCTCCGGCGGCAAGCCAACGGGAAAGTGGCGTGCTCCGGCGGCAAGCCAACGGGAAAGTGGCGTGCTCCGGCGGCAAGCCAACGGGAAAGTGCCGTGCTCCGGTGGCAAGCCAACGGGAAAGTGCCGTGCTCCGGTGGCAAGCCAACGGGAAAGTGGCGTGCTCCGGTGGCAAGCCAACGGGAAAGTGGCGTGCTCCGGTGGCAAGCCAACGGGAAAGTGGCGTGCTCCGGTGGCAAGCCAACGGGAAAGTGGCGTGCTCCGGTGGCAAGCCAACGGGACAGTGGCGTGCTCCGGTGGCAAGTCAACGGGAAAGTGGCGTGCTCCGGTGGCAAGCCAACGGGACTGTGGCGTGCTCCGGTGGCAAGCCAACGGGAAAGTGGCGTGCTCCGGTGGCAAGCCAACGGGAAAGTGGCGTGCTCCGGTGGCAAGCCAACGGGAAAGTGGCGTGCTCCGGTGGCAAGCCAACGGGAAAGTGGCGTGCTCCGGTGGCAAGCCAACGGGAAAGTGGCGTGCTCCGGTGGCAAGCCAACGGGAAAGTGGCGTGCTCCGGTGGCAAGCCAACGGGACTGTGGCGTGCTCCGGTGGCAAGCCAACGGGAAAGTGGCGTGCTCCGGTGGCAAGCCAACGGGAAAGTGGCGTGCTCCGGTGGCAAGCCAACGGGAAAGTGGCGTGCTCCGGTGGCAAGCCAACGGGAAAGTGGCGTGCTCCGGTGGCAAGCCAACGGGACTGTGGCGTGCTCCGGTGGCAAGCCAACGGGAAAGTGGCGTGCTCCGGTGGCAAGCCAACGGGAAAGTGACGTGCTCCGGTGGCAAGCCAACGGGAAAGTGGCGTGCTCCGGTGGCAAGCCAACGGGAAAGTGGCGTGCTCCTGTGGCAAGCCAACGGGAAAGTGGCGTGCTCCGGTTGCAAGCCAACGGCAAAGTGGCGTGCTCCGGTGGCAAGCCAAGGGGAAAGTGGCGTGCTCCGGTGGCAAGCCAACGGGAAAGTGGCGTGCTCCGGTGGCAAGCCAACGGGAAAGTGGCGTGCTCCGGTGGCAAGCCAACGGGAAAGTGGCGTGCTCCGGTGGCAAGCCAACGGGAAAGTGGCGTGCTCCGGTGGCAAGCCAACGGGACTGTGGCGTGCTCCGGTGGCAAGCCAACGGGAAAGTGGCGTGCTCCGGTGGCAAGCCAACGGGAAAGTGGCGTGCTCCGGTGGCAAGCCAACGGGAAAGTCGCGTGCTCCGGTGGCAAGCCAACGGGACTGTGGCGTGCTCCGGTGGCAAGCCAACGGGAAAGTGGCGTGCTCCGGTGGCAAGCCAACGGGAAAGTGGCTTGCTCCGGTGGCAAGCCAACGGGAAAGTGGCGTGCTCCGGTGGCAAGCCAACGGGAAAGTGGCGTGCTCCGGTGGCAAGCCAACGGGACTGTGGCGTGCTCCGGTGGCAAGCCAACGGGAAAGTGGCGTGCTCCGGTGGCAAGCCAACGGGAAAGTGGCGTGCTCCGGTGGCAAGCCAACGGGAAAGTGGCGTGCTCCGGTGGCAAGCCAACGGGAAAGTGGCGTGCTCCTGTGGCAAGCCAACGGGAAAGTGGCGTGCTCCGGTGGCAAGCCAACGGCAAAGTGGCGTGCTCCGGTGGCAAGCCAACGGGAAAGTGGCGTGCTCCGGTGGCAAGCCAACGGGAAAGTGGCGTGCTCCGGTGGCAAGCCAACGGGAAAGTGGCGTGCTCCGGTGGCAAGCCAACGGGAAAGTGGCGTGCTCCGGTGGCAAGCCAACGGGACTGTGGCGTGCTCCGGTGGCAAGCCAACGGGAAAGTGGCGTGCTCCGGTGGCAAGCCAACGGGAAAGTGGCGTGCTCCTGTGGCAAGCCAACGGGAAAGTGGCGTGCTCCGGCGGCAAGCCAACGGGAAAGTGGCGTGCTCCGGCGGCAAGCCAACGGGAAAGTGGCGTGCTCCGGCGGCAAGCCAACGGGAAAGTGGCGTGCTCCGGCGGCAAGCCAACGGGAAAGTGGCGTGCTCCGGCGGCAAGCCAACGGGAAAGTGGCGTGCTCCGGTGGCAAGCCAACGGGAAAGTGGCGTGCTCCGGTGGCAAGCCAACGGGAAAGTGGCGTGCTCCGGTGGCAAGCCAACGGGAAAGTGGCGTGCTCCGGTGGCAAGCCAACGGGAAAGTGGCGTGCTCCGGTGGCAAGCCAACGGGAAAGTGGCGTGCTCCGGTGGCAAGCCAACGGGAAAGTGGCGTGCTCCGGTGGCAAGCCAACGGGACAGTGGCGTGCTCCGGTGGCAAGTCAACGGGAAAGTGGCGTGCTCCGGTGGCAAGCCAACGGGACTGTGGCGTGCTCCGGTGGCAAGCCAACGGGAAAGTGGCGTGCTCCGGTGGCAAGCCAACGGGAAAGTGGCGTGCTCCGGTGGCAAGCCAACGGGAAAGTGGCGTGCTCCGGTGGCAAGCCAACGGGAAAGTGGCGTGCTCCGGTGGCAAGCCAACGGGAAAGTGGCGTGCTCCGGTGGCAAGCCAACGGGACTGTGGCGTGCTCCGGTGGCAAGCCAACGGGAAAGTGGCGTGCTCCGGTGGCAAGCCAACGGGAAAGTGGCGTGCTCCGGTGGCAAGCCAACGGGAAAGTGGCGTGCTCCGGTGGCAAGCCAACGGGAAAGTGGCGTGCTCCGGTGGCAAGCCAACGGGACTGTGGCGTGCTCCGGTGGCAAGCCAACGGGAAAGTGGCGTGCTCCGGTGGCAAGCCAACGGGAAAGTGACGTGCTCCGGTGGCAAGCCAACGGGAAAGTGGCGTGCTCCGGTGGCAAGCCAACGGGAAAGTGGCGTGCTCCTGTGGCAAGCCAACGGGAAAGTGGCGTGCTCCGGTTGCAAGCCAACGGCAAAGTGGCGTGCTCCGGTGGCAAGCCAAGGGGAAAGTGGCGTGCTCCGGTGGCAAGCCAACGGGAAAGTGGCGTGCTCCGGTGGCAAGCCAACGGGAAAGTGGCGTGCTCCGGTGGCAAGCCAACGGGAAAGTGGCGTGCTCCGGTGGCAAGCCAACGGGAAAGTGGCGTGCTCCGGTGGCAAGCCAACGGGACTGTGGCGTGCTCCGGTGGCAAGCCAACGGGAAAGTGGCGTGCTCCGGTGGCAAGCCAACGGGAAAGTGGCGTGCTCCGGTGGCAAGCCAACGGGAAAGTCGCGTGCTCCGGTGGCAAGCCAACGGGACTGTGGCGTGCTCCGGTGGCAAGCCAACGGGAAAGTGGCGTGCTCCGGTGGCAAGCCAACGGGAAAGTGACGTGCTCCGGTGGCAAGCCAACGGGAAAGTGGCGTGCTCCGGTGGCAAGCCAACGGGAAAGTGGCGTGCTCCTGTGGCAAGCCAACGGGAAAGTGGCGTGCTCCGGTGGCAAGCCAACGGCAAAGTGGCGTGCTCCGGTGGCAAGCCAACGGGAAAGTGGCGTGCTCCGGTGGCAAGCCAACGGGAAAGTGGCGTGCTCCGGTGGCAAGCCAACGGGAAAGTGGCGTGCTCCGGTGGCAAGCCAACGGGAAAGTGGCGTGCTCCGGTGGCAAGCCAACGGGACTGTGGCGTGCTCCGGTGGCAAGCCAACGGGAAAGTGGCGTGCTCCGGTGGCAAGCCAACGGGAAAGTGGCGTGCTCCGGTGGCAAGCCAACGGGAAAGTGGCGTGCTCCGGTGGAAAGCCAACGGGACTGTGGCGTGCTCCGGTGGCAAGCCAACGGGAAAGTGGCGTGCTCCGGTGGCAAGCCAACGGGAAAGTGGCGTGCTCCGGTGGCAAGCCAACGGGAAAGTGGCGTGCTCCGGTGGCAAGCCAACGGGAAAGTGGCGTGCTCCGGTGGCAAGCCAACGGGACAGTGGCGTGCCCCGGTGGCAAGCCAACGGGACAGTGGCGTGCTCCGGTGGCAAGCCAACGGGAAAGTGGCGTGCTCCGGTGGCAAGCCAACGGGAAAGTGGCGTGCTCCGGTGGCAAGCCAACGGGAAAGTGGCGTGCTCCGGTGGCAAGCCAACGGAAAAGTGGCGTGCTCCGGTGGCAAGCCAACGGGAAAGTGGCGTGCTCCGGTGGCACGCCAACGGGAAAGTGGCGTGCTCCGGTGGCAAGCCAACGGGAAAGTGGCGTGCTCCGGTGGCAAGCCAACGGGAAAGTGGCGTGCTTCGGTGGTAAGCCAACGGGAAAGTGGCGTGCTCCGGTGGCAAGCCAACGGGAAAGTGGCGTGCTCCGGTGGCAAGCCAGCGGGACTGTGGCGTGCTCCGGTGGCAAGCCAGCGGGACTGTGGCGTGCTTCGGTACCAAGCCAGCGGGAAAGTGGCGTGCTCCGGTGGCAAGCCAACGGGAAAGTGGCGTGCTCCGGTGGCAAGCCAACGGGAAAGTGGCGTGCTCCGGTGGCAAGCCAACGGGAAAGTGGCGTGCTCCGGTGGCAAGCCAACGGGAAAGTGGCGTGCTCCGGTGGCAAGCCAACGGGAAAGTGGCGTGCTCCGGTGGCAAGCCAACGGGACTGTGGCGTGCTTCGGTGGCAAGCCAGCGGGAAAGTGGCGTGCTCCGGTGGAAAGCCAACGGGAAAGTGGCGTGCTCCGGTGGCAAGCCAACGGGAAAGTGGCGTGCTCCGGTGGCAAGCCAACGGGAAAGTGGCGTGCTCCGGTGGCAAGCCAACGGGAAAGTGGCGTGCTTCGGTGGCAAGCCAACGGGAAAGTGGCGTGCTCCGGTGGCAAGCCAACGGGAAAGTGGCGTGCTCTGGTGGCAAGCCAACGGGAAAGTGGCGTGCTCCGGTGGCAAGCCAACGGGAAAGTGGTGTGCTCCGGTGGCAAGCCAACGAGACTGTGGCGTGCTCCGGTGGCAAGCCAACGGGACTGTGTAGTGCTTCGGTGGCAAGCCACCGGGAAAGTGGCGTGCTCCGGTGGCAAGCCATCGGGAAAGTAGCGTGCTCCGGTGGCAAGCCAACGGGAAAGTGGCGTGCTCTGGTGGCAAGCCAACGGGAAAGTGGCGTGCTCCGATGGCAAGCCAACGGGAAAGTGGCGTGCTCCGGTGGCAAGCCAACGGGAAAGTGGCGTGCTCCGGTGGCAAGCCAACGGGAAAGTGGCGTGCTCCGGTGGCAAGCCAACGGGAAAGTGGCGTGCTCCGGTGGCAAGCCAACGGAAAAGTGGCGTGCTCCGGTGGCAAGCCAACGGGAAAGTGGCGTGCTCCGGTGGCAAGCCAACGGGAAAGTGGCGTGCTCCGGTGGCAAGCCAACGGGAAATGGCGTGCTCCGGTGGCAAGCCAACGGGAAAGTGGCGTGCTCCGGTGGCAAGCCAACGGGAAAGTGGCGTGCTCCGGTGGCAAGCCAACGGGAAAGTGGCGTGCTCCGGTGGCAAGCCAACGGGAAAGTGGCGTGCTCCGGTGGCAAGCCAACGGGAAAGTGGCGTGCTCCGGTGGCAAGCCAACGGGAAAGTGACGTGCTCCGGTGGCAAGCCAATGGGAAAGTGGCGTGCTCCGGTGGCAAGCCAACGGGAAAGTGGCGTGCTCCTGTGGCAAGCCAACGGGAAAGTGGCGTGCTCCGGCGGCAAGCCAACGGGAAAGTGGCGTGCTCCGGCGGCAAGCCAACGGGAAAGTGGCGTGCTCCGGCGGCAAGCCAACGGGAAAGTGGCGTGCTCCGGCGGCAAGCCAACGGGAAAGTGGCGTGCTCCGGCGGCAAGCCAACGGGAAAGTGGCGTGCTCCGGCGGCAAGCCAACGGGAAAGTGGCGTGCTCCGGTGGCAAGCCAACGGGAAAGTGGCGTGCTCCGGTGGCAAGCCAACGGGAAAGTGGCGTGCTCCGGTGGCAAGCCAACGGGAAAGTGGCGTGCTCCGGTGGCAAGCCAACGGGAAAGTGGCGTGCTCCGGTGGCAAGCCAATGGAAAAGTGGCGTGCTCCGGTGGCAAGCCAACGGGAAAGTGGCGTGCTCCGGTGGCAAGCCAACGGGAAAGTGGCGTGCTCCGGTGGCAAGCCAACGGGAAATGGCGTGCTCCGGTGGCAAGCCAACGGGAAATGGCGTGCTCCGGTGGCAAGCCAACGGGAAAGTGGCGTGCTCCGGTGGCAAGCCAACGGGAAAGTGGCGTGCTCCGGTGGCAAGCCAACGGGAAAGTGGCGTGCTCCGGTGGCAAGCCAACGGGAAAGTGGCGTGCTCCGGCGGCAAGCCAACGGGAAAGTGGCGTGCTCCGGCGGCAAGCCAACGGGAAAGTGGCGTGCTCCGGCGGCAAGCCAACGGGAAAGTGCCGTGCTCCGGTGGCAAGCCAACGGGAAAGTGCCGTGCTCCGGTGGCAAGCCAACGGGAAAGTGGCGTGCTCCGGTGGCAAGCCAACGGGAAAGTGGCGTGCTCCGGTGGCAAGCCAACGGGAAAGTGGCGTGCTCCGGTGGCAAGCCAACGGGAAAGTGGCGTGCTCCGGTGGCAAGCCAACGGGAAAGTGGCGTGCTCCGGTGGCAAGCCAACGGGACAGTGGCGTGCTCCGGTGGCAAGTCAACGGGAAAGTGGCGTGCTCCGGTGGCAAGCCAACGGGACTGTGGCGTGCTCCGGTGGCAAGCCAACGGGAAAGTGGCGTGCTCCGGTGGCAAGCCAACGGGAAAGTGGCGTGCTCCGGTGGCAAGCCAACGGGAAAGTGGCGTGCTCCGGTGGCAAGCCAACGGGAAAGTGGCGTGCTCCGGTGGCAAGCCAACGGGACTGTGGCGTGCTCCGGTGGCAAGCCAACGGGAAAGTGGCGTGCTCCGGTGGCAAGCCAACGGGAAAGTGGCGTGCTCCGGTGGCAAGCCAACGGGAAAGTGGCGTGCTCCGGTGGCAAGCCAACGGGAAAGTGGCGTGCTCCGGTGGCAAGCCAACGGGACTGTGGCGTGCTCCGGTGGCAAGCCAACGGGAAAGTGGCGTGCTCCGGTGGCAAGCCAACGGGAAAGTGACGTGCTCCGGTGGCAAGCCAACGGGAAAGTGGCGTGCTCCGGTGGCAAGCCAACGGGAAAGTGGCGTGCTCCTGTGGCAAGCCAACGGGAAAGTGGCGTGCTCCGGTTGCAAGCCAACGGCAAAGTGGCGTGCTCCGGTGGCAAGCCAAGGGGAAAGTGGCGTGCTCCGGTGGCAAGCCAACGGGAAAGTGGCGTGCTCCGGTGGCAAGCCAACGGGAAAGTGGCGTGCTCCGGTGGCAAGCCAACGGGAAAGTGGCGTGCTCCGGTGGCAAGCCAACGGGAAAGTGGCGTGCTCCGGTGGCAAGCCAACGGGACTGTGGCGTGCTCCGGTGGCAAGCCAACGGGAAAGTGGCGTGCTCCGGTGGCAAGCCAACGGGAAAGTGGCGTGCTCCGGTGGCAAGCCAACGGGAAAGTCGCGTGCTCCGGTGGCAAGCCAACGGGACTGTGGCGTGCTCCGGTGGCAAGCCAACGGGAAAGTGGCGTGCTCCGGTGGCAAGCCAACGGGAAAGTGGCTTGCTCCGGTGGCAAGCCAACGGGAAAGTGGCGTGCTCCGGTGGCAAGCCAACGGGAAAGTGGCGTGCTCCGGTGGCAAGCCAACGGGAAAGTGGCGTGCTCCGGTGGCAAGCCAACGGGACTGTGGCGTGCTCCGGTGGCAAGCCAACGGGAAAGTGGCGTGCTCCGGTGGCAAGCCAACGGGAAAGTGACGTGCTCCGGTGGCAAGCCAACGGGAAAGTGGCGTGCTCCGGTGGCAAGCCAACGGGAAAGTGGCGTGCTCCTGTGGCAAGCCAACGGGAAAGTGGCGTGCTCCGGTGGCAAGCCAACGGCAAAGTGGCGTGCTCCGGTGGCAAGCCAACGGGAAAGTGGCGTGCTCCGGTGGCAAGCCAACGGGAAAGTGGCGTGCTCCGGTGGCAAGCCAACGGGAAAGTGGCGTGCTCCGGTGGCAAGCCAACGGGAAAGTGGCGTGCTCCGGTGGCAAGCCAACGGGAAAGTGGCGTGCTCCGGTGGCAAGCCAACGGGAAAGTGGCGTGCTCCGGTGGCAAGCCAACGGGACTGTGGCGTGCTCCGGTGGCAAGCCAACGGGAAAGTGGCGTGCTCCGGTGGCAAGCCAACGGGAAAGTGGCGTGCTCCGGTGGCAAGCCAACGGGAAAGTGGCGTGCTCCGGTGACAAGCCAACGGGAAAGTGGCGTGCTCCGGTGGCAAGCCAACGGGACTGTGGCGTGCTCCGGTGGCAAGCCAACGGGAAAGTGGCGTGCTCCGGTGGCAAGCCAACGGGAAAGTGGCGTGCTCCGGTGGCAAGCCAACGGGAAAGTGGCGTGCTCCGGTGGCAAGCCAACGGGACTGTGGCGTGCTCCGGTGGCAAGCCAACGGCAAAGTGGCGTGCTCCGGTGGCAAGCCAACGGCAAAGTGGCGTGCTCCGGTGGCAAGCCAACGGGAAAGTGGCGTGCTCCGGTGGCAAGCCAACGGGAAAGTGGCGTGCTCCGGTGGCAAGCCAACGGGAAAGTGGCGTGCTCCGGTGGCAAGCCAGCGGGAAAGTGGCGTGCTCCGGTGGCAAGCCAGCGGGAAAGTGGCGTGCTCCGGTGGCAAGCCAGCGGGAAAGTGGCGTGCTCCGGTGGCAAGCCAGCGGGACAGTGGCGTGCTCCGGTGGCAAGTCAGCGGGAAAGTGGCGTGCTCCGGTGGCAAGCCAACGGGAAAGTGGCGTGCTCCGGTGGCAAGCCAACGGGAAAGTGGCGTGCTCCGGTGGCAAGCCAACGGGAAAGTGGCGTGCTCCGGTGGCAAGCCAACGGGAAAGTGGCGTGCTCAGGTGGCAAGCCAACGGGACTGTGGCGTGCTCCGGTGGCAAGCCAACGGGAAAGTGGCGTGCTCCGGTGGCAAGCCAACGGGACTGTGGCGTGCTCCGGTGGCAAGCCAACGGGAAAGTGGCGTGCTCCGGTGGCAAGCCAACGGGAAAGTGACGTGCTCCGGTGACAAGCCAACGGGAAAGTGGCGTGCTCCGGTGGCAAGCCAACGGGAAAGTGGCGTGCTCCGGTGGCAAGCCAACGGGAAAGTGGCGTGCTCCGGTGGCAAGCCAAAGGGAAAGTGGCGTGTTCCGGTGGCAAGCCAACGGGAAAGTGGCGTGCTCCGGTGGCAAGCCAACGGGAAAGTGGCGTGCTCCGGTGGCAAGCCAACGGGACAGTGGCGTGCTCCGGTGGCAAGCCAACGGGAAAGTGGCGTGCTCCGGTGGCAAGCCAACGGAAAAGTGGCGTGCTCCGGTGGCAAGCCAACGGGAAAGTGGCGTGCTCCGGTGGCAAGCCAACGGGAAATGGCGTGCTCCGGTGGCAAGCCAACGGGAAAGTGGCGTGCTCCGGTGGCAAGCCAACGGGAAAGTGGCGTGCTCCGGTGGCAAGCCAACGGGAAAGTGGCGTGCTCCGGTGGCAAGCCAACGGGAAAGTGGCGTGCTCCGGTGGCAAGCCAACGGGAAAGTGGCGTGCTCCGGTGGCAAGCCAACGGGAAAGTGACGTGCTCCGGTGGCAAGCCAACGGGAAAGTGGCGTGCTCCGGCGGCAAGCCAACGGGAAAGTGGCGTGCTCCGGCGGCAAGCCAACGGGAAAGTGGCGTGCTCCGGCGGCAAGCCAACGGGAAAGTGGCGTGCTCCGGCGGCAAGCCAACGGGAAAGTGGCGTGCTCCGGCGGCAAGCCAACGGGAAAGTGGCGTGCTCCGGCGGCAAGCCAACGGGAAAGTGGCGTGCTCCGGCGGCAAGCCAACGGGAAAGTGGCGTGCTCCGGTGGCAAGCCAACGGGAAAGTGGCGTGCTCCGGTGGCAAGCCAACGGGAAAGTGGCGTGCTCCGGTGGCAAGCCAACGGAAAAGTGGCGTGCTCCGGTGGCAAGCCAACGGGAAAGTGGCGTGCTCCGGTGGCAAGCCAACGGGAAAGTGGCGTGCTCCGGTGGCAAGCCAACGGGAAATGGCGTGCTCCGGTGGCAAGCCAACGGGAAAGTGGCGTGCTCCGGTGGCAAGCCAACGGGAAAGTGGCGTGCTCCGGTGGCAAGCCAACGGGAAAGTGGCGTGCTCCGGTGGCAAGCCAACGGGAAAGTGGCGTGCTCCGGTGGCAAGCCAACGGGAAAGTGGCGTGCTCCGGTGGCAAGCCAACGGGAAAGTGACGTGCTCCGGTGGCAAGCCAACGGGAAAGTGGCGTGCTCCGGTGGCAAGCCAACGGGAAAGTGGCGTGCTCCTGTGGCAAGCCAACGGGAAAGTGGCGTGCTCCGGCGGCAAGCCAACGGGAAAGTGGCGTGCTCCGGCGGCAAGCCAACGGGAAAGTGGCGTGCTCCGGCGGCAAGCCAACGGGAAAGTGGCGTGCTCCGGCGGCAAGCCAACGGGAAAGTGGCATGCTCCGGCGGCAAGCCAACGGGAAAGTGGCGTGCTCCGGTGGCAAGCCAACGGGAAAGTGGCGTGCTCCGGTGGCAAGCCAACGGGAAAGTGGCGTGCTCCGGTGGCAAGCCAACGGGAAAGTGGCGTGCTCCGGTGGCAAGCCAACGGGAAAGTGGCGTGCTCCGGTGGCAAGCCAACGGGAAAGTGGCGTGCTCCGGTGGCAAGCCAACGGAAAAGTGGCGTGCTCCGGTGGCAAGCCAACGGGAAAGTGGCGTGCTCCGGTGGCAAGCCAACGGGAAAGTGGCGTGCTCCGGTGGCAAGCCAACGGGAAATGGCGTGCTCCGGTGGCAAGCCAACGGGAAAGTGGCGTGCTCCGGTGGCAAGCCAACGGGAAAGTGGCGTGCTCCGGTGGCAAGCCAACGGGAAAGTGGCGTGCTCCGGTGGCAAGCCAACGGGAAAGTGGCGTGCTCCGGTGGCAAGCCAACGGGAAAGTGGCGTGCTCCGGTGGCAAGCCAACGGGAAAGTGGCGTGCTCCGGTGGCAAGCCAACGGGAAAGTGGCGTGCTCCGGTGGCAAGCCAACGGGAAAGTGGCGTGCTCCTGTGGCAAGCCAACGGGAAAGTGGCGTGCTCCGGCGGCAAGCCAACGGGAAAGTGGCGTGCTCCGGCGGCAAGCCAACGGGAAAGTGGCGTGCTCCGGCGGCAAGCCAACGGGAAAGTGGCGTGCTCCGGCGGCAAGCCAACGGGAAAGTGGCGTGCTCCGGCGGCAAGCCAACGGGAAAGTGGCGTGCTCCGGTGGCAAGCCAACGGGAAAGTGGCGTGCTCCGGTGGCAAGCCAACGGGAAAGTGGCGTGCTCCGGTGGCAAGCCAACGGGAAAGTGGCGTGCTCCGGTGGCAAGCCAACGGGAAAGTGGCGTGCTCCGGTGGCAAGCCAACGGGACTGTGGCGTGCTCCGGTGGCAAGCCAACGGGAAAGTGGCGTGCTCCGGTGGCAAGCCAACGGGAAAGTGACGTGCTCCGGTGGCAAGCCAACGGGAAAGTGGCGTGCTCCGGTGGCAAGCCAACGGGAAAGTGGCGTGCTCCTGTGGCAAGCCAACGGGAAAGTGGCGTGCTCCGGTTGCAAGCCAACGGCAAAGTGGCGTGCTCCGGTGGCAAGCCAAGGGGAAAGTGGCGTGCTCCGGTGGCAAGCCAACGGGAAAGTGGCGTGCTCCGGTGGCAAGCCAACGGGAAAGTGGCGTGCTCCGGTGGCAAGCCAACGGGAAAGTGGCGTGCTCCGGTGGCAAGCCAACGGGAAAGTGGCGTGCTCCGGTGGCAAGCCAACGGGACTGTGGCGTGCTCCGGTGGCAAGCCAACGGGAAAGTGGCGTGCTCCGGTGGCAAGCCAACGGGAAAGTGGCGTGCTCCGGTGGCAAGCCAACGGGAAAGTCGCGTGCTCCGGTGGCAAGCCAACGGGACTGTGGCGTGCTCCGGTGGCAAGCCAACGGGAAAGTGGCGTGCTCCGGTGGCAAGCCAACGGGAAAGTGACGTGCTCCGGTGGCAAGCCAACGGGAAAGTGGCGTGCTCCGGTGGCAAGCCAACGGGAAAGTGGCGTGCTCCTGTGGCAAGCCAACGGGAAAGTGGCGTGCTCCGGTGGCAAGCCAACGGCAAAGTGGCGTGCTCCGGTGGCAAGCCAACGGGAAAGTGGCGTGCTCCGGTGGCAAGCCAACGGGAAAGTGGCGTGCTCCGGTGGCAAGCCAACGGGAAAGTGGCGTGCTCCGGTGGCAAGCCAACGGGAAAGTGGCGTGCTCCGGTGGCAAGCCAACGGGACTGTGGCGTGCTCCGGTGGCAAGCCAACGGGAAAGTGGCGTGCTCCGGTGGCAAGCCAACGGGAAAGTGGCGTGCTCCGGTGGCAAGCCAACGGGAAAGTGGCGTGCTCCGGTGGAAAGCCAACGGGACTGTGGCGTGCTCCGGTGGCAAGCCAACGGGAAAGTGGCGTGCTCCGGTGGCAAGCCAACGGGAAAGTGGCGTGCTCCGGTGGCAAGCCAACGGGAAAGTGGCGTGCTCCGGTGGCAAGCCAACGGGAAAGTGGCGTGCTCCGGTGGCAAGCCAACGGGACAGTGGCGTGCCCCGGTGGCAAGCCAACGGGACAGTGGCGTGCTCCGGTGGCAAGCCAACGGGAAAGTGGCGTGCTCCGGTGGCAAGCCAACGGGAAAGTGGCGTGCTCCGGTGGCAAGCCAACGGGAAAGTGGCGTGCTCCGGTGGCAAGCCAACGGAAAAGTGGCGTGCTCCGGTGGCAAGCCAACGGGAAAGTGGCGTGCTCCGGTGGCACGCCAACGGGAAAGTGGCGTGCTCCGGTGGCAAGCCAACGGGAAAGTGGCGTGCTCCGGTGGCAAGCCAACGGGAAAGTGGCGTGCTCCGGTGGCAAGCCAACGGGAAAGTGGCGTGCTCCGGTGGCAAGCCAGCGGGACTGTGGCGTGCTCCGGTGGCAAGCCAGCGGGACTGTGGCGTGCTTCGGTACCAAGCCAGCGGGAAAGTGGCGTGCTCCGGTGGCAAGCCAACGGGAAAGTGGCGTGCTCCGGTGGCAAGCCAACGGGAAAGTGGCGTGCTCCGGTGGCAAGCCAACGGGAAAGTGGCGTGCTCCGGTGGCAAGCCAACGGGAAAGTGGCGTGCTCCGGTGGCAAGCCAACGGGAAAGTGGCGTGCTCCGGTGGCAAGCCAACGGGACTGTGGCGTGCTTCGGTGGCAAGCCAGCGGGAAAGTGGCGTGCTCCGGTGGAAAGCCAACGGGAAAGTGGCGTGCTCCGGTGGCAAGCCAACGGGAAAGTGGCGTGCTCCGGTGGCAAGCCAACGGGAAAGTGGCGTGCTCCGGTGGCAAGCCAACGGGAAAGTGGCGTGCTTCGGTGGCAAGCCAACGGGAAAGTGGCGTGCTCCGGTGGCAAGCCAACGGGAAAGTGGCGTGCTCTGGTGGCAAGCCAACGGGAAAGTGGCGTGCTCCGGTGGCAAGCCAACGGGAAAGTGGTGTGCTCCGGTGGCAAGCCAACGAGACTGTGGCGTGCTCCGGTGGCAAGCCAACGGGACTGTGTAGTGCTTCGGTGGCAAGCCACCGGGAAAGTGGCGTGCTCCGGTGGCAAGCCATCGGGAAAGTAGCGTGCTCCGGTGGCAAGCCAACGGGAAAGTGGCGTGCTCTGGTGGCAAGCCAACGGGAAAGTGGCGTGCTCCGATGGCAAGCCAACGGGAAAGTGGCGTGCTCCGGTGGCAAGCCAACGGGAAAGTGGCGTGCTCCGGTGGCAAGCCAACGGGAAAGTGGCGTGCTCCGGTGGCAAGCCAACGGGAAAAGGTGTGCTCCGGTGGCATGCTAATGGTAAAGGTGTGCTCCAGTGGCATTCTAACGGTAAAGGTGTGCTGCGGTCACATGCTAATGGTAAAGGTGTGCTCCGGTGGCATGCTAACGGGAATAGGTGTGCTCCGATGGCATGCTAACGGGAATAGGTGTGCACGGTGGCATACTAACGGGAAAAGGTGTGCTACGGTGGCATGCTAGCGGGAAATGGTGTGCTTCGGTGGCATGATAACGAGAAATGGGGTACTCCATTGGCACCACAATGGTCAAGGGACTTGGAAATGTCACATGTGAAGTCATACTCGCATAGTGTCTGTTGTTGCAGGGATCAAAAGAGCGACCCGGTGGAACAAGATGTGGACACTGTGCGACAGATGGTGGTTTAAGGACAGCAAACAGCAAAATAAGACAAAGCAACAGCAAGAAAACAATCCAAGAATTACCGCAGCAGACAAGTAAGTGATTGTGATTCTTTTAAACGGTGATGTATGATCAGATGAAGTGGAATGCAGTAAGTTTGGAAATATGATTAACATGTTAATAAAGTGTCTGAAATGTATGAGCGAGAAAGAGAAAAAGGTGGATTGTTACAGGGGGACAGCTGAGAGTAGGGAGTTGCAGAGAAAGTCCTTGTGACAGGTTTAGGATGTATACGGCGGTTTATTGCCTCCTCCACATACAAAGGCAGGAGATGAGACTATCAAACTATTGAACTTGGAGTTGTCAGTAATGTTGGACGTGAAATTAATAAAGCAAGTAAAATGGGAAAGAAAAAAAGGGGTTGTATGTTTGCCTGGTCAGAGGGATGTTTGCCTGGTCATGGGGATGTTTGTCTGGTCAGGGGGATGTTTGCCTGGTCAGGGGGATGTTTGCCTGGTCAGGGGGATGTTTGCCTGGTCAGGGGGATGGTTGCCTGGTCAGGAGGATGTTTGCCTGGTCATGGGGATGTTTGTCTGGTCAGGGGGATGTTTGCCTGGTCAGAGGGATGTTTGCCTGGTCAGGGGGTGTTTGCCTGGTCAGGGCGATGTTTGCCTGGTCAGGGGGATGGTTGCCTGGTCAGGAGGATGTTTGTCTGGTCAGGTGGATGTTTGTCTGGTCAGAGGGATGTTTGTCTGGTCAGAGTGATGTTTGTCTGGTCAGAGGGATGTTTGCTTCACGTTGGGGAAGAGGGAAAGGACTGAATGATCCGGCACCTGTCCTATCCACAGGATGGTCAGCTAGTGCCGCCATTGGGAAAGAGCTGACCTAGTGTCACTATCAATCATCAGAGTCTGCAGTACAACTGATTAGGGGTCCAGCAGGGGGGCGCTGATGACACAGGTGGACCTTGGGGCGGTTTTCCGGTTGCGGACGCTGCACCTAGAGGGTTTTCTTCATGTAATTATCCTCCTCACATTGCAGACTTGTGAACTTTATAAATTTTCTTCATTTGCTTATTTTCTTCTCTCCCAAACACGTTGCTGAAGTGCTGTCTCACCCCCACTGCCCCCATCCAGAAGCTTCTTGTGGCTGCTGTTCAGTGAGATTTGTCCTCTATATACCAGCAGTCTGTGTATGGGCCTGTCTCTGTCTGATCCTCTCTGCTCTCCACCCCTGCACTCAGACATGGGAAACCCTGTACTCGGATTACTTCACATCTTGGTGAACAACAGCTGAAAGGACCCTATAAAGGAGCCTGTACCAGGAAGGTGACAGCGGTGCAGCATTGTGCTTGTGGTAGCAATCGGGCGGTGGAGTCAGAAATTGGGGAATACTTGGGTGCTCTCTGGACGGACAATATTAGTGCTGCAGTAATTTCCCACAAGTTTTTGCACAGAGCGGCCACTAATATAGAATAAAGTAAAACAATTGTGCTCTGTAAATAATGGCTGTGCTTTGCTACAAATGCTTCATGTTCGCAGGAGGTTTTTTTTTCTTTAATAAATTTTATTTCGTTTATAATTGATTTTTTCTCTTTCTGCTAGATATCAGCACATGATAGAGGCCGTACGGGACTGGTATAAGAAGTTCTTGGCTGAGAAGGAAAGAAGCTTCATTCCTCCATGAGCTGCAGTTCTTTGTGTCCAGTCGGGAGCTCTATTAGTAAGTAGATTTTATCAGCGGCGCAGACATTTCCGGGAAGGTTCCAATTGGCCGAATACAAGACGTTCATTAAACTCTTCATTTGAAATAAACGTCTGGTTATCATCCACAATACTTAATACCGATCACTTGTCACAAATTTGTATATTTTTTACCTGTTATAAAATGCTGCTGATCCCTTGAATCTTTTCTTTTTTTTTTGTCATTTTAGACAAAACATTACATATTCCTGACAAGTCCCAGGTCTTTTCACACCACTCGTTTTGCAGGTTCTTTAATACTACAGCACTTACGTTATTGGGGTCATTTTTGTGCAGTTTGCAGTTACATGATTTTTTATACATGTTTTTTTTTAGCTTTGTCTTGTTATTACATCACATTCATCTTTTTCCTCTTTTGCTTTCCTGGACTGAAGGAAACATATCTCCAAGTCACTCTGAGCTGCCGGCAGGAGAGATGGACCCTCAGGAGCCTCCTAGTCTTCAGAATCCACATGAAGGAGAAGTCCAAGAACAAGAAAGGCCTCCGACAGCAGAGCAACCTGTCCGCCAAAAAGTCCCAGAAGAAGAAGCGATGGTCCCGCAGCTCATCTGTGTTTTTCCTAAATGTGGTTTATACTTTTACTGATTGTAATTTTCTTGGTCGATACCAGATAAAGTTTTGGATGACAACTGTCTGGACTTGTGTCTTATTTTACATTTCTCCTTTTTTCTTCTTGCTTCCCCTCCAGTGAGATCTGGCTTAGGTGATAAAAGCCTTTCTCTATCCAGCATTTTTGCAGCAGGCTGGAGAATTACTTTCTGGATGATAACTTGCCTTAGTCTCAGATGCCCATACACTAGTTAGCTTTACACCGGACGCTTGTCCACACAACACATCCCGACTCCCCCATATACATGAATGTGGTTATATGTGTGGGGGAGATGGCCCCATACACAGCACATGGTCGGCTGCTCCAGCAAAAATCCTTGGGTTTGACCTACCTTCCTGTAATATATATGGGGGGCCATTAGTTGGATGTTTGCAGGACCCCTCTTTGTCCGACAGCTTCCCTCCCCCACACATAGCAAGCAGTGTACATACAAGCTCCCTTCCCGCACATACAGTATATATAGCATATAAAGAAAAAACCTAGAAGTCTGAACTGAAACATAAATTGATGTGCATGCAAAATGTAAATGCATGTTCACACAAGGCCACTAGACAAAGAAAAACCAAAGACAAGCAAAATACCCAAGTAACCGGAAGTGAATGGGTAAATCGCAAAGTGCAAAAATAATAAATAATGAAGGGTATTTAGTTAACATAATTTTGATAAAAATAATGCAAAAGCTATCCCGCCACATCACGGCAACCCTTATGGGACAGTCCTAACTCTAATATTAAAACCTTACCATTTGTCAAGTGACGTACATATGGATAAGGGCAGAGAGACTGACCCCCTAATAGAAGCATAGACCTGAGGCAGAATAAACATTTCAGCTCAGACAAAGGGTGGCCACACCCTAATATGCACTAAAGCACACTGAACTACAAAGAAAAAACCTAGAAGTCTGAACTGAAACATAAATTGCAGGCAAAATGTAAATGCATGTTCACATAAGGCCACTAGACAAAGAAAAACCAAAGGCAAGCAAAATACCCAAGTAACTGGAAGTAAATGGGTAAATCGCAAAGTGCAAAAATAATAAATAATGAAGGGTATTTAGTAGTGAAGAGCGAGCACTAAAATGCTCGGGTGCTCGAAGTTCGGGCCGAGCTCGCCATGATACTCGGGTGCTCGACCTGAGCCACGAGCCCAATGTTAGTCTATGGGAGACCCCAGCATTCTCGCGGCGGCATCCCCGGATGTCTTTTAAAAGCCTAACAAGTGCCCAAAACGATAGTGACAGTGCTCAAATGACATGGGGACAGCATGGGGATCGCCCCAGGAAGCATTTCTGACCCCCAGGTCACTGCTGTCAACAATGTGGTCAGAGGTATTAAGCCACTTTTAAGGGCTCACAATAAAACGTTCAAAAACTAAACTGAAACTGCTTTCCTGTGAAATATGTTAAGGAAGTTCCTTTCCAGGGTAAAGACTTGTGTATAAGGTAAAATAAATAACCCAAAAAAAAAATACTCCTCCACACCTTGGGCTATGTTCACAAGTAGCATTTTTAATGCGTTTTTGCACTTTTGTATTGCTTCAATCGTGACAAATGCATTCACTGGGAAATGTAATTTTAACATTTTACAACCTTATCTGGCCATGTGCTGTATGACACATGCATACAGTGCTGAAAAGACATGGGGACAGCATGGGAAAGACCCCTGGAAGCATCTCTGACTCCCCAGTCACTGCCTAAAAGTGTGCCCATCAGAAGTCATCCTTGCCGCATCAGAAGATGCAGACTTGCAACTATCCCCGTGCAAGTTCTTGTCCCAGGGCAGGGTTCAATTGTACCTCCCCCATTCCTTGCAATGCAAGCGCAAATATGCAGCCAACCACCCACCCACCCCCAGGCTGCAATACCATACTGCTTGCTTGCACTTGAACTTGGGCCTTTTAGGCATGTGGAGGCGGAATCTGACCACCATGTCATGGCAGCGTTGGCGGCCTGGTATCCATACTCAGTCCCCAGCCGCCCGGCGGCGGGGTGTCCACACTCGGTCCCCAACCGCCAGGTGGCGGCCGGGTGTCCATACTCAGTCCCCAGCCGCCTGGGGGCAGCCGGGTGTCCATAAACGGTCCCCAGCCGCCCCTATTTCTCCTTGGAACATCCCCTCACACACTTTTCTTAGCCCGGCCTGCTTTAGGGCAGCATTGGACGAGCCCACCAGACAACCAGACTCCTCCGGTGGGCCCTGGCTTCTCCATCAGGGGAGTTGAGAGTGACAAGGTGAGGACCATGATGATGATGATACAAGTTAGCATCTGCTTTGTTTTCTTGGAATGCAAGCGTAAGTGTGCAGCCTGCCACCCACCCACCCACCGCCAGGCTGCATTACCATACTGCTTGCTTGCACTTGAAATTGGGCCTTTTTAGGCACGTGGAGGCGGAATCTGACCACCGAGTCATGGCAGCATTGGCGGCCTGGAATCCATACTCAGTCCCCAGCCGCCCGGCTGCCAGGTGTTCACACTCGGTCCCCAGCCGCCAGGGGGCGGCCGGGTGTCCATACTCGGTCCCCAGCCGCCCCGCGGCCGGGTGTTCACACACGGTCCCCATCCCCCTGGGGGCAGCCGGGTGTCCATAAACGGTCCCCAGGGGCCCCTATTTTTCCTTGGAACATCCCCGCACACACTTTTCTTAGCCTGGCCTGCTTTAGGGCAGCATTGGACGAGCCCACCAGAGAACCAGACTCCTCCGGTGGGCCCTGGCTTCTCCATCAGGGGAGTTGAGAGTACCAAGGTGAGGACCATGATGATGATGATACAAGTTAGCATCTGCTTTGTTTTCTTGGAATGCAAGCGCATGTATGTAGTAGCGACTAGGCCTGAGGTGGTCAGCGTTTTGGCGCATATCCTACCTCCTCCGAGGATTGCTGGATGTTTTCCTGCTACTATCCCAGTTCTATGACTCCCATTAAAACAAAGCTTCAGGTGATGAATGATGGATGAGGTGGTGGCAAAGGAGAAAGAGCAGGAGGAACAGGGACCATTCACATCAATATCAGGCCAGTCAACCACATATGTCTTGTAGGATATGTTTCTGTAACAAAAGGAGCGGTTTGGCTACACAGTTATAGGGCATACAGTGAGTGCAATGCCTACCAAAAATTTTGAGGCACTCGAATGTACCTTGGAAATGACATGGAGGTCAGAGGGCCTTAACTAAACCGTTTTTTCCATTTATATCAACTGGGTCTCCTGTACACTGTTGGCCTAAACAGTGAATGGAAGGCTTTCCAAAAATTATGAGGAACTGCAATGCCCCTTGAAACAGACGTGGATTACAGCGTACTAAAAAGCTTCTACCCACTATTGGGGAGTGGGTCTCCCTTAGTTTTCGCCTTTGCATTGAAAAGCAAAAGCTGACTAAAATTAGGAGGAAATGCAATGTCCGTTGGAAGAGTCGTGGAGGTTAGAGGTAATTAAGAACAACATTTCAATGCCCCTAGGAAGAGCTGTGGAGTTCAGAGTGGCTTAAGAAGACTTTTGATGTCCCTTTGAACAGACGTGGAGGTCACAGTAGCTTAACAAGATGGTTTTAATGCCCCTCGGAAAAGACGTGGAGGTCCCAGTAGCTTAACCAGACATTTTGAATGCCCCTCGGAAAAGGGGCTTTTAATGCCCCTTCCAAGAGCCATACAGTACAGCATAGTACAAACATTATTCCCATTATTGGGGAGTGTGTATCCCATAGTCATAGCTTATGCCTTCCAAGCAAAAGCTGCCAAAAATTAGGATGGAGAAACTTGCAATGCCCCTTACAAGAGCCATGCAGTACAGCATATTCCAAACATTATTCCCATTATTGGGGAGTGGGTCTCCCATAGTCTTTGCTTATGCCTTCCAAGCAAAAGCTGCCAAAAATTAGGACGAAGGAGCTTGCAATGCCCCTTACAAGAGCCATGCAGTACAGCATATTACAAACATTATTCCCATTATTGGGGAGTTGGTCTCCCATAGTCTTTGCTTATGCCTTCCAAGCAAAAGCTGCCAAAAATTAGGACGGAGGAACTTGCAGTGCCCCTTACAAGAGCCATGCAGTACAGCATATTACAAACATTATTCCCATTAATGGGGAGTGGGTCTCCCATAGTATTTGCTTATGCCTTCCAAGAAAAAGCAGCCAAAAATTAAGAGGAAATGAAATGCCCGTTCGAAGAGTCGTGGAGGTTAGAGTTAATTAAAAACAACATATCAATGCCCCTTGGAAGAGTTGTGGAGTTCAGAGTGGTTTAACAAGACACTTTTAATGCCCCTCAAAAGAGATGTGGAGGTCCCAGTAGCTTAACAAGACGGTTTTAATGCCCCTCAGAAAAGTGGTGGAGGTCACAGTAGCTTAAGAAGACGCTTTTAATGCCCCTCAGAAGAAACGTGGAGATCCTAGTAGCTTAACAAGATGGTTTTAATGCCCCTTGGAAAAGTGGTGGAGGTCGCAGTAGCTTAACAAGACGGTTTGAATGATCCTTGGAAGAGACGTGGAGGTCACAGTACCTTAACAAGACGGTTTGAATGCCCCTTGGAAGAGACGTGGAGGTCGCAGTAGCTTAACAAGACGCTATTAATGCCCCTCAGAAGAGACGTGGAGGTCCCAGCAGCTTAACAAGACGGTTTTAATGCTCCTCAGAAAAGTGGTGGAGGTCCCAGTAGCTTAACAAGATGATTTTAATGCCCCTCAGAAACGTGGTAGAGGTCCCAGTAGCTTAACAAGACTGTTTGAATGCTCCTTGGAAGAGACGTGGAGGTCCCAGTAGCTTAACTGGCCGGTTTAAATGCCCCTCGGAAAAGTGGTGGAGGTCACAGTAGCTTAACAAGACACTATTAATGCCCCTCAGAAGAGAAGTGGAGGTCCCAGCAGCTTAACAAGACAGTTTGAATGCCCCTTGGAAGAGACGAGGAGGTCCCAGTAGCTTAACAAGACGGTTTTAATGCTCCTCGGAAAAGTGGTGGAGGTCACAGTAGCTTAACAAGACGCTTTTAATGCCCCTCGGAAGAGACGTGGAGGTCCAAGTAGCTTAACAAGACAGTTTGAATGCCCCTTGGAAAAGACGTGGAGGTCCCAGTAGCTTAACAAGACGGTTTGAATGCCCCTTGGAAAAGACGTGGAGGTCCCAGTAGCTTAACAAGATGGTTTGAATGACCCTCGGAAGAGACGTGGAGGTCCCAGTATCTTAGCAAGGTGGTTTTAATGCCCCTCGAAAAAGTGGTGGAGGTCACAGTAGCTTAACAAGACGCTTTTAATGTCCCTCAGAAGAGACGTGGAGGTCCCAGTAGCTTAACAAGACGGTTTGAATGCCCCTTGGAAGAGACGTGGAGGTCCCAGTAGCTTAACAAGACGGTTTTCATGCTCCTCAGAAAAGTGGTGGAGGTCCCAGTAGCTTAACAAGATGCTTTTAATGCCCATCGGAAAAGTGGTGGAGGTCCCAGAAGCTTAACAAGACGGTTTTAATGCCCCTTGGAAAAGTGGTGGAGGTCGCAGTAGCTTAACAAGACGGTTTGAATGCCCCTTGGAAGAGACGTGGAGGTCCCAGTAGCTTAACAAGACGGTTTGAATGCCCCTCGGAAGAGACGTGGAGGTCCCAGTAGCTTAACAAGACGGTTTTATTGCCCCTTGAAAAAGTGGTGGAGGTCACAGCAGCTTAACAAGACACTTTTAGTGCCCCTCAGATAAGTGGTGGAGGTCCCAGTAGCTTAACAAGACGGTTTGAATGCCCCTTGGAAGAGACGTGGAGGTCCCAATAGCTTAACAAGATGGTTTTAATGCCCCTCGGAAAAGTTGTGGAGGTCACAGTAGCTTAACAAGATGCTTTTAATGCCTATCAGAAGAGACGTGGAGGTCCCAGTAGCTTAACAAGATGGTTTGAATGCCCCTTGGAATAGACGTGGAGGTCCCAGTAGCTTAACAAGACGGTTTGAATGCCCCTTGGAAGAGACGTGGAGGTCCCAGTAGCTTAACAAGATGGTTTTAATGCTTCTCGGAAAAGTGGTGGAGGTCCCAGTAGCTTAATAAGACGCTTTTACTGCCCCTCGAAAAAGTGGTGGTCGCAGTAGCTTAACAAGACGGTTTGAATGCCCCTTGGTGGAGACGTGGGGGTCCCAGTAGCTTAACAAGACGGTTTGAATGCCCCTTGGAAGAGACGTGGAGGTCCCAGTAGCTTAACAAGATGGTTTTAATGCCCCTCGGAAAAGTGGTGGAGGTCACAGTAGCTTAACAAGTCGCTTTTAATGCCCCTTGGAAGAGACGTGGAGGTCCCAGTAGCTTAACAAGACGGTTTTAATGCTTCTCAGAAAAGTGCTGGAGGTCCCAGTAGCTTAATAAGACGCTTTTACTGCCCCTCGAAAAAGTGGCGGAGGTCGCAGTAGCTTAACAAGACGGTTTGAATGCCCCTTGGTAGAGACGTGGAGGTCGCAGTAGCTTAACAAAACGGTTTGAATGCCCCTTGGAAGAGACGTGGAGGTCCCAGTAGCTTAACAAGACAGTTTGAATGCCCCTCGGAAGAGACGTGGAGGTCCCAGTAGCTTAACAAGACGGTTTTATTGCCCCTCGAAAAAGTGGTGGAGGTCACAGCAGCTTAACAAGAAGCTTTTAATGCCCCTCAGATAAGTGGTGGAGGTCCCAGTAGCTTAACAAGACGGTTTGAATGCCCCTTGGAAGAGACGTGGAGACGTGACATGCTAATGGTAAAGGTGTGCTCCGGTGGCATGCTAACGGGAATAGTTGTGCTGCGATGTCATGCTAACGGGAATAGGTGTGCCCGGTGGCATACTAACGGGAAAAGGTGTGCTACGGTGGCATGCTAGCGGGAAATGGTGTGCTTCGGGGGCATGATAATGAGAAAAGGGGTACTCCATTGGCACCACAATGGTAAAGGGACTTGGAAATGTCACATATGAAGTCATACTCGCATAGTGTCTGTTGTTGCAGGGATCAAAAGAGCGACCCGGTGGAACAAGATGTGGACACTGTGCGGCAGATGGTGGTTTAAGGACAGCAAACAGCAAAATAAGACCAAGTAACAGCAAGAAAACAATCCAAGAATTACAGCAGCAGACAAGTAAGTGAGTGTGATTCTTTTAAACGGTGATGTATGATCAGATGAAGTGGAATGCAGTAAGTTTAGAAATATGATTAACATGTTAATAAAGTGTCTGAAATGTATGAGCGAGAAAGAGAAAAAGGTGGATTGTTACAGGGGGACAGCTGAGAGTAGGGAGTTGCAGAGAAAGTCCTTGTGACAGGTTTAGGATGTATACGGCTGTTTATTGTCTCCTCCACATACAAAGGCAGGAGATGAGACTATCAAACTATCGAACTTGGAGTTGTCAGTAATGTTGGAGGAGAAATTAATAAAGGAAGTAAAATGGGAAAGAAAATAAGGGGTTATATGTTTGCCTGGTCAGAGGGATGTTTGCCTGGTCAGGGGGATGTTTGCCTGGTCAGGGGGATGTTTGTCTGGTCAGGGGGATGTTTGTCTGGTCAGGGGGATGTTTGCCTGGTCAGGGGGATGTTTGCCTGGTCAGGGGGATGTTTGCCTGGTCAGGGGGATGTTTGTCTGGTCAGGGGGATGTTTGTCTGGTCAGGGGGATGTTTGTCTGGTCAGAGGGATGTTTGCTTCACGTTGGGGAAGAGGGAAAGGACTGAATGATCCGGCACCTGTACTATCCACAGGATGGTCAGCTAGTGACGCCATAGGGAAAGAGCTGACCTAGTGTCACTATCAATCATCAGAGTCTGCAGTACAACTGATTAGGGGTCCAGCAGGGGGGCGCTGATGACACAGGTGGACCTTGAGCGGTTTTCTGGTTGCCGACGCTGCACCTAGAGGGTTTTCTTCATGTAATTATCCTCCTCACATTGCAGACTTGTGAACTTTATAAATATTCTTCATTTGCTTATTTTCTTCCTTCTCTCCCAAACACGTTGCTGAAGTGCTGTCTCACCCCCACTGCCCCCATCCAGAAGCTTCTTGTAGCTGCTGTTCAGCGAGATTTGTCCTCTATATACCAGCAGTCTGTGTATGGGCCTGTCCCTGTCTGATCCTCTCTGCTCTCCACCCCTGCACTCAGACATGGGAAACCCTGTACTCGGATTACTTCACATCTTGGTGAACAACAGCTGAAAGGACCCTATAAAGGAGCCTGTACCAGGCAGGTGACAGCGGTGCAGCATTGTGCTTGTGGGGGCAATCGGGCGGAGGAGTCAGAAATTGGGGAATACTTGGGTGCTCTCTGGACGGACAATATTAGTGCTGCAGTAATTTCCCACAAGTTTTTGCACAGAGCGGCCACTAATATAGAATAAAGTAAAACAATTGTGCTCTGTAAATAATGGCTGTGCTTTGCTACAAATGCTTCATGTTTGCAGGAGGTTTTTTTTTCTTTAATAAATTTTATTTAGTTTATAATTGATTTTTTCTCTTTCTGCTAGATATCAGGACATGATAGAGGCCGTACGGGACTGGTATAAGAAGTTCTTGGCTGAGAAGGAAAGAAGCTTCATTCCTCCATGAGCTGCAGTTCTTTGTGTCCAGTCGGGAGCTCTATTAGTAAGTAGATTTTATCACCGGCGCAGACATTTCCGGGAAGGTTCCAATTGGCCGAATACAAGACGTTCATTAAACTCTTCATTTGAAATAAACGTCTGGTTATCATCCACAATACTTAATACCGATCACTTGTCACAAATTTGTATATTTTTTACCTGTTATAAAATGCTGCTGATCCCTTGAATCTTTTCTTTTTTTTTTGTCATTTTAGACAAAACATTACATATTTCTGACAAGTCCCAGGTCTTTTCACACCACTCGTTTTGCAGGTTCTTTAATACTACAGCACTTACGTTATTGGGGTCATTTTTGTGCAGTTTGCAGTTACATGATTTTTTATACATGTTTTTTTTTAGGTTTGTCTTGTTATTACATCACATTCATCTTTTTGCTCTCTTGCTTTCCTGGACTGAAGGAAACATATCTCCAAGTCACTCTGAGCTGCCGGCAGGAGAGATGGACCCTCAGGAGCCTCCTAGTCTTCAGAATCCACATGAAGGAGAAGTCCAAGAACAAGAAAGGCCTCCGACAGCAGAGCAACCTGTCCGCCAAAAAGTCCCAGAAGAAGAAGCGATGGTCCCGCAGCTCATCTGTGTTTTTCCTAAATGTGGATTATACTTTTACTGATTGTAATTTTCTTGGTCGATACCAGATAAAGTTTTGGATGACAACTGTCTGGACTTGTGTCTTATTTTACATTTCTCCTTTTTTCTTCTTGCTTCCCCTCCTGTGAGATCTGGCTTAGGTGATAAAAGCCTTTCTCTATCCGGCATTTTTTCAGCAGGCTGGAGAAAGACTTTCTGGATGATAACTTGCCTTAGTCTCAGATGCCCATACACTAGTTAGCTTTAGACCGGACGCTTGTCCACACAACACATCCCGACTCCCCCATATACATGAATGTGGTTATATGTGTGGGGGAGATGGCCCCATACACAGCACATGGTCGGCTGCTCCAGCAAAAATCCTTGGGTTTGACCTACCTTCCTGTAATATATATGGGGGGCCATTAGTTGGATGTTTGCAGGACCCCTCTTTGTCCGACAGCTTCCCTCCCCCAAACATAGCAAGCAGTGTACATACAAGCTCCCTTCCCGCACATACAGCATATATAGCATATAAAGAAAAAACCTAGAAGTCTGAACTGAAACATAAATTGATGTGCATGCAAAATGTAAATGCATGTTCACACAAGGCCACTAGACAAAGAAAAACCAAAGACAAGCAAAATACCCAAGTAACCGGAAGTGAATGGGTAAATCGCAAAGTGCAAAAATAATAAATAATGAAGGGTATTTAGTTAACATAATTTTGATAAAAATAATGCAAAAGCTATACCGCCACATCACGGCAACCCTTATGGGACAGTCCTAACTCTAATATTAAAACCTTACCATTTGTCAAGTGACGTACATATGGATAAGGGCAGAGAGACTGACCCCCTAGTAGAAGCATAGACCTGAGGCAGAATAAACATTTCAGCTCAGACAAAGGGCGGCCACACCCTTATATGTACTAAAGCACACTGAACTACAAAGAAAAAACCTAGAAGTCTGAACTGAAACATAAATTGATGTGCATGCAAAATGTAAATGTATGTTCACACAAGGCCACTAGACAAAGAAAAACCAAAGACAAGCAAAATACCCAAGTAACCGGAAGTGAATGGGTAAATCGCAAAGTGCAAAAATAATAAATAATGAAGGGTATTTAGTAGTGAAGAGCGAGCACTAAAATGCTCGGGGGCTCGAAGCTCGGGCCGAGCTCGCCATGATACTCGGTTGCTCGACCTGAGCCACGAGCCCAATGTTAGTCAATGGGAGACCCGAGAATTTTCGCGGCGGCATCCCCGGCTGTCTGTTAAAAGCCTAACAAGTGCCCAAAACGATAGTGACAGTGCTAAAATGACATGGGGACAGCATGGGGATCGCCCCAGGAAGCATTTCTGACCCCCAGGTCACTGCTGTCAACAACGTGGTCAGAGGTATTAAGCCACTTTTAAGGGCTCACAATAAAACGTTCAAAAACTAAACTGAAACTGCTTTCAGTTAAGGAAGTTCCTTTCCAGGGTAAAGACTTGTGTATAAGGTAAAATAAATAACAAAAAAAAAATACTCCTCCACACCTTGGGCTATGTTCACAAGTTGCATTTTTTATGCGTTTTTGCACTTTTGTATTGCTTCAACCGTGACAAATGCATTCACCGGGAAATGTCATTTTAACATTTTACAACCTTATCTGGCCATGTGCTGTGTGACACATGCATACAGTGCTGAAAAGACATGGGGACAGCATGGGGAAGACCCCTGGAAGCATCTCTGACTCCCCGGTCACTGCCTAAAAGTGTGCCCATCAGAAGTCATCCTTGAAGCATCAGAAGATGCAGACTTGCAATTATCCCCGTGCAAGTTCTTGTCCCAGGGCAGGGTTCAATTGTACCTCTCCCATTCCTTGCAATGCAAGCGCAAATATGCAGCCAACCACCCACCCACCCCCAGGCTGCAATACCATACTGCTTGCTTGCACTTGAAATTGGGCCTTTTAGGCATGTGGAGGCGGAATCTGGCCACCATGTCATGGCAGCGTTGGCGGCCTGGTATCCATACTCAGTCCCCAGCCGCCCGGCGGCGGGGTGTCCACACTCGGTCCCCAACCGCCAGGGGGCGGCCGGGTGTCCATACTCGGTCCCCAGCCGCCTGGGGGCAGCCGGGAGTACATAAACGGCCCCCAGCCGCCCCTATTTCTCCTTGAAACATCCCCCCACACACTTTTCTTAGCCCGGCCTGCTTTAGGGCAGCATTGGACGAGCCCACCAGAGAACCAGACTCCTCCGGTGGGCCCTGGCTTCTCCATCAGAGGAGTTGAGAGTGACAAGGTGAGGACCATGATGATGATGATACAAGTTAGCATCTGCTTTGTTTTCTTGGAATGCAAGCAAAGTGTGCAGCCTGCCATCCACCCACCCACCGCCAGGCTGCAATACCATACTGCTTGCTTGCTTGCACTTGAAATTGGACCTTTTTAGGCACGTGGAGGCGGAATCTGACAACCGCGTCAAGGCAGCATTGGCGGCCTGTAATCCATACTCAGTCCCCAGCCGCCCGGCTGCCAGGTGTCCACACTCGGTCCCCAGCCGCCTGGGGGCAGCCGGGTGTCCATAAACGGTCCCCAGTCGCCCCTATTTCTCCTTGGAACATGCCCCCACACACTTTTCTTAGCCTGGCCTGCTTTAGGGCAGCATTGGACGAGCCCACCAGAGAACCAGACTCCTCCGGTGGGCCCTGGCTTCTCCATCAGGGGAGTTGAGAGTGACAAGGTGAGGACCATGATGATAATGATACAAGTTAGCATCTGCTTTGTTTTGTTGGAATGCAAGCGCATGTATGTAGTAGCGGCTAGGCCTGAGGTTGTCAGCGTTTTCGCGCATATCCTACCTCCTCCGAGGATTGCTGGATGTTTTCCTGCTACTATCCCAGTTCTATGACTCCCGTTAAAACAAAGCTTCAGGTGATGAATGATGGATGAGGTGGTGGCAAAGGAGAAAGAGCAGGAGGAACAGGGACCATTCACATCAATATCAGGCCAGTCAACCACATATGTCTTGTAGGATATGTTTCTGTAACAAAAGGAGCAGTTTGGCTACACAGTTATAGGGCATACAGTGAGTGCAATGCCTACCAAAAATTTCGAGGCACTCCAATGTACCTTGGAAATGACATGGAGGTCAGAGGGCCTTAACTAAACCGTTTTTTTCCATTTATAGCAACTGGGTCTCCTGTACACTGTTGGCCTAAGCAGTGAATGGAAGGCTTTCCAAAAATTATGAGGAACTGCAATGCCCCTTGAAACAGACATGGATTACAGCGTACTAAAAACCTTCTACCCTCTATTGGGGAGTGGGTCTCCCTTAGTTTTCGCCTTTGCATTGAAAAGCAAAAGCTGACTAAAATTAGGAGGAAATTGTTAGAACCTTGCTGTTAGGTTTTTTTTCCTTTGCTGGTCACATGACCTTGTTGGCCTATTTAATCCTGCTCCGCCCTTCTGGCTTTGCTGGACTTCATTGTATATCTACTTTCTAGCTAGCCTGTGCTCTGTGTCTTGCTCTGTTAGTTTGCTTGGTTTACTGACCTCTATGTTCTTTATATTTTGTTTGTTCGTCTGTCTGCTACTATTTCTGTTAGGAGGTGTCCCATATTCCTCCCAGTCCTTAGTACTTGTAGGGATTCCTCCCCCACATCTATAGGTCTTCGTACAGACTAGCTTAGGACTTTAGCAGGTCTGATCGCAGGATCAGGTTCCCTGTTACATCGTAGGGATTCAGCTGAGTTATATCGTAGGGACAGATCTCCTCTCTTTCCTTAGCTCTGGTAGCAGAACATAACAGTAAGTCCAGCCAGCAAATTCTCTAAGGAAAGATTTTTCTGTTCCATCATGGTGTCGGTTCAGGATTTGGCTCATCGCCTGCAGGGACTCTCTCTGGAAGTGACCGAGCTCCGTCAGCACGTGAGTAACTGTTCTGGAGCACATTTCTTGGAGCCTAAGGTATGTTTGCCGGATTTATTTTTTGGTGAACATCGAGAATTTTTTTCATTTAAAAATGCTTGCTTATTGTATTTTCGTTTGAGACCCAAGTCCTCTGGGGATGAATCCCAGCGCATAGGGTTCATAATGTCACTTTTGCGCAAAGAGCCTCAGGAGTGGGCCTTTTCTTTGCAACCTAGTGATACATGCTTCAGATCAGTGGATAGTTTTTTTTCTGCTTTAGGACTATTATTATGATCCTGACCGTGTGGCATCAGCTGAGACTGAGTTGAGACGTTTAAAACAAGGATCAGGTAATGTCGAAAAATATTGTACACATTTTCGTCGTTGGTCCACTCAAACAGGGTGGAACGATTCTGCTCTGAAAAGTCTATTTCTTGCTGGGCTCAGTGAAAGGGTTAAAGACCTGCTAATTGCTTATCCTACACCTGAGGATTTGCAACAGGCTATGCAATTAGCTATACGGGTGGATAGAAGACTGCGTGCTAGGGTTAATGAGAGCAAATCCTCTGCTATGTCAGTTTCTGGTTATGATAATGTGTGTACTAACAGTGGTGAACCGATGGAGATTGGATCGGTGGCACCTCGCTCTCAAGAAAAAGACCGTCGTTTTTCGAAAGGCTTGTGTTTCTATTGCGGAAAATCTGGTCATTTGATTAAAGGCTGTGAGCTTCGTATGAAGAAAGAAAAAAAAATGGTCAGTCATGCCCGTATTGCCTGTTTAAATTCCAAGGGTGTATTTTTAGCTGCTTCCACGATTGCTCAGGAAAAATTAATGGAATTTCGGGTGTTTGTTGATTGCGGGTCTACACTGAATGTAATTGATGGGGGATTCGTGGAAAAACTCAATTTAAAACCTGAACCTTTATCATCCCCCATTGCTGTGGTTTCTGTGGATGGCTCCCCTTTGAAGAATATTACTCTCAAGGTCTGTGAATTTCCTCTCACTATTAATGGTGTTCACCATGAGAAATTGGATTTGGTAGTGTTGAATAACTTGCCTTCTCCAGTAATATTGGGATTGCCCTGGTTAAAATTTCACAATCCTGTACTGGATTGGTCTACCAGTGAAATTAAATCCTGGAGCCATAAATGTTATGACAAGTGTTGTAACGGGCGTATTGCAGCTTTGGATAGGGGAGAATTGCCTGTTCCTATTCAGGATTTTTGGAGAGTTTTTTCTGAGAAGGAATCGCAGGTTTTGCCTCCCCATAGAGACTATGATTGTTCTATTGAATTTGTCCCTGGAGCGACTCTTCCTAAAAGTCGTTTATTTAACCTTACTATTCCTGAGAGGAAGGCTTTGGAGGAATACATACAGACAAGTTTGGCCGCCGGTCACATTAGGCCCTCTAAGTCTCCTGTGGCGGTTGGATTTTTTTTTGTAAAAAAAAAGGACGGCGGTTTACGTCCTTGTCTGGATTTTCGTGAGATTAACAAAATTACGGTACGCAATCCTTACCCACTGCCATTGATTCCTGATCTGTTTAACCAGTTATTGGGGGCCAAGTGGTTCTCTAAAATTGACCTTAAGGGGGCATACAATCTGTTGCGCATGAAGGAGGGTGATGAATGGAAGACTGCTTTTAACACTCCTGTGGGTCATTTTGAGAATCTGGTTATGCCTTTTGGTCTTACTAATGCTCCTGCATTTTTTCAGAATCTGATTAATGACATCCTTAGACCTTTGATCGGTAAAAATGTGGTTGTGTATTTGGATGACATTTTGATTTATTCGCCAGATCTGGAGTCTCATTGGCGGAGCGTGCGTGAGGTATTACAGTTATTAATGGACAATTCGCTTTTTGCTAAGCTGGAGAAATGTGAGTTCGCTGTACAGAGAATTAGTTTTTTGGGCTACATTATCTCCAGCAAAGGTTTTGAGATGGATCCGGTTAAGGTTCAGGCTGTGCAGGAATGGCCTAGGCCTATTGGTTTGAAATCGATACAGAGGTTTTTGGGTTTCGCCAATTACTATAGAAAATTCATAAAAAATTTTTCTAGTATTGTCAAACCTCTGACTGATCTCACCAGGAAAGGTGCTGATGCAGTTCAGTGGTCTTCTGAGGCCATTGAAGCTTTTGTGTATCTCAAGGAGAGGTTCACCTCTGCTCCCATCCTTATGCAGCCTGATGTTACTAGGCCGTTTTTGGTTGAGGTTGATGCTTCCTCTGTGGGGGTTGGCGCAGTATTGTCTCAGGATAACGGGGATGGATTACATCCCTGTGCCTTTTTTTCAAAAAAATTTTCGGAGACTGAATTGAATTACGATATTGGTAATCGGGAATTATTGGCTATTAAACTCGCATTTGAACACTGGCGCCACTTCTTGGAAGGTGCGGAATTTCCCATTCAGGTTCTTACGGATCATAAAAATCTGATATATCTTGACGCTGCCAAGCGCCTGAATGATCGTCAGGCTAGGTGGGCACTGTTTTTCTCGCGGTTTAATTTCTCCGTTACTTACATCCCTGGTACTAAGAATGTTAAGGCGGATGCCTTGTCTCGCAGTTTTTCTCCCATAGTCGGTGCTGAGAAAGAGGAAAACATTTTACAAGAAGGTGTTGTGATAGCTGCTTTAGACTCCGTTTTGGAAGATGAGATTCTTAAAGCTCAGGAGAATGCCCCATCTAACACTCCTCATGGGAGGTTGTTTGTGCCTGGGACCTTTAGGAGAGATTTGTTTGTTGAGTGTCACGAATCTCGGTTGGCAGGTCATCCCGGAATCTCTGAGACCAAGAGACTGGTGGGTCGCAGTTTTTGGTGGCCTGGATGGCAGAAGGAAGTCATTAAGTGGGTACGCCAATGTACTGTATGTGCTAGATCTAAGTCCTCACATACTCCTGCTGCGGGGTTGCTTTGTCCTTTGGAGGTCCCCAGTGCTCCTTGGACACATTTGGCTATGGACTTTATAACTGACCTTCCCCCCTCTGAGGGTTTTACTGTCATCTGGGTGGTCGTGGACCGTTTTAGTAAGATGTGTCACTTGGTTCCCTTCATCAAACTGCCCTGCGCTAAAACTCTCGCTAAGGTCTTTGTCAAGGAAATTGTCAGACTTCATGGCGTTCCTACTGACATTGTTTCTGATAGGGGTCCTCAGTTCGTGGCTCGTTTTTGGCGTGCCTTTTGTGACAGGTTGGGAATTCATTTGTCGTTTTCGTCCGGATATCATCCTGAATCTAATGGCCAGACAGAAAGGAAAAACCAGGATGTTGAGCAGTTCTTGCGTTGTTTTGTGGCAGACAATCAAGAGGGGTGGTCTGAGTTTCTGCCACTTGCCGAATTTGCTCTGAACAATCATACATCTTCTTCTGCTGGTTGTTCGCCTTTTTTTTGTTGTTCTGGGAGACATCCGTCGTTTGGGTCGTTCTCCAAGTTGGGATCTGCCGTGCCTGAGGAGGAGAATTTTTCCGGTGATTTGGAAAGAGTTTGGACGGATGTGCGTGGTAATCTTCAGGAGGCCAACAGAAAATCTAAAGACTACTTTGATAGGAAACGACAGGAGGTTTTGTTCGCTGTTGGTGACATGGTTTGGTTGTCCTCTAGGAATCTGCGGTTGAGGATTCCTTCTAAGAAATTGGGTCCCAAGTTTGTAGGGCCCTTTAAGGTGCTTCAGGTTGTCAACCAATCTGCTGTTAGGTTGGAGGTTCCTACCTCCTGGAGAATTAATCCGGTCTTTCATGTCTCTCTGTTAAAAAAAGCTGTTGTGTCGGATGGTGACGCCTCTGCCTCTGTTCCTCCGGTGGTGGAGGACGGGGAATATGAAATTTCTCGCATCCTTGACTCTAGACGGTATAGAGGTAGTTTGCAGTATCTTGTGGCCTGGAAAGGTTTCGGACCCGAGGATAACTCTTGGGTGAGGTCAGATGATGTTTCCGCGTCCAGACTTATCAGAGCGTTTCACAGGAGATTTCCTGATAAGCCTGGTCCTAGGGGATCCGGAGGATCCTCTTAGAAGGGGGGGTACTGTTAGAACCTTGCTGTTAGGTTTTTTTTCCTTTGCTGGTCACATGACCTTGTTGGCCTATTTAATCCTGCTCCGCCCTTCTGGCTTTGCTGGACTTCATTGTATATCTACTTTCTAGCTAGCCTGTGCTCTGTGTCTTGCTCTGTTAGTTTGCTTGGTTTACTGACCTCTATGTTCTTTATATTTTGTTTGTTCGTCTGTCTGCTACTATTTCTGTTAGGAGGTGTCCCATATTCCTCCCAGTCCTTAGTACTTGTAGGGATTCCTCCCCCACATCTATAGGTCTTCGTACAGACTAGCTTAGGACTTTAGCAGGTCTGATCGCAGGATCAGGTTCCCTGTTACATCGTAGGGATTCAGCTGAGTTATATCGTAGGGACAGATCTCCTCTCTTTCCTTAGCTCTGGTAGCAGAACATAACAGAAATGCAATGTCCGTTGGAAGAGTCGTGGAGGTAAGAGGTAATTAAAAACAACATTTCAATGCCCCTAGGAAGAGCTGTGGAGTTCAGAGTGGCTTAAGAAGACTTTTGATGTCCCTTTGAACAGACGTGGAGGTCACAGTAGCTTAACAAGATGGTTTTAATGCCCCTCGGAAAAGACGTGGAGGTCCCAATAGCTTAACCAAACGATTTGAATGCCCCTTCCAAGAGCCATACAGTACAGCATAGTACAAACATTATTCCCATTATTGGGGAGTGGGTCTCCCATAGTATTTGCTTATGCCTTCCAAGCAAAAGCTGCCAAAAATTAGGACGGAGGAACTAGCAATGCCCATTACACGAGCCATGCAGTACAGCATATTACAAACATTATTCCCATTATTGGGAATGTGTCTCCCATAGTCTTTCCTTATGCCTTCCAAGCAAAAGCTGCCAAAAATTAGGACGGAGGAACTTGCAATGCCCCTTACAAGAGCCATGCAGTACAGCATATTACAAACATTATTCCCATTATTGGGGAGTGGGTCTCCCATAGTCTTTGCTTATGCCTTCCAAGCAAAAGATGCCAAAAATTAGGACGGAGGAACTTGCAGTGCCCCTTACAAGAGCCATGCAGTACAGCATATTACAAACATTATATTAAGAGGAAATGCAATGCCCGTTCGAAGAGTCGTGGAGGTTAGAGTTAATTAAAAACAACATATCAATGCCCCTTGGAAGAGCTGTGGAGTTCAGAGTGGTTTAACAAGACACTTTTAATGCCCCTCAAAAGAGATGTGGAGGTCCCAGTAGCTTAACAAGACGGTGTTAATACCCCTTGGTAAAGTGGTGGAGGTCCCAGTAGCTTAACAAGACGGTTTTAATGCCCCTCGGAAAAGTGGTGGAGGTCACAGTAGCTTAAGAAAAAGCTTTTAATGCCCCTCAGAAGAAAAGTGGAGATCCCAGTAGCTTAACAAGACGGTTTTAATGCCCCTTGGAAAAGTGGTGGCGGTCACAGTAGCTCAACAAGACGCTATTAATGCCCCTCAGAAGAGACGTGGAGGTCCCAGTAGCTTAACAAGACGGTTTGAATGCCCCTTGGAAGAGACGTGGAGGTCCCAGTAGCTTAACAAGACGGTTTTAATGCTCCTCAGAAAAGTGGTGGAGGTCCCAGTAGCTTAACAAGACGGTTTTAATGCCCCTCGGAAAAGTGGTGGAGGTCACAGTAGCTTAACAAGACGCTTTTAATGCCCCTCAGAAGAGACGTGGAGGTCCAAGTAGCTTAACAAGACGGTTTGAATGCCCCTCGGAAGAGATGTGGAGGTCCCAGTATCTTAACAAGACGGTTTTAATGCCCCTCGGAAAAGTGGTGGAGGTCACAGTAGCTTAACAAGATGCTTTTAATGCCCCTCAGAAGAGACGTGGAGGTCCCAGTAGCTTAACAAGACGGTTTGAATGCCCCTTGGAAGAGACGTGGAGGTCCCAGTAGCTTAACAAGATGGTTTAAATGCTCCTCAGAAAAGTGGTGGAGGTCCCAGTAGCTTAACAAGATGCTTTCAATGCCCCTCGGAAAAGTGGTGGAGGTCCCAGTAGCTTAACAAGACGGTTTTAATGCCCCTTGGAAAAGTGGTGGAGGTTGCAGTAGCTTAACAAGATGGTTTGAATGCCCCTTGGAAGAGACGTGGAGGTCCCAGTAGCTTAACAAGACGGTTTGAATGCCCCTCGGAAGAGACGTGGAGGTCCCAGTAGCTTAACAAGACGGTTTTAATGCCCCTCGAAAAAGTGGTGGAGGTCACAGTAGCTTAACAAGACGCTTTTAATGCCCCGCAGATAAGTGGTGGAGGTCCCATTAGCTTAACAAGACGGTTTGAATGCCCCTTGGAAGAGACATGGAGGTCCCAGTAGCTTAACAAGACGGTTTTAATGCCCCTCGGAAAAGTGGTAGAGGTCACAGTAGCTTAATAAGACGCTTTTAATGCCTCTCAGAAGAGACGTGGAGGTCCCAGTAGCTTAACAAGATGGTTTGAATGCCCCTTGGAAGAGACGTGGAGGTCCCAGGAGCTTAACAAGACGGCTTGAATGCCCCTTGGAAGAGACGTGGAGGTCCCAGTAGCTTAACAAGACGGTTTTAATGCTTCTCGGAAAAGTGGTGGAGGACCCAGTAGCTTAATAAGATGCTTTTACTGCCCCTTGAAAAAGTGGTGGAGGTCGCAGTAGCTTAACAAGACGGTTTGAATGCCCCTTGGTAGAGACGTGGAGGTCCCAATAGCTTAACCAGACGATTTGAATGCCCCTTCCAAGAGCCATACAGTACAGCATAGTACAAACATTATTCCCATTATTGGGGAGTGGGTCTCCCATAGTATTTGCTTATGCCTTCCAAGCAAAAGCTGCCAAAAATTAGGACGGAGGAACTAGCAATGCCCATTACACGAGCCATGCAGTACAGCATATTACAAACATTATTCCCATTATTGGGAATGTGTCTCCCATAGTCTTTCCTTATGCCTTTCAAGCAAAAGCTGCCAAAAATTAGGACGGAGGAACTTGCAATGCCCCTTACAAGAGCCATGCAGTACAGCATATTACAAACATTATTCCCATTATTGGGGAGTGGGTCTCCCATAGTCTTTGCTTATGCCGTCCAAGCAAAAGATGCCAAAAATTAGGACGGAGGAACTTGCAGTGCCCCTTACAAGAGCCATGCAGTACAGCATATTACAAACATTATATTAAGAGGAAATGCAATGCCCGTTCGAAGAGTCGTGGAGGTTAGAGTTAATTAAAAACAACATATCAATGCCCCTTGGAAGAGCTGTGGAGTTCAGAGTGGTTTAACAAGACACTTTTAATGCCCCTCAAAAGAGATGTGGAGGTCCCAGTAGCTTAACAAGACGGTGTTAATACCCCTTGGTAAAGTGGTGGAGGTCCCAGTAGCTTAACAAGACGGTTTTAATGCCCCTCGGAAAAGTGGTGGAGGTCACAGTAGCTTAAGAAAAAGCTTTTAATGCCCCTCAGAAGAAAAGTGGAGATCCCAGTAGCTTAACAAGACGGTTTTAATGCCCCTTGGAAAAGTGGTGGCGGTCACAGTAGCTCAACAAGACGCTATTAATGCCCCTCAGAAGAGACGTGGAGGTCCCAGTAGCTTAACAAGACGGTTTGAATGCCCCTTGGAAGAGACGTGGAGGTCCCAGTAGCTTAACAAGACGGTTTTAATGCTCCTCAGAAAAGTGGTGGAGGTCCCAGTAGCTTAACAAGACGGTTTTAATGCCCCTCGGAAAAGTGGTGGAGGTCACAGTAGCTTAACAAGACGCTTTTAATGCCCCTCAGAAGAGACGTGGAGGTCCAAGTAGCTTAACAAGACGGTTTGAATGCCCCTCGGAAGAGATGTGGAGGTCCCAGTATCTTAACAAGACGGTTTTAATGCCCCTCGGAAAAGTGGTGGAGGTCACAGTAGCTTAACAAGACGCTTTTAATGCCCCTCAGAAGAGACGTGGAGGTCCCAGTAGCTTAACAAGACGGTTTGAATGCCCCTTGGAAGAGACGTGGAGGTCCCAGTAGCTTAACAAGATGGTTTAAATGCTCCTCAGAAAAGTGGTGGAGGTCCCAGTAGCTTAACAAGATGCTTTCAATGCCCCTCGGAAAAGTGGTGGAGGTCCCAGTAGCTTAACAAGACGGTTTTAATGCCCCTTGGAAAAGTGGTGGAGGTTGCAGTAGCTTAACAAGATGGTTTGAATGCCCCTTGGAAGAGACGTGGAGGTCCCAGTAGCTTAACAAGACGGTTTGAATGCCCCTCGGAAGAGACGTGGAGGTCCCAGTAGCTTAACAAGACGGTTTTAATGCCCCTCGAAAAAGTGGTGGAGGTCACAGTAGCTTAACAAGACGCTTTTAATGCCCCGCAGATAAGTGGTGGAGGTCCCATTAGCTTAACAAGACGGTTTGAATGCCCCTTGGAAGAGACATGGAGGTCCCAGTAGCTTAACAAGACGGTTTTAATGCCCCTCGGAAAAGTGGTAGAGGTCACAGTAGCTTAATAAGACGCTTTTAATGCCTCTCAGAAGAGACGTGGAGGTCCCAGTAGCTTAACAAGATGGTTTGAATGCCCCTTGGAAGAGACGTGGAGGTCCCAGGAGCTTAACAAGACGGCTTGAATGCCCCTTGGAAGAGACGTGGAGGTCCCAGTAGCTTAACAAGACGGTTTTAATGCTTCTCGGAAAAGTGGTGGAGGACCCAGTAGCTTAATAAGATGCTTTTACTGCCCCTTGAAAAAGTGGTGGAGGTCGCAGTAGCTTAACAAGACGGTTTGAATGCCCCTTGGTAGAGACGTGGAGGTCCCAATAGCTTAACCAGACGATTTGAATGCCCCTTCCAAGAGCCATACAGTACAGCATAGTACAAACATTATTCCCATTATTGGGGAGTGGGTCTCCCATAGTATTTGCTTATGCCTTCCAAGCAAAAGCTGCCAAAAATTAGGACGGAGGAACTAGCAATGCCCATTACACGAGCCATGCAGTACAGCATATTACAAACATTATTCCCATTATTGGGAATGTGTCTCCCATAGTCTTTCCTTATGCCTTTCAAGCAAAAGCTGCCAAAAATTAGGACGGAGGAACTTGCAATGCCCCTTACAAGAGCCATGCAGTACAGCATATTACAAACATTATTCCCATTATTGGGGAGTGGGTCTCCCATAGTCTTTGCTTATGCCGTCCAAGCAAAAGATGCCAAAAATTAGGACGGAGGAACTTGCAGTGCCCCTTACAAGAGCCATGCAGTACAGCATATTACAAACATTATATTAAGAGGAAATGCAATGCCCGTTCGAAGAGTCGTGGAGGTTAGAGTTAATTAAAAACAACATATCAATGCCCCTTGGAAGAGCTGTGGAGTTCAGAGTGGTTTAACAAGACACTTTTAATGCCCCTCAAAAGAGATGTGGAGGTCCCAGTAGCTTAACAAGACGGTGTTAATACCCCTTGGTAAAGTGGTGGAGGTCCCAGTAGCTTAACAAGACGGTTTTAATGCCCCTCGGAAAAGTGGTGGAGGTCACAGTAGCTTAAGAAAAAGCTTTTAATGCCCCTCAGAAGAAAAGTGGAGATCCCAGTAGCTTAACAAGACGGTTTTAATGCCCCTTGGAAAAGTGGTGGCGGTCACAGTAGCTCAACAAGACGCTATTAATGCCCCTCAGAAGAGACGTGGAGGTCCCAGTAGCTTAACAAGACGGTTTGAATGCCCCTTGGAAGAGACGTGGAGGTCCCAGTAGCTTAACAAGACGGTTTTAATGCTCCTCAGAAAAGTGGTGGAGGTCCCAGTAGCTTAACAAGACGGTTTTAATGCCCCTCGGAAAAGTGGTGGAGGTCACAGTAGCTTAACAAGACGCTTTTAATGCCCCTCAGAAGAGACGTGGAGGTCCAAGTAGCTTAACAAGACGGTTTGAATGCCCCTCGGAAGAGATGTGGAGGTCCCAGTATCTTAACAAGACGGTTTTAATGCCCCTCGGAAAAGTGGTGGAGGTCACAGTAGCTTAACAAGACGCTTTTAATGCCCCTCAGAAGAGACGTGGAGGTCCCAGTAGCTTAACAAGACGGTTTGAATGCCCCTTGGAAGAGACGTGGAGGTCCCAGTAGCTTAACAAGATGGTTTAAATGCTCCTCAGAAAAGTGGTGGAGGTCCCAGTAGCTTAACAAGATGCTTTCAATGCCCCTCGGAAAAGTGGTGGAGGTCCCAGTAGCTTAACAAGACGGTTTTAATGCCCCTTGGAAAAGTGGTGGAGGTTGCAGTAGCTTAACAAGATGGTTTGAATGCCCCTTGGAAGAGACGTGGAGGTCCCAGTAGCTTAACAAGACGGTTTGAATGCCCCTCGGAAGAGACGTGGAGGTCCCAGTAGCTTAACAAGACGGTTTTAATGCCCCTCGAAAAAGTGGTGGAGGTCACAGTAGCTTAACAAGACGCTTTTAATGCCCCGCAGATAAGTGGTGGAGGTCCCATTAGCTTAACAAGACGGTTTGAATGCCCCTTGGAAGAGACATGGAGGTCCCAGTAGCTTAACAAGACGGTTTTAATGCCCCTCGGAAAAGTGGTAGAGGTCACAGTAGCTTAAAAAGACGCTTTTAATGCCTCTCAGAAGAGACGTGGAGGTCCCAGTAGCTTAACAAGATGGTTTGAATGCCCCTTGGAAGAGACGTGGAGGTCCCAGGAGCTTAACAAGACGGCTTGAATGCCCCTTGGAAGAGACGTGGAGGTCCCAGTAGCTTAACAAGACGGTTTTAATGCTTCTCGGAAAAGTGGTGGAGGACCCAGTAGCTTAATAAGATGCTTTTACTGCCCCTTGAAAAAGTGGTGGAGGTCGCAGTAGCTTAACAAGACGGTTTGAATGCCCCTTGGTAGAGACGTGGAGGTCCCAGTAGCTTAACAAGACGGTTTGAATGCCCCTTGGAAGAGACGTTGAGGTCCCAGTAGCTTAAAAAGACGGTTTTAATGCCCCTCGCAAAAGTGGTGGAGGTCACAGTAGCTTAACACATCGCTTTTAATGCCCCTCAGAAGAGAAGTGGAGGTCCCAGTAGCTTAACAAGACGGTTTGAATGCCCCTTGGAAGAGACGTGGAGGTCCCAGTAGCTTAACAAGACTGTTTTAATGCCCCTAGGAAAAGTGGTGGAGGTCCCAGTAGCTTAACTAGACGGTTTTAATGCCCCTTTGAAAAGTGGTGGAGGTCGCAGTAGCTTAACAAGACGGTTTGAATGCCCCTTGGAAGAGACGTTTAGGTCCCAGTAGCTTAACAAGACGGTTTGAATGCCCCTTTGAAGAGACGTGGAGGTCCCAGTAGCTTAACAAGTCGGTTTTAATGCCCCTCGCCAAAGTAGTGGAGGTCGCAGTAGCTTAGCAAGACGGTCAGAATGCCCCTTGGAAGAGACGTGGAGGTCACAGTAGCTTAACAAGATGGTTTTAATGCTCCTCGGAAAAGTGGTGGAGGTCCCAGTAGCTTAACAAGATGGTTTTAATGCTCCTCGGAAAAGTGGTGGAGGTCCCAGTAGCTTAACAAGATGCTTTTAATGCTCCTCGGAAAAGTGGTGGAGGTCCCAGTAGCTTAACATGACGCTTTGAATGCCCCTTGGAAGAGACGTGGAGGTCCCAGTAGCTTAACAAGACTGTTTGAATGCCCCTTGGAAGAGACGTGGAGGTCCCAGTAGCTTAACAAGACGGTTTGAATGCCCCTCGGAAAAGTGGTGGAGGTCACAGTAGCTTAACAAGACGCTATTAATGTCCTCAGTAGAGACGTGGAGGTCTAAGTAGCTTAACAAGACTGTTTGAATGCCCCTTGGAAGAGACGTGGAGGTCCCAGGAGCTTAACAAGACGGTTTGAATGCCCCTTGAAAGAGACGTGGAGGTCCCAGTAGCTTAATAAGACGGTTTTAATGCTTCTCGGAAATGTGGTGGAGGAGCCAGTAGCTTAATAAGACGCTTTTACTGCCCCTCGAAAAAGTGGTGGAGGTCGCAGTAGCTTAACAAGACGGTTTGAATGCCCCTTGGTAGAGACATGGAGGTCCCAGTAGCTTAACAAGACGGTTTGAATGCCCCTTGGAAGAGACGTTGAGGTCCCAGTAGATTAACAAGACTGTTTTAATGCCCCTCGGAAAAGTGGTGGAGGTCACAGTTGCTTAACACGTCGCTTTTAATGCCCCTCAGAAGTGAAGTGGAGGTCCCAGTAGCTTAACAAGATGGTTTGAATGCCCCTTGGAAGAGACGTGGAGGTCCCAGTAGCTTAACAAGACTGTTTTAATGTCCCTCGGAAAAGTGGTGGAGGTCCCAGTAGCTTAACAAGACGGTTTTAATGCCCCTTTGAATAGTGGTGGAGGTCGCAGTAGCTTAACAAGACGGTTTGAATGCCCCTTGGAAGAGACGTTTAGGTCCCAGTAGCTTAACAAGACGGTTTGAATGCCCCTTTGAAGAGACGTGGAGGTCCCAGTAGCTTAACAAGTCGGTTTTAATGCCCCTCGCCAAAGTGGTGGAGGTCGCAGTAGCTTAGCAAGACGGTCAGAATGCTCCTTGGAAGAGACGTGGAGGTCACAGTAGCTTAACAAGATGGTTTTAATGCTCCTCGGAAAAGTGGTGGAGGTCCCAGTTGCTTAACAAGATGGTTTTAATGCTCCTCGGAAAAGTGGTGGAGGTCCCAGTAGCTTAACAAGATGCTTTTAATGCCCCTCGGAAAAGTGGTGGAGGTCCCAGTAGCTTAACATGATGCTTTGAATGCCCCTTGGAAGAGATGTGGAGGTCCCAGTAGCTTAACAAGACTGTTTGAATGCCCCTTGGAAGAGACGTGGAGGTCCCAGTAGCTTAACAAGACGGTTTGAATGCCCCTCGGAAAAGTGGTGGAGGTCACAGTAGCTTAACAAGACGCTATTAATGTCCTCAGAAGAGACGTGGAGGTCTAAGTAGCTTAACAAGACTGTTTGAATGCCCCTTGGAAGAGACGTGGAGGTCCCAGTAGCCTAACAAGACGGTTTTAATGCTCCTCAGAAAAGTGGTGGAGGTCCCAATAGCTTAAAAAGATGCTTTTAATGCCCCTTGGAAAAGTGGTGGAGTTCGCAGTAGCTTAACAAGACTGTTTGAATGCCCCTTGGAAAAGTGGTGAAGGTCCCAGTAGCTTAACAAGACGGTTTGAATGCCCCTTGGAAGAGACGTGGAGGTACCAGTACCTTAAAAAGACGGTTTTAATGCCCCTCGGAAAAGTGGTGGAGGTCCCAGTAGCTTAACAAGACGCTTTTAATGCCCCTTGGAAGAGACGTGGAGGTCCCAGTAGCTTAGAAAGACGGTTTTAATGCTTCTCGGAAAAGTGGTGGAGGTCCGAGTAGCTTAATAAGACGCTTTTAATGCCCCTCGAAAAATAGGTGGAGGTCGCAGTAGCTTACCAAGACGGTTTGAATGCCCCTTGGAAGAGACGTGGATGTCCCAGTAGCTTAACAAGACAGTTTGAATTCCCCTTGGAAGAGACGTGGAGGTCCAACTAGCTTAACAAGACGTTTTTAATGCCCCTCGGAAAAGTGGTGGAGATCGCAGTAGCTTAACAAGACGGTTTGAATGCCCCTTGGAAGAGACGTGGAAGTCCCAGTAGATTAACAAGACGGTTTTAATGCTCCTCGGAAAAGTGGTGGACGTCCCAGTAGCTTAACAAGACGCTTTTAATGGCCCTCGGAAAAGTGGTGGAGGTCACAGTAGCTTAACAAGACGCTTTTCATGCTCCTCGGAATAGTGGTGGAGGTCGCAGTAGCTTAACAAGACGCTTTTAATGCCCCTTACAAGAGCCATACAGTACAGCATTTTAAATATATTATTCCCATTATTGGGGAGTGGGTCTCCCACAGTCTTTGCTTATGCCTTCCAAGCAAAAGCTGACAAAAATAAGGACTGAGGAACTTTCAATAATGGCAACACGGACCACGGTCACCCTGGTGGTATAGTGGTGGTGGAGGCTGAGGATAAGGAGAAGAACATAAAACAGCCGAAATGAGGAAGCGTATACCCATGTGTGGGTGTGAAGTGGTGCATTTGAATACACCTCCCGAAATAACACAGTGGATTTGACTTTATGTTACTCTGCTGTCATTTGGTGGTGATGAGAAGTCTGGCCCAATCCAGCTCTTGTTCATTTTGATAAGGGTCAGCTTGTCAGCATTGTCAGTTGACAGGCGAGTGCGCTTATCAGTTATAATTACCCCAGCAGCACTAAAAACACGCTCCGATAACACGCTAGCGGCAGGGCAGGCCAGGACCTCCAAGGTGTACAGAGCGATTTCATTCCAAGTGTCCAGCTTGGATACCCAATAATTAAAAGGCACAGAGGAATCACGGAGGACGCTGGTACGGTCGGCAAGGTACTCCCTCACCATCTTTTGAAACTTTCCACTCCTTGTGAGAGTACCCCGCGCCTCAGGGCCTGTAAGCTGGGCAGGTCTCAGAAAACTGTCCCAGAATGTTGACAGTGTTCCCCTGCCTCTGCTGGATTGGAGTTGCCTCTCTCTCGCTTGTACGCCTTGGTTGGTCAACGAACTGTGACCTCTGCCGCTAGTGTCTTCAGATGGAATTTTTTTTTAACAGTTCTGCAGCAAGGGCCTTCTGGTACTGCCCCATTTTTGTAGACCTCTCCACCTCAGGAATAAGAGAGTGAACGTTCTCCTTGTAGCGGGGGTCTAAAAGTGTCACCAACCAGTAATGACTGTCACCCAACATTTTGACAACGCGAGGGTCACGGTTAAGGCAGAGTAACAAAGTCAGCCATGCGCGCCAGACTGGTAACGGGCAAGACTTCCGTGTCCACACCAAGATGACGAATGACCATGCTCTCCTCCTCCTCCTCCCCCCGTCCTCAGGCCACCCACGCTGAACCGACGGTATGACAGTTGTACAGGTACTACCGCCTACAGCGCATGATACAAGCTCCTGTTCTTCCTCCTCCTCCTCTCCCTCATTGTCCCCCAATGCACGTTGGGATGAGATGAGGCTGGGCTGTGTGTAATAGACCGCTACGGCTTCTTGATCCATCTCATCATACTCTGGCTGCAATGCCTCCTCTTTAATTCTCTGCAGAGAGCATTGCAAAAGACAGACAAGTGGAATGCTGACGCTAATGATGGAGTCATCGCCACTCACCATCTTGGTGGACTCCTCAAAGTTGGTCAAGATGGTACATACAGTACAGACCAAAAGTTTGGACACACCTTCTCATTTAAAGATTTTTCTGTATTTTCATGACTATGAAAATTGTACATTCACACTGAAGGCATCAAAACTATGAATTAACACATGTGGAATTATATACTTAACAAAAAAGTGTGAAACAACTGAAAATATGTCTTATATTCTAGATTCTTCAAAGTAGCCACCTTTTGCTTTGATGACTGCTTTGCACACACTTGAGAGACTGCCATAAAGACTGAGAGGAGGGGGCATCTTTGCATGCAGTATGGACAGGGGATTGCCATGCACACACAACAGGTGACACCTGCTGACACTGGTCATGGACCCTGGGGTTCGCCCCACAAAGTCGGGTGCTTTACTGCCATGTGCCTGATCATGCTGGTGGTGGTCAGGCTGGTAGTTTTGTCACCCCTGCTGATGCTGGCATGGCAGGTGGTACAAATGGCCTTTTTGGGGTTATCAGCAGAGTCTTTAAAAAAATTCCAGACTCTGGAAGACCCACAGGTTGTACTAGCAACGTCCCTCGTGTTGGTGTTACGGGGAACTGTTGCCGGCCTTCTGTGTGCGGCCACCACACTGCTTCTTCCTGCCTGTTGGGGTACTCTGTCTCCCTCACCCGGTCTGCTGCTGGCCTTGCTCTGCATGTCCTCCTGCCACGTTGGGTCAGTTACTAGATCATCCACCACCTCCTCCTCTTCCACTTGCGCACCACGATCCTCCTCCTCACTTCTTGGCAATTGTGTTTCGTCATCGTCAACCTCTTGTGACAAATTGCCAGCGTTGACTTCCTGTGGCCGTGGCTGTTCAAATATTTGGGCATCTCTACATGGGATCTCCTCTTCCACCACTTCAAGCAGAGCAGGCGAGGGGCACAAATCTGGAAATGGACCAGTGAACAGCTCTTCAGAGTGTCCAAGTGTGGGATCAGTTGCTGTCTGACGATACTCGGCATGGTGGGAGGAAGGAGCATCAGGGTGAGGAGGAGTATGCGGTCGAGACTCACGGCTACTAAGAGTTGACCGTGTGGAAGACAGACCGGAAGTGGTGGTCTGCTATCCAATTAATAACCTGTTCACACTGATCAGTTCGCAATACTGGTGTTGTTCTGTGCTTCCCTAGTAATTCGGTCAAGAAGTGGGAGCGAGAAGATATGGCTGTTGGTTGTGGCACATTTTCACCTTGGCCACGGCCCCGTCCTCTGCATGTACCATCACCAGAACGTCCACTTCCATGTCCCTTGCCACGCGCCTTGCCCATTGTAAAGTAAGTAAAATAGCTTACACTCGCACTATCAATGGAAAAAGGGTAATAAAGTAGATTAGAACCGTGGAAGAGGAAAATCACAGTTCTATTTCTCTGGCCTACACCCGACTCTTTTAAACAATCTGAACAATCAGGGAGAAACTATTACTGTTTTTCTTTACGGAAAAAATACCAAAAGGTGAATAATAGAGATTTTTACCGTGGAATGGCAAAACCACAGTTATTGTTTACTGGGGTATACCAGAAAATTTTGAATAGATATATTTGCGGCTGAACAATGAGCGACACACTCAAACTGTTTATTTTTAGGTAAAAATGGCCCAAAAGTGGATAATACAAAGATTTGACCCGTGGAATTGCAAAACCACACTTGTATTTCTCGGGCCCACACCAGACTATTTTCAACAGATATATTTATGTCTGAAAAATCAGGGAGACACTATTAGTTTTTTTTTACGGCAAAAAATGCCAAGATCAGGATAATAGAGATTTTTACCGTGGAACAGCAAAACCACAGTTATAATTTAGTGGTGTATACTAGACTATTTTCAACAGATATATTTGTGTCTGAACAATCAGGAGACACTACTACTGTTTTTCTTTGCGGCAAAAAATGCCAAAAGCAGGATAATAGAGATTTTTTACCGTGGAACAGCAAAACCACAGTTATAATTTACTGGTGAATACCAGACTATTTTCAACAGATATATTTGTGTCTGAACAATTAGGAGACACTATTAGTTTTTTTTTTAAGGTGACACATATTACTATAACTTGCAACCATAGTGCAAAAAAAAAAAAAAACCCTAAAAAAACACAATGGGTTCAACCGTACTCAAATTGTTAACTAGGAGCAATGATTATTGTGAATAATATAATATTTTGATTGGAGATGATCCACCCTCTGGTTCCACCACTGATCCTGAGAATGAAGGAATGGGGAACCTATCAGCTTTTTTTTTCCTGCACAGCTGTGCTCCCAACCGCCCACAGTGCAAAAAAAACCCCTAAAAAAACAATAGGTATAACCGTACTCAAATTGATAATTGGGAGCAACGATTAGTGTGAAGGATATAATATTGTGATTGGCGATGTTCCATCCACTGATTCTGAGAATGAGGAAATGGGGAACCTATCAGCTTTTTTTCCTGCACAGTTGTGCTCCCACCCATTGAGCAAAAATACCCTAAAAAAAATACCCTAAAAAAATGCACGTACTCAAATTGTTAATTGTGAGCAATGATGAGTGTGAAGGGATATAATATCTTGATTGGCGATGGTCCGACCTGTGGTTCCGCCACCGATCCCAAGAATGAAGGAATTGAGAACCTGTAAGCTTTTTTTTTCCTGCACAGCTGTGCTCCCAACCACCCACCCATAGTGCAAAAAATAAAAAAAACAATAGATCCAACTGTACTCAAATTGTTAAATTGGGAGCGTGAAAAAAATAATGCATCCACTTCTTTCTAAATTAGGCTGTCAGACCCCCAAGAATGACATCCTAGTAATATGCCATGACTTATACCTCTTTAAATGTATGCAAAGGATAAACCTGGATATCCAGGTATACGTTCTATTGATTGATTTCTATAAGGGCCTATTTACACATGTAAATGTGTATCTGCTACGGACATGAATGATCGGCTGCAGCCCTTCCACTTGGCCAGTCAATGGATCCGCAAATCACAACAAGTAATTCAAGGAAATGGAAAAGTAAAAAAAAAAATTCTAGTAACATTGCATAGCGTACCGGTGATTGCGCTATTTAACTTGCCATCAGTGATTGACGGCATATAAATGGTTAAACAGCAGTGATTGACGCTCCGCTCTGGCCGCTGCTGTTACAGCAAGATGTCAGCTGTGTAGGATGGGGGCTCTGCTCCTGAGCCCACCCGAAACAGCAATCCAATGGACGGTTTCACACACCACATTATCCAGTGGTGTTTAATTTGCTTTCCTATTTAGGAAACAAAACCGTTTTAATAACGTTTTCCTTCTCTGGTATCTAGGAGCCATTTCAGCTATTTGTAAAGGGAATCTGTCAGCAGGTTTTTCTTGGCTATTCTGAGAGCAGCATGATGGGGTGAGCGCCACACTAGGAGTAGGACCACCGAGCCCAGAGCTATTGCAAGACGTGCAGACAATATATACCAGGTATGAATGAATCCAATACAACATTACTGTTACTTAGGAATTAACCTACTTGGATATAATACATCCCTTGATATGTATATACCAAAAGGTCATTATCTTGGGAATGCCTATATTGGCTTTTATTATTTGGGATTATATCCTTTTACTATGTGACCTAGGATATACTATCAGTATGCATTAGCACAATTGGAGCTACTACTATTTAGCCCTGGTGTCTCTGCAATTCAAATATTTACATTATACCTCCTCACTATTATATGGTATTACTATATATATGTGTGTGTGCTCTTTTCTTTCCCGCCATGTACCCAAATTATTATAATAAAGGTCTTTTTTAACACATTTACCCCTTGTCGGATGTACTATATATTGGTTGTTGTTGAGAGCAGCATGATGTAGAGACAAAGACCCTGATTCTAGGGACGTCTCACTTACAGGGCTGCTGGTTGTAGTTTTGATAAAAATCACACTTTTATTAGCAGAAGATTATCACTAGAGGACTAGTAAACCTGCAGCCAGGTAGTCCAACCACGCCCCCCACCACTGATTGGCAGTTTAAATACAGTGTACACAGAAAGCTGCCAATCAGTGGTGTGGGTGGGGTTATTATACAGAGCTCAGCATTCAGAGATCTGCATGAGAAAAAAAAACTGCAATTTTATCAAAATAACACCAAGCAGCCCAGTAAGTGATACATCGTTGGAATCAGGGCCTCGGATTATGCTGCTCTCAAATGGGATAGCAAAAACCTGCTGACATATTCCATTTAAAGGGGCAGCTGCTACTAAATCCAGACATGGTGCAAAATGTAAATTCTGCTGCAGATTTACTGCTGTAGATTTTTAATTCCTAAAAATCCCTGTAGATTCAGAGGATCTCAACCTTTTCAATGCAAATTATTTTCAAGACTTATTCACAGATATTATGAAATATTACAGTAGAAATAAAAAAAAAAAAAGCACAATACCTAAACTCCTTCCTTGGGAAAAATATACGGCAAGTATAAGAAAGACAAAAATTTATTCTGGAGTCATATTGAAGTCTAAATAGAATTGTAACCATACAATGTAAACAGCAGCGAATGTAAGTAGGATCCACTGGATCTATATAAGAGGAACGTTTTCCAAAGCCGATCTTCTGAGCCCACCGCTATGCTGGCTGGACCGGCATTGTGATCGTCAGCACCTGGAATATACGTCACGTTTTACTGCAGCTCATAGAACCAAATGATAAGACACAGAGCAGTGCGAGGCTTGTGACTCGCTATACACAAAATATACGACATGTTTGATGAATGGCATAAAGGAAAGCCGATGCATTCAGATGTCTCTGGGCAACTATATGTTGTGATAGATAAGTTCCTGTCAGGGTGAGGGGCAGCATCCTATCTGCTCACTCATCATGACAGGTTTACAACATGTTGACTCATGGACGTGATCAGTCAGTCAATCAATGACAGATGCACGTTCTTGATTCCGACAGGTAGGTCAGAGAAGTCCGTCTCAAACAGTTTACTTTCACCCATCTAGGATGGATGGCTGCTGACATCGTTGGCCATTATGTCCATACGCAATTATTATCCCCTAATTGTGATGTACAATACAAATTTATATTGTGGTACCGTGTTAGCCAGAAAATTTGATGGAAATAATTTTATGCCCAAAAATGGCAAAATTATTCTCGGAGTGATACCTTTATTGGCTAACCAGAAAAAAATATATATATATGCAAACTTACAGAGCACACAGGCTCCTTCTTCAGGCAGGATTACAAATGTTAAGAATTCATTTGTAATATTGCCTGAAGAAGGAGCCTCTGTGCTCTGAAAGCTTGCATATATATTTTTTTTCTGGTTAGCCAATAAAGGTATCACTCCGAGAATACTTTTGCCATTTTTGGGCATAAAAGTATTCACATAGAATTATTCACTAATTAAAACAATTTATTTTTGCTAAATAAATGTATACATTTTTAAAAATTTTATTATATACATTTTCTCAGAGAACCTCTTTAAGAAGATGATATCAGAATGGGCTATAAGACATGTCCAGCTTTGCTTAATTGTCTCACCTTACTGTCCTTGTTGAACTGAGCTCCACTTTGTTCTTGGATGATATTGTAAGGAATGAAGACGTCTAGATGATACAAATCGGGACGTCTGACTATTCTGTCTTCACCCAAGTCCAACACAAGAGATCTAGCAGAAGACTGTAAAGAGAAGACCAGCGTGGTAACAACGCTTATGTCGCTGAATGCTTCTGTACGGGAAAGAAAGTTGTAACCAACAAGTGCACAAAAATCTAAACTTTTATCTTGATACGTGGCCAACTAGAAGTTACTGTGTAGCTCCACACGTCTCATACATTAAATCTGACACGTGGAGGAACTGCTCACAGAAAATGCTGAAAAATATTTTTTAAGATTCACACTGCATTAAAAGGGGTTGTCCACCACTTTAATACTAATGGAATATCCTTAGGATAGGTCATCAATATTAAAGTGCCAGGCAACCCCTTTAAGTGAGGCACAATGAATGGTACCAGAATTTCACATAATGTAGCCTTCATTAGGCAGAAGGCCCACTCGGTTATATGAAGAAATCTGGGGTCCCCAAAAGCAAACCCAGTAATCACCAGATTCCCGTGTGGTGACTACTTAATCTGCTTTTTGGGAAGACCAGAACTGACCCCTATATTTAACCAAGTGGGTCCCCTCAAGCTACATTATCCTGTCTGATGAAGGCTACATTAGCTGAAACATTCTTAATCTTCATTATGCCTCATTTAACGCAATGTGAATCATGGACATGAGAAAAATCAAATTAAAAAATAAATACATTTAAAGCATTTTCTGTGCGATTCCTCCAAATGTCGCATTAATATAGAAAAAATAAAGAGCGGCGTGTTCTACACTATTGCAACAAGCCTCTTTCATCATTTATATCATCATTATAACATCATTTATATGCACCAGCACCATGGAATCAATGGCACTATATAATTAAATAATAATAATAATATATATATCTTCCCACCAGCTTGTTTTCCCTCTATCTCCTCTCTGGATCTATGAAGCCAGAACTGTCAAAGAAGAGGTGATGGTGGAGATGGAGGGGAAACAAGCAGGGGGGGAGGCTTATATAAATGACTGGTCCCGCCGTGAAGCACTGGGCGTCTGTGCTTGGTTTGAACAGTCGTTCTCTGCTGACAGAGTCGTTTACAGAGATCTTCTTTCCCATTCCAACAGCTTGCAAACAACCCACCATGGTATGAAAAAAAAATTAGATCATCATCATCCAGCAAATGTGTCACAGCTGCCAGCAATTGGCTACTGTGGACACATCAAAGCTGTGATGATAAAAGTTGGCAGAGGAGGACCGGTAGCACGAGGTTGGCACAGACTTTTAATAAGGGAAGACTATTGGAAATCACATGAAATACAAAAAGGTCACAATCCTAAACCACATCTGAGGGTCTCACCACTTTAGGTAAAGAGATTTCAGCCACCAGAAAACTTGGGTGTCCTACAGGAGGTTCCGCCACAATCATGTAATCTGGTTTCACGGGTGAACTGATAAAAAAAGGAAGGAAGCAGTATACTGCAAGGGTACACCATCAATTTATGATCTGTTGGGGTCGATCTCTAATATAATAAAGGGGCACTGATGCTGGTAATGAGGAACAGCCCCTTTCACAGTCATTCCCTGCACATCGGCATCATGGCCTCCACTGTGCAGCGGAACGACAGCATAGATCCAGCAAAGTGAATGGGCTTAGCTGCAGTTCTCCTGCATAGTGAATATCCGGGTAGCTGCCCCACACCAGCATATTCTTTAAAAAGGGCAGCGGGGTTACTTCCAGGCTGCAGCCCCCTTATTCTTGGAGTCCAAGAAGTTGGATATCCTATATCTTTTGTAAGATGGGATTCTAAAAAAAGTAAATGCATGCATTAAACCTCAAAGAAACCCAAACCTTTCAACTTCTGAGATTAGGGACTTGCTTGGAGTTAGCTGGGAGGGTCTGTAGGAAAAAAATAAAGAACATAAAGGCATAATAGTTAAAACAAAAACAAAAAAAAACAATGTCCACATTGTTCTTGCACCATAACAAGCCATTCTGCAGCTTCCCCCATCTGTTGGGTTTAACCCATCACCACGAGGAGTGGGGCTCCCCCATCTGTTGGGTATAACCCATGACCACGAGGAGTGGCACTCCCCCATCTGTTGGGTATAACCCATCACCACGAGGAGTGGCGCTCCCCCATCTGTTGGGTATAACCCATCACCTCAAGGAGTGAAGCTCCCCCATCTGTTGGGTGTAACCCATCACCACAAGGAGTGGAGCTCCCCCATCTGTTGGGTGCAGCCCATCACCACGAGAAGTGGCGCTCCCCCATCTGTTGGGTATAACCCATCACCACGAGGAGTGGCGCTCCCCCATCTGTTGGGTATAACCTATCACCTCAAGGAGTGGCGCTCCCCCATCTGTTGGGTATAACCCATCACCAAGAGGAGTGGAGCTCCCCCATCTGTTGGGTGTAACCCATCACCACGAGGAGTGGCGCTGCCCCATCTGTTGGGTATAACCTATCACCAGGAGGAGTGGCGCTCGTCATACTTTGTGTCCCTAGGGGAAATGTGGTATTATAAGATATCCAATCAATTGAATGACCGACTATGTACTGCATGGATGAGCGAGGAACATCAGAGAAGAAGCCGTCGATGCTCAACAGCACCCTACTCTGTCGTCTTTTACAGACTGTATGCCATAGACTTGTACCTTAGAGTTGGGACTTAACCCTATTATGAATCATCGGTTTTGATTTGGTTCTGATATTCTGTTCAAAAATGGATCCCAGGAACTTCCGATTTTTCAGCATTTTCCACTCTGAAGGGAAACCATAGATGATTAACAGGGTCGGACTGGAACTGAAACTCAGCCCTGGCATGTGAGAGGACGCAGGCCCGCCCGACGCGCGTTGAATGTGAAATATTTTCATGAATGATTTGGGTATATGTCACAATAAAAATTGCTGCAAACTGCACTTTATCATCGATAGACAAAAACTGACATAATGTAAAATATAAACTTCCCTCCAGGAAAATGTTAATTTCTTTCAACTGGAGGGACGGACATATTTGTAATATAGAGCTCCAAGTTCCCAAAAACGCTATGCTTGATAGTACCAGGAAAAGCAGGAAAAGTGAATCCTTGCAGATTTGAAGCAGTTTCATGTCTATTCTTTCAGTATTTTTGCAGCGTTTCTAAAGAAAGGGAAAAAAAAATCTCAAAAAACGCAATATCAAGGGGATTTTCCTGCCGAGCGACACGTTTTTTGTGCAGAAATGTTCTTCCCTTTCTTTTTTGTTTATATTTTGTGTTATACACTAGTGGCCAAAATTGAGGCAACACTTTCAGTTTTTCACCATCACCAATATTTAATGGAGGATTTCACTGACCTACTTACTTGTACACACGCCCTCTTCTGCCATATGTATTCTATGTTGGTTTATAGTGACCTGGGTGTGGGTTGTAAGACAGATATTGTGCGATTAAAATGCGGTTTTTATATTTTAAAGCCAGTTTGTCATCAGAAGGTAAGCAATTACATGTTTTCGTTCTCAAAGTGTGTAAGCGGTTTCAAGAGACTGGTTCGATAAAGAATAAACCAGGTAGAGAAAGGAAGAAGGCTACAAGTCCTCAGACTGATAGAAGAATTGTTAGAATCGCCCTAAATAACAGGAAATAAACGGCTGTTAACATCAACAAGGAGCTTGTCAACACCGGAGTGACAGTGTCTGATCGGACGGTTCGACGACGACTGGTAAACGCGGGGTTAAGAGCCAGAATACCAGGTAAAAAGCCATTTCTGAATGCCTCACAGCGTCAGAAACGTCTGCAGGGGCCAAAGAACATTGTAAATGGACCATTGAACAATGGAGAAATGTTATATGGAGCGATGAGACACGCATATCCATCTTTGGCAGCGACGGTGTCCGCTACGTTCGACGACGACCTGGAGAGGACTGGTTGCCAGAGGGTACAATACCCACCATGAAGCCTCCTCTGAGTGTTATGGTAGGGGGCTGCGTGTCCAGAGATGCAGGTGGTCGGCTGCAGGTAATTGAAGAAAAAGTTAATGCTGAAAAGTACATCAAGGAAGTCCTTCAGCCTAAACTCATTCCTTCGGCACGTGATGTATTTAGTGAAGGGACACCGTTTATTTTTCAGCAAGATGGAGCCCCATGTCATACAGCTAAAAAATGTCTCTCTTGGTTCAAGGACAAAAATGTCCAGCTATTGAATTGGCCAGGAAACAGCCCAGATCTCAATCCTATTGAGAATCTCTGGGCTCGGCTCAAAAGAGCGGTGTCAAAACAGCGGGCTTCACACAAGCAGGAACTCATTGCAGCCATCATCAAATCATGGCTTCATATCATCACACCATCTGATTTACACAAACTGGTAGATAGCATGCCAAGTAGATGCCAGGCAGTCATCAAGGCCGAGGGCTATCCAACTGAGTATTAACATTTAGTGTTAGATATGAAAATAGGACAAATCAATGGCTTTTCTCCCACAGTCATCTGAGTGACAATAGTGTCCAATTTGTTGACAAATGAACAAATTTCCTGCTAATATTGTGTTTCTATATGAGATTTTATTTCTACTTAAAAACTTTACTGTGAAATCAAAAACATTCATGAAATTTGTATTTGTATTGGCAAAATGCTAAAAATTCATAAATCTTTGGGGTGTTGCCTCAATTTTGGCCACTAGTGTATAGAGTTCCTCAGTATATTTATATGTTGTCCCCCATCACCTTTTTCATCTCTCCTTACAAGTATGCCTTGTATCTTAGCTAAAACATGGTAGTAAGTAGCATATGAAACCCTTTTATAATGGGCAGTGTAGAATCGCTGCATATTTCAGGGTTATGCGCTCCTGAGGACTCATTAGTGCTGCCCTCCTCAGGCGAAACCTGGTTGTGACCTTGTATAATATGGGGCTAGCCGGTCTCACCTACCAGTTTGGGTCACAAACCCTTTTTCGCTTGCTTTGATGTTTTACTCATTGTTTATTACGTTTACACCCCAAATCTCTCCTAATCCTGGAGATCAAACCTATGAAAGCAATTTATGAATGATCATAACACCTCTATGAAGGGTAATTATCATCTCCTTCATAAATATACATTTATATGTATAAATACATATGTGGTCAATGCATAGTACTGGCACATGACTTATCACTTTCCAGGACCTTACAAAGCACCAGGAACATTCATAACAAGCGGAGGAGAAGCGATTCTGGCAACTTAATAGGAAAGGATTCTTTACAGTTAGAGCAGTCAGACTGTGGAATGCCAACCACAAGATATAGTAATGGCAGATAGTATAACAGCATTTATAGAAGGGCTGGATACTTTTTTAACAAAACATGACATTGTGGGTTATAAATAATCTAGTAATAGAAAATGTATAACTTTGGAGATAGACCAAGGACATTAAAGTTAAAACTTTTTCAACCTATGTAACTATGCAAGTATGCAGAATGCACATTAGGAAAATGCTTGAAATGCAATTCCCTATAATATTATTTTACAAGTAATTTCCTCTTAATTTTCCGATTTGTAAAGTGCTAGTTATAAGCCCAATCTATGGATCTAAAAAGTGCAAAACACTCCTGAAACACTTGTACGTATGTTCTATAATCTTTATTTCTTATGGTGCCTAAGGGAAGCCGTAATGATAAGACTCCTGCTTGGTAACAAGTGCAGTTATTTGCCTCCATAATGAAAGTGAATTACCAATGATGAAAGGGTTAATACTTGGACCCTGCATCAGTAATAGCCCTTGTAGTAACCATGACAACTATTGTGAGGGCATAAACAAGTGTCATAAAGAAGATTCCATAAAAGAATGCCGCGCTGCCATGATCAGCGCCATTACTGATGATGCGCCTGAGGACCTTGAGCTTGACCACCCCACGTAATGTGCCAATGTTGGTGTAATTTGGAGGTTCTAGCAGGGAAAGGGGTTGTCTTCTTAGACACCCCGGGGGGAAGGGAAGGTAACAGAGGGGGGGTCCCCAAAACAGGATCCCCTTCTGTTACTATGTACAAAGAGCTGCTCTTCTTTGGGAGTTCATAGATGGATCCTTGACTTTAATGGGTGATAAATTGGGAGGGGGAGGGGATACTCATCCTATTAGGGGTTATCCATAATGAGCAAACCCTGTAACCAAGTACCCAACATCTTGAGAGACGGAGCTGGATCTGTAAGGGAGAAGTGGTAGATCCACCTGGGAAATCAGATCAACTAAATTCGTTCCAGCAATAAATGTGGTGACAGATATCGCAGCCAGATCTCTCCCACATCCAGTTTATCACATTAATAGTCTATATTTGTTATGTCGTTCTCTGTAAATATGTAGAAATTCTAAAACTCCGTCATATATCGGCACTAACTCTCTAAGCCCAAGGGAAGGGCAGCCCTCCAGCCATGGTTCCCTAGAGGTTTCCTCCACAGGGGGTTTTCCTCTCCTGAGAGCTGGAGGGTGACTCTTCGTGAGTCGAGGGTTGTGCCATTTTCGGTGTCATGTAAATTTAAATAAAGTTGAGAACGTTTGACACCTAATTGCAATGATTTGTGTATTTATTTTGTATGTGTCTGATTCATTTTTTTTGGGAGTCGGGGTCCATCACACATCACTGAGTCATACGTCTGGACATCTGCCGCCAGAAGTTTTGCTCCAGGGGTTGCCCCTGCTCTGGGGAGTTTGATGGAGCAGAGAAGACAAGAATTACAGAACTCATCCTCAGAATAAGGACTTCTATTACAGTACTACAAGCAGCTTCCTCGTCTCATTCACACAGTGAGTATTTTGGGCACTAATTTACATCAGTATTTGTAAGCTGAAAACCAGAGGGGAACAAACACAGTGAAAAATAGTAACTGAAACACTTTCACCTCTTCTGTTTTGGATCCACTCCTGGCGTCTGCTAACAAATACTGATGCAAAATATCGCCATGGAAGTTTCCTAAATTCTTACTGACTGATTTGACTGTTTGAGTAGCAGTCAAGCAACAGAGGTTGCAAGCGTTAAAGGAGTTTTCTGGTATCAAAAACCCCTGTCCCCCTTGCCATTTTTCTCTATCCTGAACCTGTGCTTCCTGCCCTGATCTCGGACTGTCTGACCTAGTCCTTGTCTTTGCTCTCCTGAGTCTGGTACCCTGGTACCTCCGGAATGCTGCTGCAGTCCCGGGAACTGCACTGAAGTGGTACCTGGTGTCTACCGGAGGCCCAGTCTATCCTCACCACCAGAGGTTCTAGTGGAGACCCAATAGACACCTAGTCACAACCCTCCCGTGGGGCAGTGGGTCCATATCCACCAGGGTTACACCCACATAGCAAATGTGGTACCAATATTCAAGAAGGGGATAACATCTGAGCCTGGAATTTATAGGTCGGTAAGTTTAACTTGTACTGTGGGCAACAACTTTGAGGGTTTTCTAAGAGATACTAACCTGGAGCACCTCAATAAGAATAACCTAAACATATGATTATGAGGGATCTGTCCTGCAAACTAATCTGAAAAGATTCTATGGGGAGGTAAGTTCAGGTTGGACCAGGGAAACTTAGTGGATGTTGTCTATCTGGACTTTTCAAAGGCATTTGATACGGTGCCATACAACAGGTTGGTACATAAAAATGTTCAATATATTATATGGTAAACTTGCTCCACGAAAGAACAAGTCCTTGTGTGGTCGATGGAAAAATCAAGGAAAAGATCAGTGATGCGGTCGTTACCTCTTGACAGCTCCATTTCGTACTTGTTCTCTAGTCCCTCCATGGCCACGGTGATAAAAAATTCCCTGAAAAGCTCATTATTCTAATAAAAAAAATACAAAGTAAGGAGCTGACACAAAGGAGAGCAGACAGCTCGTATGTCGGAATAAGCAATTGCAGTTACCGTAATTTTCTCAAAGACGGTGCCATTAATCACTATGTCGTACGCCGTGCAGCTGCCTCCACCTGTAGGACAAAGTGCACCAGGACTTAGATACTTTGCGGTGCCGACTCAATCCATTGACCTTAGTAGGGCTGCTATGAATAAGTGGTATAAGTTCTTAAAGGGGAATCCAAGTAGTGGACAATCCCTCTAAGTCCCAAATCTAAACCAAAAAAGTTCAAAAGTCAACAACAAGATGTCAAACTTTATTCCGCAGACTGGAAGTGGACCTACCAGAACCTGTGGAGATGGCACCTTTGACCATTGAGGATTAGTAAGTTGTAATACTTGCTATTTTAACCCCTTTAAGGATATCTCTGGACTATCCCTTTAAAAAGAGAAGCGCTGTATTAAAAAAAAACGTACCGTATATTCCGGCGTATAAGACGACCTGGTGTATAAGACGACCCCCCTACTTTCCTGTTAAAATATAGAGTTTAGGATATATTCACCGTATAAGACTACCCCTTTTCCAACGCATACCAAACCCCGCAAAAATTAAAAAAAAACAGATTTGAATTTAACATGGTCCTTTTTTAATTTAAATTCTTATGACATGCAGGTATATAGCAGGAAAACTGTCACTCATAAACATATTAAAATAGGGGGGACCCCACGTCATTTTTTTGGGGGGTCCCCCATTCTAATAGCTAGTAAAGGCTAGGTATTCAGCTGGGGGCTGATATTAGTAGCCTGGGAAGCTCCGTGGGTATTACCCCCTTCCCAGACTTCAAACATCTGCCCCAGCCGTCTGCTTAACCTCCGCTAGAGACTATAATGATGGTGGATCCCACGCCAATTTTCTTTTTAAAAAATCCTTTATTTTAACACTAAATGACAATTGAGGGGTTAATAAAGATGCAGTCCCTAAATTATTATTAATTTTGTAATTAATTTTTCCCAAAAATGTTGACGTGGGCTTCGCCATATTTTTGTGTCCAGCCAGGTACAGCAGGCAGGAACGGGCTGCCCCCAACCACCAGCTGCCTATTTGTACCTGGCCGGACACAACAATATAGGGAAGCCCTTTTTTTTTTAATTATTTCATGAAATAATTAAAAAAAAAAGACGTGGGGCTTCGCCCTATTTTTGTGTCCAGCCAGGTACAACTAGGCAGCTGGGGGCTGGAATCTGCAGCGCAGGGAGACCCAAGCTTTCTGGGCCCCCCCCGCTGCAAATTGCAGTCCGCAGCCACCCCGGAAAATGGCGCGTTCATAGAAGCGCCATCTTCTGGCGCTGTACCCAACTCATCCAGGGCCCTGGTGCGGTGGCTCACTGGGTAATAAAGGGGTTAGGGCCAGCTTGGCATTATCAGCTGGCCGTAAGCCCGAAATTCATGGGGTCACGCCAATATTAGACATGACCACCATGAATTTCTAGTAAAGTAATTAAAAAAAACACAACACCCAGAATAAAGTCCTTTAATTGAAATAAAGACACAATTTTTTAATGTTCTAAATTAAACCATACTTACCATCACGCCCATTCCAGCTGAAGCCAACGATCTCCTGCAATAAAAGTAAAATAATAAAGCAACCTCATCCTTACCTTTCCATGGTTCCCAGGACCGCTCCAGCGCTGCTACATTCACATGACAGGCTGGACCGCAGCAGAACGCTGCCGTTCAGCTTGCCATGCGGCAGACACTGAGAAGCGCAGGCATGCTTGTGCTCCTCAGTGTCTGACTGTGACGGCATCCAGATGAGCCGAGATCATGTCCAATGAACTCGGCTCACCTCATGCACGTCACTGACAGCGTGGGAAAATTCTCCTGCTCCCCGCATGCGCAGTAGAAGTTTCCCACGCTGTCAGTGACGGACGTCCAGGAGGTGAGCTGAGTTCATTGTCGGCTCATCTGGATGCCGTCACAGCCAGACACTGCAGAGCGCAAGCATGCCTGCTCTTCTCAGTGTCTGCGGGATGACAGGCTGGATGGCAGCGTTCTGCTGCGGTCCAGCCTGTCATCTCGATGTAGCAGAGCTGGACCGGTCCTGGGAGCCATGGAAAGGTAAGGATGTTGTTGCTTTATTATTTTTCTTTTATTGCAGGAGATCGTTGGCTTCAGCTGGAATGGGCGTGATGGTAAGTATGGTTTAATTTAGAACAATAAAGAATTGTGTCTTTATTTCAATTAAAGGACTTTATTCTGGGTGTTTGTGTTTTTTTTAACTTTGACTATGGGGTTAGTAATGGGGGTGTCTTATAGACGCCTCTCCATTACTAACCTGGGCTTGATGTCAGCTGGCATTATAAGCTGACATCAACCCCAACCCTATTACCCCCTGCCACCGCACCAGGGCAGCGTGGAAGAGCGAGGCTAAGTGCCAGAATTGGCGCATCCTATGGATGCGCCATTTCTGGGGCGGCTGACGGCTGGTGTTTCTAGCCTGGGAGGGGGCCAATATTCATGGCTCCCTTCCTGGGCTATTAATATCAGCCCCCAGCTGTCTGCCTAGCCTTTGCTAGCTATTAAATTAGGGGGGACCCCACGTCATTTTTTTGGGGGGTCCCCCATTTTAATAGCTAGTAAAGGCTATGTATTCAGCTAGGGGCTGATATTAGTAGCCTGGGAAGCTCCGTGGGTATTACCCCCTTCCCAGGCTTCAAACATCTGCCCCAGCCGTCTGCTTAACCTCCGCTAGAGACTAAAATTAAGGGGGATCCCACGCCAATTTTTTTAATAATAAATCCTTTATTTTAATACTAAATGACAAGTACAGTAACCAACACTATCACTGTACTTCATATATATGTGACTGACATGTTTCTATCTATCTAATCTATGTGTGAAGCTCTATTCTGTCTGTTATAAATTGTCGGGTACCGCTGCTGAATTGCCGGCCGGCTTTTTTAAAGAGACGGTGCATGAAAACACTATTATTTGTTTTAATAAATCCTTTACACTAAATGACAAGTACAGTAAGCAATACTGTCACTGTACTTCATATATATGTGACTGACATGTTTCTATCTATCTAATCTATGTGTGATTCTCTATTCTTTCTATTCTAAATTGTCGGGTGCCGGCTTATGCCGCTGCTGAATTGCCGGCTTTTCATATATTGTCACAGAAGCGATGCGAAATTCCCAGCTCCGGACACAGCGCAGCGCTTCTGTGACAAGTGAAAGCTGTCGGCACAGAAGTCCTGCGCTGTGTCCGGAGCTGGGAATACGCAGCGATGTGTCAGTTTCAGCACAGAAGCGCTGACTGTCTGGACCTACCGCCGCCGTATTTTAACTCCCTCCACCTTATATTAACTCCGACATGGCAGGGATACGGCCACGGCAGCTTATTAACACCCCCAGAGTATCCCCGCATGTCAATTTCTGAAAGTTTAAAAGCATTACCGGCGTATAAGACGACCCCAGACTAGACAGAAGATTTTTCAGTCTTCAAAAGTCGTCTTATACGCCGGAATATACGGTACTATTATCAACTTCAACGTGGGGCTCTCCAAGGCTCATGGGGACTCGATAGCCGGAGGGATCATCAGATTCCAGGATGCTGACTAACTCCTGCTCCGTCAGGTCCGGGGCCGCTGGGATCTGGTTCGACTTGCAGATGTTAATAAAGATTTTGGTATTTTTGGATGTGCGAGTTTTAATGCAGAAACCTAACACAGAAATAAAAACAAAAAGTGAACAAAAACACAATAAAATCGGCAAAAGCCAAGCAGCATTTACATGTAATCAACTGCATAAGAAATTATGTGACCCCCCACGTTGGTTGCATCATGTGACCGTTGCAGTCAATAAGACCCCACTACCCCACTGTGGTATCTGTCACATAATATGCACAAAGTAATCTGGATAATAATCAGAGGATGCCCATCTCACCCGGCTGGGGTCTGATCTCTCTGCTTTCTGGTAAGTTCGGTATTCTGCTCTCCATCTCCTGTTTGGCCTGAAATGAGGCAACAAGTGTGAATCAGTGAGTAACATGAACAGGATGGGTCTGCAAACTGATTTTTCCTGCACCAAAATAGTACAACTGTGAGGGGTCTAAAGCCAACAATACACATTAGGTAAATTTTGGAGACTGCCGCGCTCCCGGCAGCTGACGGAGGAGACATTCACCCGGTGATTGCTGGCCTCTCCAATTCATCTTCGTACCTTCATCAGCATCTGTTCATACAGCGCTTCCTCCATGTTTGTGTTCATTTCTGCAGACAGCAGCGACTTGTCAGAGGCCATTTTTTCGGTCAAAGACAGAAGCTCAGAGATCTTGTTTTATAAGAGAAAACCTGAAAAATGAAAATATGTATTAATCTTCTCCACAGACAACGACAAGGGGAGAGTGCGGGAGCCTGACAGCCGACGACATGAGGGGGTGCGGGAGCCTGACAGCCCTCGACACGAGGGGGTGCGGGAGCCTGGCAGCCCACGACAAGATGGGGTGCGGGAGCCTGGCAGCCCACGACATGAGGGGGTGCGGGAGCCTGACAGCCCACGACACGAAGGGGTGCGGGAGCCTGACAGCCCACGACACGAGGGGGTGCGGGAGCCTGACAGCCCTCGACACGAGGGGGTGCGGGAGCCTGACAGCCCACGACACGAGGGGGTGCGGGAGCCTGACAGCCCACGACACGAGGGGGTGCGGGAGCCTGGCAGCCCACGACACGAGGCGGTGCGGGAGCCTGGCAGCCCACGACACGAGGGGATGCGGGAGCCTGGCAGCCCACGACACGAGGGGGTGCGGGAGCCTGACAGCCCACAGCACGAGGGGATGCGGGAGCCTGGCAGCCCACGACACGAGGGGGTGCGGGAGCCTGACAGCCCACGACACGAGGGGGTGCGGGAGCCTGACAGCCCACGACACGAGGGGGTGCGGGAGCCTGACAGCCCACGACACGAGGGGGTGCGGGAGCCTGACAGCCCACGACACGAGGGGGTGCGAGACCCTGACAATATTGGGAGTGGGATTCTGCACACCTACAGCTAGCTACTTATTGTCCTGAATGTAGTAATCACCTTGGCACATTCCCATCTTCTTACCTGTAGTACAGACGCCAAACACCACTACTCTGACTGCAATCACCCAGCTACAGCGTCACCACGCCTCAGCAGCAGCGGAGCGTCTAGATTGGAGTTGATTTCTTGAGGGGGAGGAGCGAGTTCATGGAATCATGATGTCACCAGAAGGGGCGGGGCCTTCTCAGTCCAGTGGACACTATTCCACCTGCAGCTGCAGCAGTGCGCACATTGTGCCGGGACAGGAGGACTGGTGATGAGGAGCTCATGTTCTGCGTTGTGCTGTGAGGACTGAGGCGGGGAGAACACAATATTAATTATAATAATTTTTTTTAGGTTGTGTGCCCACTATGAGTTTTTTAAGCGTTTCCGCGGTGGCAATTCCGCTGCAGAAACGCTTAAAAACGCTTGATAGAAGGTCGGCCATGTTCCCCAATGATAATCCGCATGTGCTGTGCACATGCTGTGTAAATTTCCGCTGCGAATTATCATTGCGGAAAAATCCGCTGCACTACCAATTATTTTGCGGAAGCACGGCGCTTTCGCCGCCATTGACTTGCATTAGAACACATGGAATCCGCATCACTGGATCTGTACATGCAGAATCCATGCGCTTCAATGTGCGGATGGTACCCGGGTTTGGAGAAGAGGAGACTGTCCTCCGGACCCGGGTACCATAGAACCTGTAAAAAAAGAATAAAATAAAAAATAAATATTATACTTACCTTCTGATGGCCCCCGGTGTCTTTATCCGATGCGTCCTGGCTTGCCAGCAGCTCACGATGGTCTGAAAAGGACCTGCCGTGACGTCATTTAGTCATGTGACGGGTCACGCGACCGCTGACGTCGGCAGGCCATCAGAAGGTAATTATATATTTATTTTTTACCATTCTTTTATGGTCACACTATATAAATCCATGCCGGTTGCATGTATTTATATAGTGTGACCAAGTTGTCAAGCACTTTCCAAGTGATGCTAAAATCGCTTGGAAAGCGCTTGTCAACCCGCATGCGGAAATGCAAGTGAAGAACGCTTCACATCAGCAAGTCCCAGGAAGGAAAAAAGCATGTACAATACGCATGTACAATCCACATGCGTTTTTTCTGCCAGGGAGATGCGGAAACGCTCAAAAAAAATCCCGAGCATTTCTGCATCGTGGGCACATAGCCTTACATTAATTGTATGACTCAATATTGAGCACACGTAACCATCTATACACAGCTGGAGGCCGCACGTAGCCATCTATACACAGCAGGAGGCCGCACGTAGCCATCTATACACAGCGGGAGGCCGCACGTAGCCATCTATACACAGCGGGAGGCCGCACGTAGCCATCTATACACAGCGGGAGGCCGCACTAAGCCATCTATACACAGCGAGAGGCCGCACGTAGCCATCTATACACAGCGGGAGGCCGCACGTAGCCATCTATACACAGCGGGAGGCCGCACGTAGCCATCTATACACAGCGGGAGGCCGCACGGCGCCATCTATACACAGCGGGAGGCCACACGGCGCCACCTATACACAGCGGGAGGCCCACAGCGCCCCCCCAGAGAGAGCAGGAGGCCGCACGGCGCAATCTATACATAGCGGGAGGCCGCACAGCGCCCCCCTCACAGAGACAGCAGGAGGCCGCACGGCGCCATTTATACTCAGCAGGAGGCCGCATGGCGCCCCCGACCCCAAAGACAGCAGGAGGCCGCACGGCGCCATCTATACTCAGCAGGAGGCCGCACGGCGTCACCTATACACAGCGGGAGGCCGCACGGCACCACCTATACACAGCGGGAGGCCGCACGGCGCCACCTATACACAGCGGGAGGCCGCACGGCGCCACCTATACACAGCGGGAGGCAGCACGGCGCCACCTATACACAGCGGGAGGCCGCACGGCGCCACCTATACACAGCGGGAGGCCGCACGGCGCCACCTATGCACAGCGGGCGGCGCCACCTATACACAGCGGGAGGCCGCACGGCGCCACCTATACACAGCGGGAGGCCCCACGGCGCCACCTATAAACAGCGGAAGGCCGCACGATGCCATCTATACACAGGGGGCCGCACAATGCCATCTATACACAGCGGGAGGCCGCACGGCGCAATCTATACACAGCGGGAGGCTGCACGGCGCCATATATACACAGCGGGAGGCTGCACGGCGCCCCCCCCCAAGAGACAGCAGTAGGCCGCACGGTGCCATCTATACACAGCGGGAGGCCGCACGGCGCCCCCCCCAGAGACAGCAGGAGGCCGCACAGCGCCATCTATACACAGCGGGAGGCCGCACGGCGCCCCCCCAGAGACAGCAGGAGGCCGCACGGCGCCATCTATACTCAGCAGGAGGCCGCACGCAGTCACGCACACACAAACATATACATATACATACACGCATAAACACATTTGAAACATAAAAATACATATAAACAGACATCACACAATGACATCTGCCTGCACACACACACACATACATACATATACATACACACACACACACTCACCATCCCCCGACTCGGCTCCAGCTCTTTTCCGGTGCAGCACTGCAGGCCGGGTGCGCACTGCGTGACGACACAGCTAGGAGACACGGCCGCGCACAGGGCCGTGTCTCCTAGCAGTGACGCGGCCGGGCCAGCACAGGGAAGTTAACTGCTGCAGTGCTGGCCCGGCCGAAGAAGAAGAAGCAGCGGCTGTGTGCCGCTGCTGGGGGAGCGATCCTGGGCCCCCCCCCACTGTCTGCCGGTATGTGCCGTGGCGCCGCACATATAATGAGGACAATCTGGCCATAGACACCCCGGAGCCCCCTGGAGGTTCGGGGCCCCGGGCGGTAGCCCAGATCGTCCTCATTATAATCCGCCTATGCTTATATACATGTAACACTCACTACCCCCTATTCCTGTGTATTGCTGTAATATGTAACCTATACTCGTTATCCATCATTATAAATTAAGAAGATTTTCCACTTTATCCGATATATCCACACTCAATCAGTAGATTAGATGTCTGCTGAAGAGGCGATACGCATGAACGTCTCCACATCATCCTCCCCGACTGTGTCTATATGTGCCCCGTGACCCCCGATCAAGTGTCTCCATCACGTGCTCGCAGCATCACAGGTCACATAGTTTCCTCGTAGCGTTGGTGCGCGTTGTGTATCGCGCCACGCCTCCTCAGCACCCATTGGTTGGTGGAGACATACCTCCATCCTGATTGGCTATAGTTGGCCGTTTAACTCTTAGCTCTTTCCGAATGATGCCACCCCCTGACGAAGACAAGAAGCCGAAACATACATCGGGTGGACGCCAATCAGGAGTGGGATCTGCATCTGCTATAGCGTGAGTACAATGCACATGTGGTCACCTTTTTTAAAAATGCTTAAAGTGGATACAAATACATATCTGTCAACAGCACATATGCCCAAGTCAGTGCACTACTCTCTACAGGATTCACACCGACCTCCAAATAATAAGGGACCAGCCCTTGTGTATATACATATACAGGTGCATCTCACTAAATTAGAATATCATCAAAAAGTTACTTTATTTCAGTTCTTCAATACAAAAAAGTGAAACTCGTATAGCCATAATCATCAGCATTAACAGAAATAAACAATAACTGTTTGATGATATTCTAATTTAGTGAGAAACACCTGTATTTGTTCACATATGAGATATATAATTTATGTAGATTTATTCTTTGGAGGCACTTGCACTTTATGTAAAGTTTATGATAATTAAACAATCATATGTACAGATATATCTAGCTAATGATATGTATATATATTTTTATATACTGGATTAATTTGTGGCTTGATTCTCTGTATTATCCCTTTGCTGTTCTAATCATGATCCATTCCCACTGGTGTTAATTGTAATTCCTGTCTCGACGTCCCCTTTGCGTATAGTTTTTAATTCCCCCCTTTTTTTTGCATTTCCTCCTCTTCCACCTGGTTATCAATATAATAATTATGTGCATCACCCACATGCCTGGACTCTTCTGGTCTCTGTCTCCTTTCTGCTATACACTAGAGTGGTATACTATGTGCACAGATACATGGAGTGCCATATACTTCTCAGGAGGTGCGCAGCGTCCACCTCCTCACCGCACAGGCCCACAAGCTCCTCTCCGGCAGGAAGAAGATGCATTCAGGCGGCTCCTACCACTGCAGCAGACGGCAGTGCACAAGGATACAGGGTGCAGTGTGGATGTGTCTGCACCACTGGGATGTGGCCGACCTGCATGTATACATATGCCCCTCTGCAGGGGCGGACTGGCCCACCGGAGGATCGGGAAAACCCCCGGGTCCCGCCCCCTACCCCCCTGGGCCCTGTACAGAGAACAGAGGGCCCCCCCGGTTCGCAGCACTGCCGATATGATTAGTGATGGGCCCTCTGCCTCCTCTGCGCAGCGCGACACTGCCGGCACGTGCGCAGGAGGTCAGTCTCAGGGTGATGACGTCATTGCCCTGGGACTGCTTCCTGTGCGCGCTGTGGAGTACGGACCCTGCGTCTCTCCAGGCAGCGGCTGCAGCTCATCTCGACGCGTCAGTATGAAACGGGGAGGGGGGAGGGGTGACTGGGAGGACCCCTGGCCGAGGCTGGCAGTAAATACTACTGGACAATGGGCATGGTTCTCATCATGCCCATTGCCCAGCATGTCCTGCTGCCAGCCTCTGGTTACTGGTACTATGCCCAGCAGCATGTACTATCACCAGGGGCTGGCAGGACATAGTGGGTGGGCATGATAGTACCAAGGAGGCTGGCAGGACATACTAGGCATGAATCATGCCCAGCATGTCCTGCCAGCCACTGGTGGTACCATCATGCATGCCCATTGCCCAGCCACTGGTGGTGTGGTACTATCATGCTAGTACTAACACCAGTGGCTGGCTGGCAGGACATGCCATGTGAGCTTGAATGCTAATACCACAGAGGCTGGCAGTACATACTGGGCAATGGGCATGATAGTACCACCAGTAGACTGACTAGGCGGTCTCCAGGGCTCCGTCTCCCCTTCTCGCTGCTGTTAGGCTGGGTTAACATTGCGTTTATGCTGTGCGTTACAACGCATCCGTTGTAAATCAGTGCAGACGCAATGTACCGTAGACTTGCATAGCAAAAATAGGCATGTGTTTGAAAGTATGCATTATTTGCAACGCACAGGAAAACATGGTCGGCGGCTGGAGGCCAGCTGAGCACTTCTCTGACAACTGGGTTCTAGTGTCATTCTGTGCCTGCTCATCTCTGCCAGCAGGCATATTTGTCTGATGCCAAAGATGTAGCTGAGCTGGAGACAGAAGATCCGTGGATTACGTCAGAGCGAGGGTTTTGTTTTTTTATTAAAGATGGAGTCCCTACATGTGTTTTGTGTTTTATTTTTATTAAAAAAAAAATTCTGTGTTGTGTTTTTTCTGTTTACTAGAAATTCATGGTGGCCATGTGTAGTTTGGCGTGATGCCATGAATCGCAGGCTTAGTGCCAGCTGATAATACAAAGCTGGTATTAACTCCATTATTACCCAGCGTGCCACCCCCCACCAGGGCCGTTGGAAGAGCCAGATAAAGTGCCTGGAAATGGCGCTGCGATGAATGCGCCAATTCCAGGGGTGGCTGCAGGCTGCCATTTTCAGCGTGGGGGGCCCAGAATGCTTGGGCCTTACCATGCAGAGAATCCCAGCCCCCAGCCCCCCCGATCAAAATATGGCTGGAGCCCACGCATTTTTTTTTTATTATTATTTTTTTAAATAATTTAAAAAAAACATTGGGCTTTCCTGACTTTTGATCGCCAGTCAAGGTAAAACCAGGCAGATAAAGCAGACAGCTACGGGCTGCCACCTCTATCTGCGCTGAGAATCAAAAATTCTGCAGAGCGCTATGTCATTTTTGTTTTATTATTTATTTATTTTCACACTTCTATATGTGACAGTCCCAACAGCTAATCACAGACGCTGACACAGAGAATGGGCGTCTGTGACTGGCTGCTTGAGTAACCTGAAAGCAGCCCATACATAGTACCATACTAGAATGTATGGGCTGATTGTACATTACTCAAACAGCCAATCACAGAAGCCCATCCTCTTTGACAGCATCTGCGATTGACTGTTGGGTCTGTCACATATAAAAGTGTAAAAAGAAAATTGTAAAAATGAATTTTTGATTCTCACCGCAGATAAAGCAGACAGCTACGTACTGCCACCCCCAGCTGCCTGGCTTTACCTTGGCTGGCGATCAAAAGACAGAGAAGCCGAATATTTATTTTAAACTTAACTTTTTTTTTTCCCACCATATGTTGATCGCCAGCCAGATAAAACCAGGCAACTGGGGGCTGGGATTCGCAGCATGGTAAGGCCCAAGCGTTCTTGGCCCTCCACGCTGAAAATCGCAGCCCACAGCCTCCCTTGAAAATGGCGCATTCATCATGGCACCATTTCCAAGTGCTTTACCCGGCTCTTCCAGCGGCCCTGGTGGTGAGTGGCAACCTGGGTAATAATAGGGTTAGTACCAGGCCATCTTTGCCTTATCAGCTGGTACTAAGCCCGAAATTCATGGTTTCACGCCAAATTAGACATAGCCACCATCAATTTCTAGTAAACAGAAAAAAAAAAGACAGAATTTTTTTTTTTTATTATTAAAAATAAAACACATTTAGGGACTCCATCTTTAATAAAGAAAAATCCTCACTCCCAACGTAATCCATAGGTCTTCTCTTCATCTCTCTTAGATCTTTGCCATTAGACAAATATGTCTGCTGACAGATGAGCAGGCACAGAATGACACTGGAGCACTGTTACTATGTAGTGCAGTGCTATGTTTCTTTTTTTGTCATTTCATGCAGTGTAGAAATCTTGGGAAAAGTGTGGATTGTGCTCTGGAAGTGATCAGTTATATCTAACTAGGTTATTTTCTGCAGAAATAAGTCCTGTATAGAAGATGTGATATATCAGTCTGCAGTTAAAGAACTTCACCTAGAGACATCACTGGTGAGTATGTGTATTACCTATACACACACACACTGACACTATATACAGAGCTCCTGTGCATAATGTCACTGGTGATCACTGTATTACCTGTACACTGACACTATATACAGAGCTCCTGTGTATAATGTCACTGGTGATCCCTGTATTTCCTATACACACACACACTGACACTATATACAGAGTGTAGCGTCGGCGTCCCTGCCTCCTGCTAGGCAGGGACGCTGTTCCCCTCACCTCTCCGCTCCGAGCCCGGCGTCCTCCTCCCGCTCTGCTGACAGCGCGCGCTCCTTCCCGGCCACGGTGCTTAGGGCGCGCGCGCTCCCCCCCTCTTAAAGGGGCCGCGCGCGCCGTCCTAAGGAGTCCCCGGCCAATGGCCGGAGGACTTCACCATATATAAGGCACCTCCTCCAAAATGGAGGTGCCCGAGCAATGTTGTTGCACTGTTCACTACTCTGCTTCAGCCCTCAGGTCCCGTTTTCAGTTACCTGCCAGTTACCTGCCAGTTTCCTGCCAGTTTGCTGTCTGATTCCTGCCTGTTATCCGCTTACCTGCTTGCTAGCCTGAGGTCCGACGGTCTGCCTTCCGACATCTGTCAGTCTGTCTATGGACCAGCTTGCCCGCTCACCTGGGAGCGCTCACCTGCTACCTGTCTGCTAGCCTACCTGGAGGCTCCGCCGTCACGTGCTGTGACCACCTGCCAGTCCAGAGACTCTTGCCCGCTCACCTGGGAGCGCTCATCTGCTACCTGCCTGTTAGCCTACCTGGAGGCTCCGCCGTCACGTGCTGTGACCACCTGCCAGTCCAGAGACTCTTGCCCGCTCACCTGGGAGCGCTCATGTGCTACCTGCCTGTTAGCCTACCTGGAGGCTCCGCCGTCACGTGCTGTGACCACCTGCCAGTCCAGAGACTCTGGTCCGCTCACCTGGGAGCGCTCATGTGCTACCTGCCTGTTAACCTACCTGGAGGCTCCGCCGTCACATGCTGTGACCACCTGCTTATCCAGAGACTCTCGCCTGCTCACCTGAGAGCACACATCTGCCATCTGCCTGCTAGCCTACCTGGAGGCTCAGCCGTCACAGGTCGTACCTACCCTTTATCCAGAGACTGTCCCGGTCACTTGCCGTGACCTCCTGCCCGTTTACCCAGAGACTGTCCCGGTCACTTGCCGTGACCTCCTGCCCGTTCACCCAGAGACTGCCCCGGTCACTTGCTGTGACCTCCTGCCCGTTTACCCAGAGACTGTCCCGGTCACTTGCCGTGACCTCCTGCCCGTTTACCCAGAGACTGTCCCGGTCACCTGCTGTGACTACCTGCCTGTCTTCCCTGGTCGCCACCCGCTTCCTTACAAGGACCGCCCCCTTGTATAAGTTGCTCAGAGGTTCCGCCTCCCAGACCCGTTACACAGAGCTGTGCATAATGTCACTGGTGATCCCTGTATTAGAATCATAGAATCATAGAATAGTAGAGTTGGAAGGGACCTCCTGGGTCATCTGGTCCAACCCCCTGCTCAAAGCAGGATTCACTAAATCATCTCAGACAGATGTCTGTCCAGCCTCTGTTTGAAGACGTCCATTGAAGGGGAACTCACCACCTCTCATGGCAGCCTGTTCCACTCATTAATCACCCTAACTGTCAAAAAGTTTTTTCTAATATCTAATCTGTGTCTCCTCTCATTTAGTTTCATCCCATTGCTTCTAGTCTTTCCTTGTGCAAATGAGAACAAAGATGATCCTTCTACAATGTGACAGCCCTTGACATATTTGTAGACAGCTATTAAGTCTCCTCTCAGTCTTCTTTTTTGCAAGCTAAACATTCCCAAATCCTGCAACCGTTCCTCATAGGACATAGTTTGCAGACCAGTCACCATTCTGGTCGCTCTTCTCTGAACTTGCTCCAGTTTGTCTATGTCTTTTTTAAAATGTGGTGCCCAAAACTGTACACAGTATTCCAGATGAGGTCTGACCAAAGAGGAGTAAAGACCGATAATGACTTCACGTGATCTAGACTGTATGCTTCTGTTAATACATCCCAGAATTGTATTTGCCTTTTTTGCTGCGGCATCACACTGTTGACTCATGTTCAGTCTATGATCTATTAGTATACCTAAGTCTTTTTCACATGTACTGTTGCTTAGCTCTATTCCTCCCATTCTGTATATGCTTTTTTCATTTTTATTGCCCAGATGTAGTACTTTGCATTTTTCCCTGTTAAAAACCATTCTGTTGTTTGCTGTCCACTGCTCCAGTTTATTTAGGTCTTTTTGAATCCTCTCTCTCTCTTCTCTAGTATTAGCTATCCCTCCTAGCTTTGTGTCATCAGCAAATTTAATCAGTTTACCCTCAATTCCTTCATCTAAATCATTGATAAAGATGTTGAACAATACAGGTCCCAGGACGGAGCCCTGTGGTACCCCACTTGAGACATTCATCCAGCTGGATGTGAAGCCATTTACAACCACCCTTTGAGTCCGATCACTAAGCCAGTTATGAATCCACCTAACAGTTGCCTGGTCCATTGCATACTTGGTCATTTTTTCAATAAGGATGGTGTGAGATACTTTGTCAAATGCTTTGCTGAAGTCAAGATATACTATATCTACAGCATTTCCCTGATCCACCCAGTCAGTGATTCTGTCATAGAAGGAAATTAAGTTAGTCTGACATGACTTGTTAGTTACAAACCCATGCTGACTCTGGTTAATCACTTCATTCTTATCCATGTACTTACATACATGTTGTTTAATAATTTGTTCAAAGATCTTTCCTGGTATAGAAGTCAGACTCACCGGCCTATAGTTGCCTGAGTCCACCTTCTTCCCCTTTTTGAAGATAGGAACAACATTTGCTGTTCTCCAGTCTTCTGGGACTTCTCCTGTTCTCCAAGAATTTTCAAAGATTATGGAGAGTGGTTCTAAAATTTCTTCTACGATCTCCTTCAGTACTCTGGGGTGTAATTCATCTGGACCTGGAGACTTGAACTCATTTATGTTAGCTAAATATTCCCTCACAATCTTTCTGTTTACAGATAACTTGGATTCTTCTATTCCTTTGAAAGGACAGTGAAGATCAGTTGATGTTACATTTTCTTTCTGAGAGAAAACAGATGCAAAATAGGAATTAAAAAGTTCGGCCTTCTCAACATCCTCTCTTACCATTTCTCCATTTTCATCCTGTAAAAATCCTATAGCATCTTTGACTTTTCTTTTACTTTTGACATACCCCCAAAATTCTTTTTTATTGCTTTTGACATCTCTTGCAAGCCTTAATTCATTGTCAGCTTTAGCTAACCTGATACGTGCCCTGCAGGATCTGCAGACTGCATTATAATCTTCTTTAGATATGCCTCCCTCTTTCCATTTAATAAACATTTCTTTCTTTCTTTTTAGCATGTGTTTAAGTTCTGTGTTCATCCATCCTGGTTTCCTTAAATGCTTCCCATTCTTCCTACTTTTCGGGATTGTTAACGATTGTGCTTTGAGAATCTCATTTTTAAAAATTTCCCATCCTTCCTGGACATTTTTTCCTTAAGGACATCCAGCCATTGGATCCCTCCTATTCTCTTTCTGAGTCTCTTAAAATCTGCCTTTCTAAAATCTAACCTTGAAGTTTGAGTCTTCACATGTCTTCCTCCTCTAGTTATCCAAAATTCTATAATAGCATGATCGCTGCCTCCTAGGGTCCCAGCCACCTTTACCTCCTCAACCATTTCCTCCCTGTTTATAAGGATTAGATCCAAAGTAGCAGATCCCCTTGTTTTCTCCCCTACCTTTTGGAAGATAAAGTTGTCAGCAAGACAGGATAAGAATTTGCTTGACCTGTTAGTTTTACTTGAGAGAGATTCCCAACAAATGTCTGGATAGTTGAAATCTCCCATGACCACTACGTCATATTTTTTGGAGAACTTGGTCATTTGATACATAAAGAGTTCATCCATATCTTCAGCTTGCCCAGGTGGCCTGTAGTAAATGCCTACAATGGTGTCCTTTCCGTTGTTCTCTCCTTGTATTCTTACCCAAACAGTTTCCACAGAACTCCCAGTCTCTGAAGCTTCAGTCTCTGTGCAGATATACGCTTTTCTAACATACAATGCAACACCTCCTCCTCGTTTATCAAGTCTGTTTCTTGCAAATAAGTTGTATCCTTTTAGCCTTTTATTCCAATCATGTGTATCATCCCACCAAGTTTCAGTGATTCCAATGACATCATATTTCTTTTCCTGCATTAGTAGTTCCAATTCTCCTTGTTTGTTGCCCATGCTTTGTGCATTTGTATAAAAACATTTTAGTTTGTGATTGGTTTCTCTTCCTCCCATATTTTTATTATTTAGATTTTTTTGTCTTTGTTCTTCCTTTCCACTTCCAGTAGCAGAGATCTCAATAGTATTTGTCAGCTGAATGGCTTTTTCTGGCCTTTTGCTTCCCTTCCCACATTGTTCTAGTTTAAAGCTTTCCTGATGAGTGTAGCAAGGCGACTTCCAAATACATGTTTTCCAGTCTTCGTAAGGTGCACCCCATCTCTAGCAAGTAGTCCATCGTATAGGTAATTCATTCCGTGATCCAGAAATCCAAATCCTTGTTGACGGCACCATCGACGTAGCCAGTTGTTCACCTGTAGAATCTTATTCCACCTCATTGTTCCATGGCCATCCACTGGGAGGATGGATGAGAAGACCACCTGCGCTCCCAATTCTTTCACTTTCTTGCCTAAGTCTTCAAAGTCACTGCAGATGGTTTCCAGGTCCTTTCTTGCGGTGTCATTTGTCCCCACATGTATTAGCAGGAATGGGTAGTGATCTGTAGGTCTGAAGAGTCTTGATATCCTGTCAGACACATCTTTAATTTTTGCTCCTGGAAGACAGCACATTTCTCTTGAGGTTATGTCTGGTCTGCAGATAGCGGCCTCAGTTCCTCTTAACAGGGACTCCCCCATGACCACCACTCTCCGTTTTTTCTTCACAACATTCTTCTTTCTCCATCCAGGAGGATTCTGAGGGCTTACAAGGTTATTCATTGCTGGCAAAGTCTTATTTTGCTGTATTTCTTCATGGTTCTCCTGCGTGAGAGCCTGGTACTGGTTCCTGAGCAGTATGGGTGCTGACTGCCTCTCGATCCTCCTGCTTCTGTGGGTCACATGCTTCCATTCCTCTGTTTCCTCAGGTGCAGTTCGAATTTCTTCTCTTTCTGAATCATGAAGAGATAATTCTGCTCTGTCTAAGAACTCTTCACCTTCCTTAATGATTTTCAAGGTAGTTAACCTCTCTTCTAGATTTCGCAACTTTTTCTCCAACAGGGACACAAGCTTGCATTTCTGGCATGTGAAGTTTGGCTTTTCCACTGGCAAGTCTGTGAACATGTAGCAGGATATGCAGCTCACCAAATGGCTCCTGGACTCTTCCATGTTCTTACTGTTAATGTTCTGAAAACAGTGAAAAAAGCTTAAAAAAAAAGCTTCAAAACCGGCGCACGGTTTACCGATGTCCTCTTTTCAGCTCCAACAGCCAAAATCCAGTGTTCTTTGAGCTCGCGGAGACTCTTCACTTACCCCAAAATGCAGTGGGAATATGCAAATTATCTCCTCAGGACTCCTCCCCTGGTTTACCGATGTCCTCTTTTCAGCTCCAACAGCCAAAATCCAGTGTTCTTTGAGCTCGCGGAGACTCTTCACTTACCCCAAAATGCAGTGGGAATATGCAAATTATCTCCTGTACACTGACACCATACACAGAGCTCCTGTGTATAATGTCACTGGTGATCACTATATTACCTGTACACTGACACTATATACAGAGCTCCTGTGTATAATGTCACTGGTGATCACTATATTACCTGTACACTGACACTATATACAGAGCTCCTGTGCATAATGTCACTGGTGATCACTATATTACCTGTACACTGACACTATATACAGGGCTCCTATGCATAATGTCACTGGTGATCACTATATTACCTGTACACTGACACTATATACAGAGCTCCTATGCATAATGTCACTGGTGATCACTATATTACCTGTAAACTGACACTATATACAGAGCTCCTGTGTATAATGTCACTGGTGATCCTTGTATTTCCTGTACACTGACACTATATACAGAGCTCCTATGTATAATGTCACTGGTGATCACTGTATTACCTGTACACTGACACTATATACAGAGCTCCTGTGTATAATGTCACTGATGATCACTGTATTACCTCTACACTGACACTATACACAGAGCTCCTGTGTATAATGTCACTGATAATCTCTACATTATCTGTACACTGACTCTATATACAGAGCTCCTGTGTATAATGTCACTGATAATCTCTATATTATCTGTACACTGACTTTATATACAGAGCTTTTTTACATTTTCATTATCAGTCACTATCTGGTGCCATTATGAGCCATGGTCATGGCGTGGCGGTATTTGTCCCTTGTATGTGGTATTATTCAGACAGTCACTATGTTGTGCTAATATGTGGTCTTCTCATGGTGTGGCAGTATATATACCTTGTACTTGGTAGTATTTGATCACTATGTGGTGGTATGTGTTCTGGTCATGGTGTGGCGGTATTTCTCTCTTCTATATGGTATTATTAGTCTAGGTAAAGTGGATAGTTGTCAGTCATTTGTTTTTTCGGATATTAAGAATGGGAACATTCTTTATTTGCAATACATATTAAATACTTGGATGTTTAACCTCTCCCTGTGTTGTGACTACTACACAGCAGCAGAGATTTATTGGTTAATAAAGTTGATTCATTTTGAAAGAGTTTGTGGACTTATGTTATTCCTATATACGGTAACTGCATGGTGCTGGTGGGCCCCAAGATTGATTTTTCCTGGTGGGCCCCAGGTACTCCAGTCCGGCGCTGGTCCCAGACAGTTACCTCCTCATCTGTCCTGCTGCCGGCTGGGAGTCCTGTACAGTGCAGCATGTAGTGTGATGTGAATGCCACACTATGGAGATGCTGCTCCTACTACTGCCAAGTGAGGATCTCACCTCCCCAGTATGGTGCCCTCAGGAGCTCCCACAGGGCATCACAGGCCTTAGTATGAAGCAATTCCACAAGTCTTCTAGTATTGCTTCATACTAAGGCCTGTGATGCCCTGTGAGAGCTCCCTGAGGAGGTGAGAGCCTCACCTCATAGGGCCCCATGATCTCTATGTACGATCCCTGACTGGGCCCCATGATCTCTATGTACGCCGCTGACTGGGCCCCATGATCTCTATGTATGCCGCTGACTGGGCCCCATGATCTCTATGTACACCACTGACTGGGCCCCATGATCTCTATGTACGCCGCTGACTGGGCCCCATGATCTCTATGTACGCCGCTGACTGGGCCCCATGATCTCTATGTACTCCGCTGACTGGGCCCCATGATCTCTATGTACGCCGCTGAGGGGGCCCCATGATCTCTATGTACACCCCTAACCTGATTGGCCCCATGATCTCTATGTACGCCGCTGACTGGGCCCCATGATCTCTATGTACGATCCCTGACTGGGCCCCATAATCTCTATGTACGCCGCTGACTGGGCCCCATGATCTCTATGTACTCCGCTGACTGGGCCCCATGATCTCTATGTATGCCGCTGAGGGGGCCCCATGATCTCTATGTACACCCCTAACCTGATTGGCCCCATGATCTCTATGTACGCCGCTGACTGGGCCCCATGATCTCTATGTACGCCGCTGACTGGGCCCCATGATCTCTATGTACACCCCTAACCTGATTGGCCCCATGATTTCTGTATACTCCCCTGACTGGGCCACATGATTTCTATGTACGATCCCTGACTGGGCTCCATAAACTCTGATCTCTCATGATGTTTTTTTTTTATTAAAGATGGAGTCCCTAAATGTATTTTGTGTTTTATTTTTACTGTGTAGTGCGGCACTATGTTGCATTTTGTCATTTCATGCAGTGTAGAAATCTTGGGAAAAGTGTGGCTTGTGCTCTGGAAGTGATCAGTTATAGCTAACTATGTTATTTTCTGCAGAGATAAGTCCTGCATAGAAGATGTGATATATCGGTCTGCAAATAAAGAACTTCACCTAGAGACATCACTGGTGAGTATGTGTATTACCTATACACACACACACTGACACTATATACAGAGCTCCTGTGCATAATGTCACTGGTGATCACTGTATTACCTGTACACTGACACTATATACAGAGCTCCTGTGTATAATGTCACTGGTGATCACTGTATTACCTGTACACTATATACAGAGCTCCTGTGTATAATATCAATGGTGATCATTGCATTACCTGTACACTGACACTATATACAGAGCTTCTGTGTATAATGTCACTGGTGATGACTGTATAACCTGTACACTATATACAGAGCTCCTGTGCATAATGTCACTGGTGATCACTGTATAACCTGTACACTGACCCAATATACTGAGCTTTTTTACATTTTTATTATTTTAGCATTATTTGTCAATATGTGGTGGCATTATGTGCTTTGGTCATGACATGACGATATTTGTCCCTTCTATGTGGTATTATTCAGTCACTATGTGGTGGTAATATGTGGTCTCATGGTGTGTCAGTATTTATACCTTGTATCTGGTAGCATTTGATCACTATGTGGTGATATTATGTGCTTTGGTCATGGTGTGGCGGTATTTGTGCCTTGTATGTGGCATTATTTGGGCACTATGTGGTGGTAATATGTGATCTGGTCACGGTGTGGTGGTATTTCTGCCTTCTATCTGGTAATATTGGTCTTGGTAGAGTGGATTGTGGTTGGTCATTTGTTTTATCTGATATCAATAAGGGGAAACCTCTTTATTTCCAATAGATATTAAATACTTAGATGTTTAACCCCTCCCTGCCCTGTGACTATTACACAGCAGCAGAGGTGCAGTTACGGAGGTTCACCAGAGAAAGCAAGTTGGCATTTGGTGAGATTTTCACCTCTGTATTTATAAGACAAAACCAGGAGTGGGTGAGAAATGCATAAAACATGACCTCGGATTGCTCCACTCCTGGTTTTGTCTTATAAATACAGAGGTAAAAATCTCACCAAATAGTCAAAGTGCCACAATCTTCTGACAGTGCGGATTCCACCAATAAATAAGTGATCCCCTTCCCAACCTGTGCATCGCTGAGAACTTGTTTTCACCAATAAAAACCCTTTAATGCAAACTACAGTAATTGTACATCGCAGTTCTGGTGAGCGCACAGTGATGGGCAGGAGCCGCCAGTATAATGGGTATAACGGCTAACAGGTATTTGCAAATAGCTGAAGGGTGGGTGGGCCCCTGGAGTCAATGTCCCTGGTGGGCCCCAGACACCCCAGTCCGGCTCTGCCCCCGCCCCAGCCCGCCCCTGATTTGTCACGCACGGACCCGAAGCGACTGTGCACTGCGATACACACATCCTGTTGAAATTTCTGCTGCCGTTTACAAGCCCCAACCCCCCCTGGGCCCGGTCGCAGTGACTGTCACTGCGACCGCGGACATTACGCCCCTGGCTACGTGAATCATATGTCCTATTTTGGTGCTCCTCACCATTTGCATGGCACAGTCATGCATGCTTCTCTATCACCATAGCATGCTGCAAACAATCAGGATGGCTTCTGCTTCATCTCTATATAAAAAGATAGTATATCTGTATTTCTATGATACGTAGAGTGGATGGAAATCATACATCTTGCTAATATTTATTATATTACATTCATCTGATGCTCTGTAGTAACAATGTAAATTAAATTGGCGACTTAGTGCAGTTCTATTACTATTAGTAAATGTGGCACCTTGTGTTCCACAGAATATCTGAATATTACCTGAATATTTAATCTCAGCTAATGTTCATTTATCTCTTAAATATCATTGGTCAGATGCTGATCACATGACCAGTGGTGGTGCATGCATGATGATTCCATATGAAATGCACTGAGTGACAGTTGGAAGTGACAGTTGGAATTGACCAACAACAGTGGAGGAGATGTCGGCTAAATCTAAGCAAAGCAATAATATGGATATAAAAGAGGAGGAGATTGTGGTGAACAGAGAAAGAGTGAAGACACGAAGACCTTCCCATGACACATCTGATGATGAGAGGAAGTCTTCAGTCAACAGGACAAAACCACCAGTCCAGAAGAAAGAAGTAAAGGAGAACGTGGTGAGGAGGGAAGGAGCGAAGAGACTAAGACCTTCCCATGACACATCTGATGATGAGAGGAAGTCTTCAGTCAACAGGACAAAACAACCAGTCCAGAAGAAAGAAGAAGTGGAAGAAAAGGAGAAGGTAGAAAGTCAGAAGATGGGAGCCAAGAAGAGAGGAGCCATCTTCATCTCATCAGGGGACAAAAAGGAGAAGAAAAGAAGAAGGATTACATTAGGACAGAAACCCATGGATCTAAAGCAGAAGGCTGAAGAAGCTGAAGGAAGCAGCGGTGTTCGGCCAACCGGCTCCAAAAGCACAGTCTCTGATACCATCAAGAGGAGATTATTATTCCATCAAGTGCTTGGCCGGGGATGCTATGGAACGGTCCTGCTGGCGGAAGATTCTTCTACCCGCAAACATTTTGCTGTTAAGATCATCGGCAAAAGAGCCCTGCTTGCTGACGGTGATGAGCGTGTGATGGTGGAGCGACGGGTTTTACAGCTGGCATCTGGGAGCCCCTTCCTTGTCCACGCAGACTTTGCATTCCAGACCAAGGTACAGTATTGATTGCTCGATATTAGGAAATGTCACACGTACCACACACTGCTCTGCCTCATGGACCCCACTGATATCATCTTACATTTCAATATAGCATGTCCCAAGGTAACCGCAGACAATAAGATGAATGTGATGACTATACACATGGGATATTGTGGCCCCTACTGTAATCAATAACATTTATGGCGGGGCTTGGTACATTGGGAATCATTTATTAAAACAGCCTTTTTACTTATCCCAGCCAATCACAGAACAGCTTTTACTTTTCCAGGTCAGTTAAAACAACCTTAGCTGAGCTCTAATTGGTTAGGATGGGCAACTAGTTTTCTAGTGAGCAGATTTATTAATGAGGCCCAATGTACCCCGCTCTATAAATGATTGAAAATATTAGATGTCATCATAGAGGTCAATGAACTGTAGAAAATCACTTGCCCGGACCTCATGTGTCTAATTGGGTGACTGGTAATATTTGTATCATTTGCAGCATTCGCTGGGCATTATCTTGTGTGTAGTCATCATCGCCATGTAGTAGTCTCTAGCTCATTTCTTTCACACTGTAGAATTTTACATATTATTATCTTGCATAGACATGGGATTTCAGAATAGATTAAATGTATTTGTTATTCTTTGTTATTTCCTGGATGACATTGTATTTTGTGTATACCATGTGGGGGGACGGGACCCTGTGTACACTATATGTCAGGGCTATTGACTTTTGTGCACTTTATATACAATTTGAGAATGTGTTAATATTTTTGTATACAAGTATTATCTGTATCTTAAAGGCTTTTTTTAATTAATGTTGGGACATTTTTATGCACGTGCATCTACTTGTTTTTCATTGCCATGTTTTCTATGTATAAATATACTGGAATAAAGTACAAAATCCACTGTCTTGGAGTGAAATTTCTTCTAACCTCACCAACTAATGAAAAAGATGGTATCATATTGACCAGGGGCGAGGTGGGCCAGAGGGGCACATGCCCTCCAGGCCGGTGGCCAAGCAGCTGCTTCTTTACAGACTGCAGGGCGGCCCTGTCTCTTTCATTGTGTACATGTGCCAGCTGGGCATCTGCAGCCCAGAACAGCCGGCACAGGCCACGTTCTTATGCCTGCCGGAGAGAAGCTTCAGCCGCTGAGCAGTACGAGAGGGCAGACATCTTTGATTCTTGTAAGGCCACGACCCCACTATCAGTATTTGGTCAGTATTCGGTCAGTATTTTTTCACAGGAGTGGGAGACAAAACCAGGAGTTGGTGATAAATGCAGAATTGGTGACTTGTTTCTATTATACCTTTTCTCTGATTGTTACTGACCTGGTTTTGGCTCCCACTCCTGAGAAAATATACTGACCAAATACTGATAGTGGGGCCGGATAGTGGTCAGGACAGGAGATTTATACTTTTTGTAGAGTGTGGAAGTGGCAGGATGCTGCTCACCTCCTGACAAGTCCAGGGCCAGATCCTGAATGTTATCTATGGTCGCTCTGCTGAGGATCAGAAAGATTTATTGTAGCAGATGGACCCTTCAAGCAGGTTGGGGTCGTGCTGTCAGTGTGAGATCATCGGCTCTCGATCTGTATGAATGTTCAAATCACATCGGACCTGAGATCGAGACACTTCAGACCTTACTATACAGACCCCTGCCCCAGACTGATCCTGCACCAGCTACAGGGCCAGAGCCGGCATAACCACCCATTGCACCAGGGCAAGTGCCAAGGCCCTGGGCAAGAGGGGGGGGGGGCCCACTCACAGTTGGGGACACTGGAACGCTATTGGGCCTGTGAGTTGGGGGGGCCCGGTGTAACCCCCCCCGTGCTTTACGGTGTTTGAAATACTCACCTCTCGTCATACCCTGCTGGCCGCAGGTCCAGTCTCCTCTGCGTCTTCTGACTCTGTGACGTCTCAGTGTTGAAGAGACAGGACTTGTAGCCAGCAGGGTATGAGGAGAGGTGAGTATTTTATTTATTTTTTATGTATGGAGCCCATTCTCTATGGAGCATTATATGGGGCCCATTCTCTATGGAGCATTATATGGGGCCCATTATTCTGCATGGAGTAATATATGGGGTCAATTATGGTGTAATGAGCATTATATGGGGTTCATTATTGTGTATAGAGCATTATATGGGGCCTATTATTCTTTATGGAACATTATATGGGGTCCATTATTCAGTATGGAGCCCATTCTGTATAGAGGACTATGTGGTGCCCATAATACTGTATGGAGTACTATGTAGTGCCCATAATACTGTATGGAGGACTATGTGGTGCCCATAATACTGTATGGAGTACTATGTAGTGCCCATAATACTGTATGGAGGACTATGTGGTGTCCATAATACTGTATGAAGGACTATGTGGTGCCCATAATACTGTATGGAGGACTATAATGTACAGTCTAAAATGAAAACTTTTGAATCCCCCCTTGACACGCCCCATGCACTGTGAGGATTCGCCGGTTTCTGAGCTATTATAGAATTTACAATAGATATCACTCATGTAATGTAAGAAGTACCGTATTTTTCGGACTATAAGATGCACCAGACCATAAGATGCACCTAGGTTTTAGAGGAGGAAAATAAAAAAATAAAAATTTAAGCCAAAAATGTGTTCATGATGCACTTTTAAGGGGGTGGGGGTCTTCTGCTGACACTGGTATAGGGGTAATGTCCCCCAATTCTGACAATATCCCCCATCCTGGTATATATGCCCCCCCCTTCCTTTTATACGTGGTCCCCATCCTGGTATGCATGGAACCCCTCATCTCTATCCCGGTATGCATGGCACCCCTCATCCCTATCCCGGTATGCATGGCACCCCTCATCCCTGTCCCGATATGCATGGCACCCCTCATCTCTGTCCCGGTATGCATGGCACCCCTCATCCTTGTCCTGGTATGCATGGCTCCCCTCATCCCTGTCCCGGTATGCATGGCACCCCTCATTCCTGTCCCAGTATGCATGGCACCCCTCATCCCTGTCCCTGTATGCATGGCACCCCTCATCTCTGTCCCGATATGCATGGCACCCCTCATCCTTATCCTGGTATAGTGGTATGCATGGCACCCCTCATCGCTGTCCTGGTATGTATGGCACCTCTAATCCCCATCATGCTGCACATGGCCCCCTCAGCGTTACCCTGGTATGCATGGCACCCCTCATCCATGTCCCGGTATGCATGGCACCCCTCATCCCTGTCCCTGTATGCATGGCACCCCTCATCCCTGTCCCGGTATGCATGGCACCCCTCATCCCTGTCCCAGTATGCATGGCACCCCTCATCCCTGTCCCGGTATGCATGGCACCCCTCATCCCTGTCCCGGTATGCATGGCACCCCTCATCCTTATCCTGGTATAGTGGTATGCATGGCACCCCTCATCGCTGTCCTGGTATGTATGGCACCTCTAATCCCCATCATGCTGCACATGGCCCCCTCAGCGTTACCCTGGTATGTATGGCCCCCTCAGCGTTACCCTGGTATGTATGGCCCCCTCAGCATTACCCTGGTATGTATGGCCCCCTCAGCGTTAGCCTGGTATGTATGGCCCCCTCAGCGTTACCCTGGTATGTATTGCCCCCTCTTCCTTATCCTGGTATGCATGGTCCCCCTAATCCCCATCATGCTGCACATAAAAGAAAATAAACACTGATACTCATCTTTCTTCTCTCCTCCAGCGCCGCGTCCTGTCTGCCCGCACTGATCCCTCCATGTGAGCCTCGCATGACATCACTGCCATGCGTGGCTCACAAGGAGAGATCAGCTGCCAGAAGTCACTGCTCCCCATGCCGGGACTGTGTTCGCTGGGAGCAGTGACTTCACTCTCCTTCATAGCCGGCACACACCGTAGCCGCGCTGCGGCTCCTGCTACTGCCGGGCTATCGCGTGTGCCCGCTTATTAAAGGGCATGAATATTCACCCCCTCACCATGCCCATGGGCGTGGAGAGAGGTTGAATATTCATGCCCTTTAACAGCGGGCACAGGCGATTCTGGCAGGAGCCACAGCACGGCTACACTGTGTGCTGCTAATAAGGAGCATGAATATTCATTTTCTTTAGCAGCGGGGACAGTGTAGGCTGCAGCGGGCGGCTGCTGCCTCCTGTGCCCCGCTCCTCTACCGCTCCCCCCACACTCCACATATATATACCCCCCGGCAACATTTGGACTATAAAACGCACCCCCCATTTTCCTCCAAAATTTTGGAGGGAAAAAAGTGCGTCTTATAGTCCGAAAAATACTGTAAGTGAAATTTTTGGCATTGTACTATATCTATATTTCTCTGCCTTATCTGTGCATCATGAATTGTGGTATGTGTTAAAGGGGCCACTGAGACTCTTTTGAGCCTACGAAAACCTGGAGCCGGCCCTGTACAGGACGTCACAGATTATATCTATACTGCCATCTATACAATGTGATGTCTGGTAGTCGGTGCAGGATCAGTCCAGGGCATATATGATCTAATGTCAGTGCACAATAAAGTACATACTGTACATTGCTGACATACTGTGACTACAGACATCAGATCTTATACAGTATATATATTGCTGTATGTATATACATGTATATGACTGTAGATACCACCAAAATAAACCAATAGGTGCTTATTGATGCTAAAATAAATATTGCAAAAATTAAAAGACAATTCTACAGAGTATAACAATGGAGGACCCCAAGTCACCAACACATGAGTATCACATATATAGAGACAGTAGTGAATATATATATACTAGATGGTGGCCCGATTCAAACGCATCGGGTATTCTAGAATATGTATGCGGTACACCGGGCGCAATCAGCACAGCGGTGTTTAAATTTGGCGCCAATATCGCTTATTGGTCACGGCCGCGACCAATCAGCGAATTGTATTAGTGAGGACCGGGGAGCGGCGCTGCGGGAGATGACCGGCTGCTCGCAGTAGAAGTATCCCGACCGGTGGCGCCGCTCCCCGGTCCTCCCTTCACACACACTTGCCGTCGGGAGATCAGCGGCCCTAGCCGCTGATCTCCTGACGGTAGCCGCATGGAGGTCAGCGGCGCCGCCGGTCGGGGTACTTCGGCTGCATCGCCGCTGACCTCTGTGAAGAGCTGTGTTTAAATTTGGCGCCAATATCGCTGATTGGTCGCTGCCGACGGCCGCGAACAATCAGCGATATTGTCGCCAAGTTTAAACACCGTTGTGCTGATTGGTCTCGGCCGCCGGCCCCGACCAATCAGCGATATTGGCGCCAATTTAAACACCGCTGTGCTGATTGGCGCAGAGCAGTGTTTAGACTTGGCGCCAATATAGCTGATTGGTCGCGGCCGTCGGGCAGCGATCAATCAGCGTCGTATTAGTGTGGGCCCGGGAGCGGCGCTGCTTATGCGGGTACTTCCGCTGCTAGCAGCTGGGAGATGACCGGCTGCTCGCAGCAGAAGCATCCCGACCGGCGGCGCCGCCGCTCCCCGGTCCTCCCTTCACACTTACTGTCGGGAGATCAGCGGTCCTAGCCGCTGATCTCCCGACGGTAGCCGCATGGAGGTCAGCGGCGCTGCCGGTCAGGGTAGTTCTGCTGGTCATCTCCCGGCTGCATCGCCGCTGACCTTCGTGCGGCAGATGAGCCGCTAACGGCCGCCATCTTTTTTCTGAAATCCCGCGTCGCTGATTGGCCGCGGCCGGACCAATCAGCGACGCGGGATTTTCTAGACAGACAGACAGACGGGATAAGACAATTATATATATTAGATATATGCCTATAACATGGTTGCCAAAAATAATCCTAATGATTGCACGCATATGTAGCACAATGTGAATGTTAATCTATATATATAATCGTCTTATCCCGTCTGTCTGTGTGTCTGTCTGTCCAGGAAATCCCGCGTCGCTCATTGGTCCGCCAGCGGCCAATCAGCGCCGCGGGATTTCTGAATAAAGATGGCGGCCGTTAGCGGCTCATTTGCGGGACGGAGCTCAGCGGCGATGCAGCTGGGAGATGACCGGCGCGAGGCGCTCATCTCCCAGCCGGTACCAGCAGAAGGAACCCGACCGCCGGACCCATCTGCTGGACTGAGATGCATCCGGGAGATGAGCGGCGCGAGGCGCTCATCTCCCGGCCGGTATCAGCGGAAGGACCACCGGCGCCGCTGACCTCCATGCGGAAGGGGTCGGGATACTTCTCCTGCGAGCGCCCGCTATGTCCCGGGTTCTCGCAGCGTAAGTAGCCGCACAGGCAGCGCTGCTTCCCGGTCCTCACCAAGACGATTCGATGATTGGTCGCGGTCTTCGGACCCGACCAATCACTGATCTTAGCGCAAAACTTAAACACCACTGTGCTGATTGGTCGCCGACGCTGCCCGCGACCAATCACCGATTTGGGCGCCAAATTTAAATATCGGCCGCGACCAATCAGCACAGCGGTGTTTAAATGTGGAGCCAAGATCGGTGATTGGTCGCGGCCGATATTTAAATTTGGCGCCAAAATCGGTGATTGGTCGCGGTCAGCGTCCACGACCAATGAGCACAATAGTGTTTAACTTTGGCGCCAAAATCAGTGATTGGTCGCTGGCCAAGATAGCGACCAATCACCGATTTGTGCACCAGATTTAAATAGCGGCCGCGACCAATTGGATGTCAGCGGCGCTGCCTGTGCGGGAACTTCCGCTCCGAGAACCCGGGACATGAGCGGGCGCTCGGAGCAGAAGTATCCGGACCCGCAGCGCCGCTCCCCGGTCCTCCCTTGTCCTCCCTTCACACCCTAGCCGCTGATGTCCCCACAGTATCCGCATGGTGTTACAAAGGTCCGGACATTTGTCTTACAAATCGCTGATTGGTCGCCGACGCTGCCCGCGACCAATCACCGATTTGGGCGCCAAATTTAAATATCGGCCGCGACCAATCAGCACAGCGGTGTTTAAATGTGGAGCCAAGATCGGTGATTGGTCGCGGCCGATATTTAAATTTGGCGCCCAAATCGGTGATTGGTCGCGGTCAGCGTCCGCGACCAATCAGCACAATAGTGTTTAACTTTGGCGCCAAGATCAGTGATTGGTCGCGGGCCAAGACAGCGACCAATCACCGATTTGGGCGGCAGATCTAAATAGGGGCCGCGACCAATTGGATGTCAGCGCCGCTCCCCGGTCCTCCCTTCACACCCTAGCCGCCTGGATGTCAGCGGCGCTGCCTGTGCGGATACTTCCGCTCCGAGAACCGGGGACATGAGCGGGCGCTCGGAGCAGAAGTATCCGGACCCGCAGCGCCGCTCCCCGGTCCTCCCTTCACACCCTAGCCGCTGATGTCCCCACAGTATCCGCATGGTGTTACAAAAGTCCGGACATTTGTGTTAAAAATCACTGATTGGTCGCTGGCGCTGCCCGCGACCAATCACCGATTTGGGCGCCAAATTGAAATATCGGCCGCGACCAATCAGCACAGCGGTGTTTAAATGTGGAGCCAAGATCGGTGATTGGTCGCGGCCGATATTTAAATTTGGCGCCCAAATCGGTGATTGGTCGCGGTCAGCGTCCGCGACCAATCAGCACAATAGTGTTTAACTTTGGCGCCAAGATCAGTGATTGGTCGCGGGCCAAGACAGCGACCAATCACCGATTTGGGCGGCAGATCTAAATAGGGGCCGCGACCAATTGGATGTCAGCGCCGCTCCCCGGTCCTCCCTTCACACCCTAGCCGTCTGGATGTCAGCGGCGCTGCCTGTGCGGATACTTCCGCTCCGAGAACCGGGGACATGAGCGGGCGCTCGGACCAGAAGTATCCGGACCCGCAGCGCCGCTCCCCGGTCCTCCCTTCACACCCTAGCCGCTGATGTCCCCACAGTATCCGCATGGTGTTACAAAAGTCCGGACATTTGTGTTAAAAATCGCTGATTGGTCGCTGGCGCTGCCCGCGACCAATCACCGATTTGGGCGCCAAATTTAAATATCGGCCGCGACCAATCAGCACAGCGGTGTTTAAATGTGGAGCCAAGATCGGTGATTGGTCGCGGCCGATATTTAAATTTGGCGCCCAAATCGGTGATTGGTCGCGGTCAGCGTCCGCGACCAATCAGCACAATAGTGTTTAACTTTGGCGCCAAGATCAGTGATTGGTCGCGGGCCAAGACAGCGACCAATCACCGATTTGGGCGGCAGATCTAAATAGGGGCCGCGACCAATTGGATGTCAGCGCCGCTCCCCGGTCCTCCCTTCACACCCTAGCCGCCTGGATGTCAGCGGCGCTGCCTGTGCGGATACTTCTGCTCCGAGAACCGGGGACATGAGCGGGCGCTCGGAGCAGAAGTATCCGGACCCGCAGCGCCGCTCCCCGGTCCTCCCTTCACACCCTAGCCGCTGATGTCCCCACAGTATCCGCATGGTGTTACAAAAGTCCGGACATTTGTGTTAAAAATCGCTGATTGGTCGCTGGCGCTGCCCGCGACCAATCACCGATTTGGGCGCCAAATTTAAATATCGGCCGCGACCAATCAGCACAGCGGTGTTTAAATGTGGAGCCAAGATCGGTGATTGGTCGCGGCCGATATTTAAATTTGGCGCCCAAATCGGTGATTGGTCGCGGTCAGCGTCCGCGACCAATCAGCACAATAGTGTTTAACTTTGGCGCCAAGATCAGTGATTGGTCGCGGGCCAAGACAGCGACCAATCACCGATTTGGGCGCAGATCTAAATAGGGGCCGCGACCAATTGGATGTCAGCGCCGCTCCCCGGTCCTCCCTTCACACCCTAGCCGCCTGGATGTCAGCGGCGCTGCCTGTGCGGATACTTCCGCTCCGAGAACCGAGGACATGAGCGGGCGCTCGGAGCAGAAGTATCCGGACCCGCAGCGCCGCTCCCCGGTCCTCCCTTCACACCCTAGCCGCTGATGTCCCCACAGTATCCGCATGGTGTTACAAAAGTCCGGACATTTGTGTTAAAAATCGCTGATTGGTCGCGGGCGCTGCCCGCGACCAATCACCGATTTGGGCGCCAAATTTAAATATCGGCCGCGACCAATCAGAACAGCGGTGTTTAAATTTGGCGCCCAAATTGGCTGCCCGCGACCAATCACCGATTTTTAACACAAATGTCCGGATCTTTGTAACACCATGCGGATACTGTGGGGACATCAGCGGCTAGGGTGTGAAGGGAGGACCGGGGAGCGGCGCTGCAGGTCAGGATACTTCTGCTGCGAGCACCCGCTCATGTCCCGGGTTCTCGCAGCGGAAGCATCCGCACAGGCAGCGCCGCTGACATCCATGCGGCTAGGGTGTGAAAGGAGGACCGGGGAGCGGCGCTGACATCCAATTGGTCGCGGCCGCTATTTAAAAGTGCCGCACAAATCGGTGATTGGTCGCTGTCTTGGCCCGCGACCAATCACGGATCTTGCCGCAAAAGTTAAACACTACGGTGCTGATTGGTCGTGGACGCTATTTAAATGTGGCGCCAAAATCGGTGATTGGTCGCGCCCCACGTCGGCAACCAATCAGCACAGCGGTCTTTAAATGTGGAGCCAAGATCGGTGATTGGTCGCGGCCAATATTTAAATTTGGCGCCCAAATCGGTGATTGGTCGCGGGCAGCGCCAGCGACCAATCAGCGATCTTTAACACAAATGTCCGGACCTTTGTAACACCATGCGGATACTGTGGTGACATCAGCGGCTAGGGTGTGAAGGGAGGACCGGGGAGCGGCGCTGCGGGTCGGGATACTTCTGCTGCGAGCAGTCGCTCATGTCCCGGGTTCTCGCAGCGGAAGTACCCGCACAGGCTGCGGCGCTCCCCGGTCCTCACTAATACAATTCCGCTCCCCGCTCCTCACCAATACGATTAGCTGATTGGTCGCGTGCGGAGAGCGCGACCAATCAGTGATCTTGGCGCTAAAGTTAAACACCGCTCTGCTGATTGGTCGCGGCCGCTGCCCGCGACCAATCACCGATTTGTGCGCCACATTTAAATAGCGGCCGCGACCAATCACTGATCTTGCCGCCACATTTAAACACTGCTGTGCTAATTGGTCGCGGGCGCCAGCCGCAACCAATCAGCGACCTTGGCGCCAAATTTAAACAACGCTCTGCTGATTGGTCGCGGATGACGGACGCGTCCAATCAGCGACCTTGGCGCCAAATTTAAACAACGCTCTGCTGATTGGTCGCGGATGACGGACGCGTCCAATCAGCGAGATTGGCGCCAAATTTAAACAACGCTCTGCTGATTGGTCGCGGAGTCCAGCCGCGACCAATCAACGAGATTGGCGCCAAATTTAATCAACGCTCTGCTGATTGATCGCGGTCGCTGGCCGAGATCAATCAGCAGTATTGGCGCAAAATTTAAACACCGCTCTGCTGATTGGTCGCAGTTGTCGGCCGTGACCAGTCAGCAGTATTGGCGCCAAATTTAAACCTCACTCTGCTGATTGGTCGCAACCACCGGCCGCGACCAATCTTAGTTTTTTGTGGCAAATTTAAACAACGCTCTGCTGATTGGTCGCGGTCGCTTGCCGCGACCCATTAGCAGTATTGGGGCCAAATTTAAACCCCGCTCTGCTGATTGGTCGCGGTCGCCGGCCGCGACCCATCAGCATTATTGGTGCCAAATTTAAACCCCGCTCTGCTGATTGGTCGCGGCCGTCAGCCGCGACTAATCAACGATTTTGGCGCCAAATTTAAACACTGCTCTGCTGATTGGACGCGTCCGGCATCCGCGACCAATCAGCAAGATTGGTGCCAAATTTAATCAACGCTCTGCTGATTGATCGCGGTCGCTGGCCGAGATCAATCAGCAGTATTGGCGCAAAATTTAAACACCGCTCTGCTGATTGGTCGCGGTTGTCGGCCGTGACCAGTCAGCAGTATTGGCGCCAAATTTAAACCTCACTCTGCTGATTGGTCGCAGCCACCGGCCGCGACCAATCTTCGTTTTTTGTGCCAAATTTAAACAACGCTCTGCTGATTGGTCGCGGTCGCTTGCCGCGACCAATTAGCAGTGTTGGGGCCAAATTTAAACACCTCTTTGCTGATTGGTCGCGGTCGCGACTAATCAGCGATTTTGGCGCCAAATTTCAACCCCTCTCTGCATCGCTCTGCTGATTGGTCTCGGTCGCCGGCCGCGACCAATCAGCAGTATTGTCGCCAAATTTAAACACCTCTTTGCTGATTGGTCGCGGTCGCGACTAATCAGCGATTTTGGTGCCAAATTTAAACACGCTCTCCAGTCCTCACTACCACGGTTCGCCGATTGGTCGCGACCGCCACCCGCGACCAATCAGCGCTTTTGGCCCAAAATTTAAACACCGCTTTGCTGATTGGTTGCGGCCGCCAGCCGCGACCAATCAGCGAGATTGGTGCCAAATTTAAACACCGCTCTGCTGATTGGTCGCGGCCGCCATCCGCGACCAATCAGCGATTTTGGCGCCAAATTTAAACAACGCTCTGCATCGCTCTGCTGATTGGTCGCGGTCGGCGGTCGCGACCAATCAGCAGTATTGGCGCCAAATTTAAAAACCGCTCTGCTGATTGGTCGCGACTAATCAGCGATTTTGGTGCCAAATTTAAACACGCTCTCCAGTTCTCACTAACACGGTTTGCTGATTGGTCGCGGCCGCCGCCCGTGACCAATCTCCGATATTGCCGCCAAATTTAAACACCGCTTTGCTAATTGCGCCCGGTCGGCCGCATACATATTCTAGAATACCCGATGCGTTAGAATCGGGCCACCATCTAGTCTATATATAGTTGACAATAACCAAGGGGAAATGTAAGTGTTTTTAGAACTACTAAGAAGATAGCTTCTTACACTCACAAGCCCAAGTGAGTACACATATATAGTATATAATATTAAGCTCTATAAAGAATCTCCTATAAAATAATACATTCAAAATGGAGGAGCAGTAGTTACAAGGCAACTTAAATGTCCAAGTGAGTAAATGTGGGATGTGGTCCTATGTGCACCAATGTACCTTTCGTCCTTGCTTCATCAGGGGCCCCCAAAACATCCATTTTGGATGTTTTATTTTATAGGAGATTCCTTATAGAGCTTAATATTATATACTATATATGTGTACCCACTTGGGCTTGTGAGTCTATTGTGGTATAGCGACAAGCTCGGCTGTATGCGTAGGTAAAACACAAGATACTGTCTCTTTAAATTCTCAGGTTACCGTATATTCCGGCGTATAAGACGACCTGGTGTATAAGACGACCCCCCTACTTTCCTGTTAAAATATAGAGTTTAGGATATATTCACCGTATAAGACTACCCCTTTTCCAACGCATACCAAACACCGGTAAAAATTAAAAAAAAACAGATTTGAATTTAACATGGTCCTTTTTTAATTTAAATTCTTATGACATGCAGGTATATAGCAGGAAAACTGTCACTCATAAACATATTAAAATAGGGGGGACCCCACGTCATTTTTTTGGGGGGGTCCCCCATTCTAATAGCTAGTAAAGGCTAGGTATTCAGCTGGGGGCTGATATTAGTAGCCTGGGAAGCTCCGTGGGTATTACCCCCTTCCCAGACTTCAAACATCTGCCCCAGCCGTCTGCTTAACCTCCGCTAGAGACTATAATGATGGGGGATCCCACGCCAATTTTCTTTTTAAAAAATCCTTTATTTTAACACTAAATGACAATTGAGGGGTTAATAAAGATGCAGTCCCTAAATTATTAATTTTGTAATTAATTTTTCCCAAAAATGTTGACGTGGGGCTTCGCCATATTTTTGTGTCCAGCCAGGTACAGCAGGCAGGAACGGGCTGCCCCCAACCACCAGCTGCCTATTTGTACCTGGCCGGAGACAACAATATAGGGAAGCCCTTTTTTTCTTAATTATTCCATGAATTTCATGAAATAATTTAAAAAAAAAAGACGTGGGGCTTCGCCCTATTTTTGTGTCCAGCCAGGTACAACTAGGCAGCTGGGGGCTGGAATCTGCAGCGCAGGGAGACCCAAGCTTTCTGCCCCCCCCCGCTGCAAATTGCAGTCCGCAGCCACCCCGGAAAATGGCGCGTTCATAGAAGCGCCATCTTCTGGCGCTGTACCCAACTCATCCAGGGCCCTGGTGCGGTGGCTCACTGGGTAATAAAGGGGTTAGGGCCAGCTTGGCATTATCAGCTGGCCCTAAGCCCGAAATTCATGGGGTCACGCCAATATTAGACATGACCACCATGAATTTCTAGGAAAGTAATTAAAAAAAACACAACACCCAGAATAAAGTCCTTTAATTGAAATAAAGACACAATTTTTTAATGTTCTAAATTAAACCATACTTACAGTCACACCCATTCCAGCTGAAGCCAACGATCTCCTGCAATAAAAGTAAAATAATAAAGCAACCTCATCCTTACCTCTCCATGGTTCCCAGGACCGGTCCAGCTCTGCTACATTCACATGACAGGCTGCACCACAGCAGAACGCTGCCGTTCAGCTTGCCATGCGGCAGACACTGAGAAGCGCAGGCATGCTTGTGCTCCTCAGTGTCTGACTGTGACGGCATCCAGATGAGCCGAGATCATGTCCAATGAACTCGGCTCACCTCATGCACATCACTGACAGCGTGGGAAAATTCTCCTGCTCCCCGCATGCGCAGTAGAAGTTTCCCACGCTGTCAGTGACGGACGTCCAGGAGGTGAGCTGAGTTCATTGTCGGCTCATCTGGATGCCGTCACAGCGAGACACTGAGGAGCGCAAGCATGCCTGCTCTTCTCAGTGTCTGCGGGATGAGAGGCTGGATGGCAGCGTTCTGCTGCGGTCCAGCCTGTCATCTCGATGTAGCAGAGCTGAAGCTGTCCTGGGAACCATGGAAAGGTAAGGATGAGGTTGCTTTATTATTTTACTTTTATTGCAGGAGATCGTTGGCTTCAGCTGGAATGGGCGTGATGGTAAGTATGGTTTAATTTAGAACAATAAAGAATTGTGTGTTTATTTCAATTAAAGGACTTTATTCTGGGTGTTTGTGTTTTTTTTAACTTTTACTATGGGGTTAGTAATGGGGGTGTCTTATAGACGCCTCTCCATTACTAACCTGGGCTTGATGTCAGCTGGCATTATAAGCTGACATCAACCCCAGCCCTATTACCCCACTGCCACCGCTACAGGGCAGTGGGAAGAGCGAGGCTAAGTGCCAGAATTGGCGCATCCTATGAATGCGCCATTTCTGGGGCGGCTGACGACTGGTGTTTCTAGCCTGGGAGGGGGCCAATATTCATGGCACCCTTCCTGGGCTATTAATATCAGCCTCCAGCTGTCTGCCTAGCCTTTGCTAGCTATTAAAATAGGGGGGACCCCACGTCATTTTTTTGGGATCCCCCATTTTAATAGCTAGTAAAGGCTAGGTATTCAGCTGGGGGCTGATATTAGTAGCCTGGGAAGCTCCGTGGGTATTACCCCCTTCCCAGGCTTCAAACATCTGCCCCAGCCGTCGGCTTAACCTCCGCTAGAGACTAAAATTAAGGGGAACCCCACGCCAATTTTTTTTTAAATAAATCCGTTATTTTAACACTAGATGACAAGTACAGTAACCAGCACTGTCACTGTACTTCATATATATGTGACTGACATGTTTCTATCTATCTAATCTATGTGTGATGCTCCATCTTTCTGTTATAAATTGTCGGGTACAGATGCTGAATTGCCGGCCGGCTTTCTTAAAGAGACGGTGCATGAAAACACTAATATTTGTTTTAATAAATCCTTTACACTAAATGACAAGTACAGTAAGCAATACTGTCACTGTACTTCATATATATGTGACTGACATGTTTCTATCTATCTAATCTATGTGTGATGCTCTATTCTTTCTATTCTAAATTGTCGGGTGCTGAATTGCCGGCTTTTCATATATTGTCACAGAAGCGATGCGAACTTCCCTGCTCCGGACACAGCGCAGCGCTTCTGTGACAAGTGAAAGCTGTCGGCACAGAAGCCCTGCGCTGTGTCCGGAGCTGGGAATACGCAGCGATGTGTCAGTTTCAGCACAGAAGCGCTGACTGTCTGGACCTACCGCCGCCGTATTTTAACTCCCTCCACCTTATATTAACTCCGACATGGCAGGGATACGGCCACGGCAGCTTATTAACACCCCCAGAGTATCCCCGCATGTCAATTTCTGAAAGTTCAAAAGCATTACCGGCGTATAAGACGACCCCAGACTAGACAGAAGATTTTTCAGTCTTCAAAAGTCGTCTTATACGCCGGAATATACGGTAGTTTATTTAGCAGTCATAAACTACCCTTGAGTCCATAAATAAAAACACAGCCCATTCAGCTAAAGAGACAAAACAAAATGCAAAACTTTCAGAACTTTCAGCAGAGTCCTTATCTCGGCCAAGGTCTGGCCACTCACAATTAGCTACACACAGGTTCATCACAACATGTGCTAGCTCCTTCCTGGAACAAAGTTTCCCCAGGTACTGAACACACCTGAGTGTCAGGGCTGACTATTTAAAGCCCAGACACTCCCCTGATTGGAAGGATGGTGGATAACGTTCCTCCCTACACTTTCATTATCCACTGAAAACATTCCCTTGTAAATATCGTTCTATTAACTCTCTCTGCACCTACTTGTGCATGAGAACTTGTATGTTTTCACATCACTGAGTCTAAGAGTCTCAGCGACACATACCTCCCTTCTGACACACTACCAGAGACTTTGTCACACTATGAAGATATCCTTTTAGTAGTTCTACAGATGCTTACATTTCCCCTTAGTTAATGTCAATTATATAGATTAACATTCACATTGTGCTACGTATCTGTGCAATCATTAGGATTTTTTATTTTTGGCAACCATATTATAAATATATATATAATATATATATATACAGTACAGACCAAAAGTTTGGACACACCTTCTCATTTAAAGATTTTCTGTATTTTCATGACTATGAAAATTGTACATTCACACTGAAGGCTTCAAAACTATGAATTAACACGTGTGGAATTATATACTTAACAAAAAAAGTGTGAAACAACTGAAAATATGTCTTATATTCTAGGTTCTTCAAAGTAGCCACCTTTTGCTTTGATGACTGCTTTGCACACTCCTGGCATTCTCTTGATGAGCTTCAAGAGGTAGTCACCGGAAATGGTCTTCCAACAATCTTGAAGGAGTTCCCAGAGATGCATAGCACTTGTTGGCCCTTTTGCCTTCACTCTGCGGTCCAGCTCACCCCAAACCATCTCGATTGGGTTCAGGTCTGGTGACTGTGGAGGCCAGGTCATCTGGCGTATCACCCCATCACTCTCCATCTTGGTCAAATAGCCCTTACACAGCCTGGAGGTGTGTTTGGGGTCATTGTCCTGTTGAAAAGTAAATGATGGTCCAACTAAACCCAAACCGGATGGAATAGCATGCCGCTGCAAGATGCTGTGGTAGCCATGCTGGTTCAGTATGCCTTCAATTTTGAATAAATCCCGAACAGTGTCAACAGCAAAGCACCTCCACACCATCACACCTCCTCCTCCATGCTTCACGGTGGGAACCAGGCATGTAGAGTCCATCAGTTCACCTTTTCTGTGTCGCACAAAGACACGGTGGTTGGAACCAAAGATCTCAAATTTGAACTCATCAGACCAAAGCACAGATTTCCACTGGTCTAATGTCCATTCCTTGTGTTCTTTAGCCCAAACAAGTCTCTTCTGCTTGTTGCCTGTCCTTAGCAGTGTCCTAGCAGCTATTTTACCATGAAGGCCTGCTGCACAAAGTCTCCTCTTAACAGTTATTGTAGAGATGTGTCTGCTGCTAGAACTCTGTGTGCCATTGACCTGGTCTCTAATCTGAGCTGCTGTTACCTGCGATTTCTGAGGCTGGTGACTCAGATAAACTTATCCTCAGAAGCATAGGTGACTCTTGGTCTTCCTTTCCTGGGGCTTTCCTCATGTGAGCCAGTTTCTTTGTAGCGCTTGATGGTTTTTGCAACTGCACTTGGGGACACATTCAAAGTTTGCCCAATTTTTCGGACTGACTGACCTTCATTTCTTAAAATAATGATGTCCACTCGTTTTTCTTTACTTAGCTGCTTTTTTCTTGCCATAATACAAATTCTAACAGTCTACTCAGTAGGACTATAAGCAGTGTATCCACCTGACTTCTGCACAACACAACTGATGGTCCCAACCCCATTTATAAGGCAAGAAATCCCACTTATTGAACCTGACAGGGCACACCTGTGTAGTGAAAACCATTTCCGGTGACTACCTCTTGAAGCTCATCAAGAGAATGCCAAGAGTGTGCAAAGCAGTCATCAAAGCAAATGGAGGCTACTTTAAAGAACCTAGAATATAAGACATATTTTCAGTTGTTTCACACTTTTTTGTTAAGTATATAATTCCACATGTGTTAATTCATAGTTTTGATGCCTTCAGTTTGAATGTACAATTTTCAAAGTCATGAAAATACAGAAAAATCTTTAAATGAGAAGGTGTGTCCAAACTTTTGGTCTGTACTGTATGTGCTCATTTCTACAGTGGGGAAAATAAGTATTTGATACTTTGCCGATTTTGCAAATTTTCCCACCTACAAAGAATGGAGAGGTCTGTAATTTTTATCGTAGGTCACTTCACTTGTGAGAGACAGAATCTAAAAGTAATCCAGAAAATTACTTTGTATGATTTTAACATAATTCATTTGTATATTATTGCATGAAATAAGTATTTTTATACAATAGAAAAACAGAACTTAATATTTGGTACAGAAACCTTTGTTACAATTACAGAGGTCAGACGTTTCCTGTAGTTCTTGACCAGGTTTGCACGCACTGCAGCAGGGATTTTGGCCCCTTCCCCCATACAGATCTTCCCCAGATCTTTCAGGTTTCGGGGCTGTCACTGGGCAGCATTGAGTTTCAACTCCCTCCAAAGATTTTCTATTGGGTTCAGGTCTGGAGACTGGCTAGGCCACTCCAGGACCTTGAAATGCTTCTTACGGAGCCACACCTTAGTTGCCTGGCTGTATATTTCGGGTCATTGTCCTGCTGAAAGACCCATTCTTGACCTTTCTCAGAATTATCTCATGAGGCGAGATCTTGCATGGAGCCCCAGATTAAGGAAGATTGACAGTCATCAATCTATATAGCTATAATATATGACGCGCCTCCTGGGCCGTGGGGTGGTCGGTGCAGGGGAGATGTCACAGTGGCGGTGACCCGGTCCGTGACCCAGGGCGGTCAATAAAAGGAGATATTTACAGGGGATATATAGTTTTTATATACAGTTCGTGACGCCACCTGTGGTATGTGGCTATATGGAGCCGCCGCTGCGGAGCAGGTCCTCTGGAGCTGGTGTAAATGCAGCACAGTTGGTTTACCCCTCCACAGGTAGAGCTTAGCTCCAGGGCTGTGCTGAGATGTTATGGATGTTGCTGTTGCAGTTGTAGTGCAGGGGGTGATGGCGCGGCCAGAATAATTCACAGAGACAGTGGGGTGCAGTCTTCAGGGTTTACTCACAGTTGTTTAGTTCCTCAGGTTACACTTTCTGGACTACGACCTCCCACGTCGCGCTGTTTTCACCAGGCAGGGGTGCAGCAAACTCCCAGGTGTTTCAAGAGTGCCTGACAGGACCCCGTTCTATATGACCTTCTCAGCCGTCTTTCTGCGCTGGCCCTCACCCTTCTTGCCCTGTGCCTCGCCAAACAATGTCCCTAGTCGGTATCCTCGGATCTTTCTGGGCAACCTGGAGTTCCCCGGATCCTATGTGGTTACCTTTTTGGCGACTTGAGTGCGGATGTGGCAACTGCACCCTGAAAGTACAGAAGCCTCCGGTTCCTAGTTGAACTTTGTAATTCTCACTAGTTAGGGGCCGGTCCCCTCTGCGGCTTGATCCCTCCACCGCCTGGCAGATTCGGGCATACAGGTGGCCTCCAGCACTGCCCGTACCCCTGGGATTCCTTCCACGCTCCTGGAGCGTTTCTCCTGCTCCTCTCTCTCTCTCTTCAGTCTTGGGCCTCTCTGGCTAGGCCCACCTCCTGAGCAGAGCTCCTACAGAGCTCCTGCTCCCAACTCTTCCTCTCACTGAAGAACCCTTCTAGATTGTTCCACCTTCTTTTTATATCACTTCTTACTGAGCTCCCCTGATTTACTTCCTCCACCCACACCCACTACATGGTTCCCCCTATTTTGGTTCCCCCCACTCCAGCCAGGGACAGGGCTCAGAAGGGAAGCGACGCATCTTGCCCCTCCTGCTGGTCTGGAGTAGTGTAGTGTTGGATGCAGGTGTTAGGGTCCCGGGCATCACTCTATCCTTACCTGAGAGTGAGATACCACACCTCTGGGTGAGATGCAGTACCTCTGTGGCGACTGAACCCACAGGGGCGCAACATATACACACATGTATAATTCTAGACAATCGTGTTAAAAATGATGGTCGGCTTCCAGAAAAAAAGAGATCTCCCAGACAAGTAAGCAAATGTCCCGGGCACAGCCAAAGTCTACTGAAACCTCTTGAAAAGCTGCTTTTCTAATACTTCTTGTATGAGAACCTGAGATGCTACTTTAACCACTTCGCGCCAGAGCCTGTTTTTGCCTTCGTGACCGGGCCATTACTCTGGAGCGCTTCAACGGATTCCCCTGATTGTTTTTTCGTGACATATTGTACTTCTTGATAGTGGTAAAATTTCTTCGATATCACTTGCGTTTATTTGTGAAAAAATCGGAAATTTGGCGGAAATTTTGAAAATTTTGCAATTTTCAAACTTTGAATTTTCATGCCCTTAAATCAGAGAGATATGTCACACAAAATAGTTAATAAATAACATTTCCCACATGTCTACTTCACATCAGCACAATTTTGGAACCAAATTTTTTTTTTGTTAGGAAGCTATAAGGGTTAAAAGTTGACCAGCGATTTCTCATTTTTACAACAAAATTTACAAAAACATTTTTTTAGGGACCACATCTTATTTGAAGTCACTTTGAGGGGCCTTTATGACAGAAAATACCCAAAAGTGATACCATTCTAAAAACTGCACCCCTCAAGGTGCTCAAAACCACATTCAAGAAGTTTATTAACCCTTCAGGTGCTTCACGGGAATTTTTGGAATGTGGAAGAAAACAATGAACATTTAACTTTTTTTCACAAAAAATTACCTTAGACCCAATATTTTTTAATTTTCGCAAGGGTAACAGGAAAAAATGGACTCCAAAATGTGTTGTGGAATTTCTCCTGAGTACGCTGATACCCCATGTTGCATTTGGAGAGCCCCTGAGGTGCCTAAACAGAGGAAACCCCCAACAAGTGACCCCATTTTGGAAACTAGACCCCTCAAGGAACTTATCTAGATGTGTGGTGAGCACCTTGAACCCCCAGGGACTTCACAGAATTTTATAATGTTGAAGTGTGAAAATAAAAAAACACATTTTTAACACAAAACTGCTACTTTAGCCTCAAATTTTTAATTTTCACAAGGGCAGCCAGAAAAATGGACCCCAAAATGTGTTGTGCACTTTCTCCTGAGCACGCTGATACCCCATATGTGGTGCAAAACCACTGTTTGGGCGCACGGCATGGCTTGGAAGGTAAGGAGCGCCATTTGACTTTTGGAATGGAAATTTGGCTGGAATGGATAGCGGACGCCATGTTGCATTTCGAGAGCCCCTGAGGTGCCTAAACAGAGGAAACCCCCAACAAGTGACCTAATTTTACAATCTACTCCTCTGTATAAATTAATCTAGTGGTGGGAAAATAAGTAGATAGGTAAATGGTCACTAATCCCATAGATGAATTCCCAGAGAGGTGTCATTTCCAAAATGGGGTCACTTCAGGGGGGATTCTGCTGTTCTGGCACTTTTCAGAGGCGCTAGGTACCAGAACTAAAGAATCCCCCCTGAAGTGACCCCATTTTGGAAATGACACCCCTCTGGGAATTCATGTATGGGTTTAGTGACCATTTTAACTCAATGGATGATTTCCAGAAACAAGCACACAATGGAAGGTTTAGATTCTGGAGAACCCCCCACCCCTGGAAATGAAGTGAGCTCTACTCGAATGTGTCATTCACTAAATGAACCAAATGTTTGAATGACAAAATGGGATACATTTTTACAGTTTAAAAACGTGGTTCTGTGTGGAAGATTTTAAAGCAGTCAGTGATGCATAAGGCTGGCAATGATGGGCATTGTGGGCAATAGTAGCGGGTATCACTCCTCATTCCTCTATTAGTACATACACGACATCTTTTCTGGGGGTTCCTTCTCGTTTCCGTTGCTGGAATAAGTGCAATAAAATGTCGCTCAGTGAGTCTTTTCACATCCTCAGATTCTAATGGATGAGCGGGGCTAACACTTTCAAAAACAAGATTTTCAATTACCTTTTCTTGATAATCAAGAAAAGGATCGGAATTTCCTGCTTTCTTGTACAACACAAAAGGATTGTATGTGGCCACCTGAAACAAATAAATAACCAACTTTTTATACCAGGTATAGGACTTTCTTGATACCTGGCATGGCTGTAGAACCTGGTCTGCAAGGTCCACACCCCCCATGTGTTTGTTGTAGTCAATGACTGACACAGGTTTTTGCTTCGGAGTGGTGGATCCTAGTTCTACAGTGGTCCTTGTGGCATCTGTGTGGATCGAGCTGAGGACAAAAATATCCCTCTGATCCCTATACTTCAGGGCAAGCAGCTCTCTGTTGCGTACAGCCCCTGACTGCCCCTTTTGGTTGACCAATGGTTGTGGAAACCCCTGATGGTTTTTACGAATGGTCCCACAAGCTCCGATGTTGTGTTCAACCAGACTTTTAAATAGGGGTATGTTGGTGTAATAATTGTCCACATATAGATTGTAGCCTTTTTGAAAAAATGGACTTATCAGCTCCCAAACAATTTTTCCAGATGTCCCCAGATAAGTAGGGCATCCTGGTGGGTTTAGTTGGCTATCTTTCCCCTCATATATGCGAAAAGCGGATGTGTATCCGGTTGAACTTTTGCACATTTTATAGAGCTTTATTCCAAACCTTGCCCTTTTAGATGTTATAAATTGCTTGAGGTGCAGTCTTCCTTTGAATTTTACAAGGGACTCATCTATAGAAATATTTTGTGTTGGGGTGTAGAGCCTTCAGAATTTTTCTGACAAATTTTCAATGATGGGTCTAATTTTATATAGCCTGTCATGTTCTGGGGCATTTCTGGGCAGGCATTGACTATTGTCGTTAAAATGCCAAAACCGCATGAGCATTTCATAACGGGTCCTAGGAAGAACGACTGAAAACATAGGGGTGGCTTGAACAGGGTGGTTGGACCAGTAGGATCGAATGCTCGGTTTTTTAACAATCCCCATGGCAAATGTAAGTCCTAAATTTTTTTATTTCCGGGACATTAGTTGGTGTCCATAAATTTGCCCTAGCATAGTAACATCGGGGATTCTGGCTTATGAATTGGGATGCGTATAAATTTGTTTGCACGACAATATGCTCTAGCAAGCTGTCTGTAAAAAACAAATTAAAAAAATGAATTGGTCCAAAATCTTCCACCTCCACATTTATACCAGGAATGGCGTTGAAATCAGGGCTGAATGGAGCAGCCGAATCCGAAGCCCCCCATCTGGGAAATGCTATATCACGTGGCAAAGCCCCTTGTACACTGGCGTGCGCCAATTCACTAGTAGCAGGGACAGCGCTTGTACTGGGCAGTGTTCCCTGATTTGGAGACGTTTCTCCAGTAGCGCTATTTGCCCTATTGTTGTACTGGTCCTTGGGCTTGAGGATGGAACAGAATCACTGCTCATTTCTGAGCTCTCAGTGTCGCCGCTACTAAAGCCCTCAAAATCCACATCTCCATCTGAGATTGCACTGTCATCAGTGTCAGAACATAGCAGGGCATACACCTCCTCTGTGGTATAAGTCTGACGAGCCATTTTATTTGTTTTTATATTTTTTGACTGGACAGGACTGACGGGACTGACCTGCCAGGACTGACTGACCCGACAGGACTGACTGACTGACAGGACTGACTGACTGACAGGACTGACTAACCCTAACCTAACTCTTACTTTCTTTTTTTTTTTTTACTTTCACAGTGGCAAGGCTGACACAGCTCTTGTCACACTGTTTCTCCTCTGCTCTCTCACTGAGATCGGAGGGGAAACAGTGTATTTATCAGGTAGATCGCCTGGGAAAGTTTGTTGCTAAAACAAACTTCCCTAGTGATCTCTCTGGTGTGACGCTGACATCATCGAGACCTGAGACAATCAAGTCTCGATGAGGTCAGAGGTCACAGCACCGGGATCCCCTCGCTGCTAAGGTATGTGGGGGTCCCGATCACTGACTGTCACTATCTTTTAAACGCCTCGATCGCTATGGATCGCGGCATCTAGAAGATAGGAGCAGGTTAGCATCATGGGGACCTGATCCAATCAGGTCCCCATGATGTCACATATCAGAGCTATCTCTCTGCACCGGAACCGCATCGCTTGCAGGACCCTGGGGGTCCTGAGCGCTGCGGGACCACCCACCTTTTTTAAACGTCGGCGTTGCACAGAGCCCAGGCAGCGCCGACGTTTATGTACAGTGGGCGGTCCTGAACCGGTTAACAGATGGAGCATCATGTCCTTCAGACCACCACTTTTATGGCCTGGTATTATTGTAGCTTGGATTAGGGTATACAACAACCATGCTTTGTGCACTGCAGTCTACACTCGTCCAGTCCAGTCGGGCCTCCCTGACTGTTGGTCAGTAAGATATGTGTAAGTATTTTCTGTATGATATATTATTCTGCTGATACAACTAGTGAGAACTCCGGGCACAAAGATTTCATTCTTTTGTCTGAGTTAAATGCTTTGAAAAACATGATTCAATCCGAGCACCATATCTAAGGAGTCTCGCCACGTGAAGCTAGTTTCATGAAAACATGCCTCCATTTTTTACTTATTAAAGTGTTGTACAAGGTCTGACCTCGTGTTTTTACCATAAACCAGAATCATTTTATAATAAATCTGCCAGATGCTGCGGGGGAAGAGATACTGGCACCATGCCTGCCCTGTGCATCAGTAATCACAGGACACCCCTATAAATATCTGACATAAAAGGACATTGAACATTAACTGAACAAAATGTACAGCAATTCTTTCTATCTCTGTATGCCCCTGAAGAAAATCATTCTACATATCCGCATATTTAAGTGACCCTCCACAGGAGCATCATTATGAACCCTAAGGTGTCATTACAGGGGTCTCATGGTCATCAGCTAGAACATTGAAACAAATGATGGGACATGTGAAATGTAATCCTTCTTACATGGGACATGTAGACCACCTTCCATTTATCCTGCGGCCTATAGTTATACGGAGCTATTCTGTAGTAGGTGTGTAGATATTGTGATCTTTTGGCCACTTTACCTGCATACAAATCTACTTCTGTATTTCTGTGCTCCAGCTCTGTGTGCTGCTTGGTCTGGAATACGTGAGCTGCGGGGACTTTAACACCTTCCTTCTGGAGAAGGGGCGGCTTGACATCCCCAGCGCAAGGTACATTTTATGTTACCTACAAACCTGATCATAACTGTATAGAAATGTCTAGCATTGATCCGTTCACTTCCCTGCTGTATTATCTGCCTTTGGGTTCTGGTGTTTTTAATATAAAAAATATTGTAGGTTGCAGCGAAATTAACCCGAACGTTGACAGAAATCTGAGTGGCCTCATTATTCTTCAGTGGGATCTGGCAGGATTTGTTGTATGTTCTGCATATGGTCATCTTGTTCTAATCGTCTAGTCAATGTAGATAATATTGGCTGGAAGCAATATCTTTGTGTTTCTTGTCTTCTCCTCGGAAAGTTACACTCATTCATGTCTTTCTGTCAGATTCTATGCCGCTGAACTGGTCTGTGGAATCCAGTACCTCCACTCCAAGGGCGTCATCCACAGAGACCTCAAGCCCGAGAACATCTTGGTGGCTGAAACGGGCCATATTAAGATCACAGATTTCGGTCTCGCAATTGACAACATGCATGGAGACCGAACAGCCACCGAATACGCTGGGACTGCAGGTTACATGGCTCCTGAGGTGGGATAATAGTGCTTTCCTATTTAGTTTTCACTAAAATTACAGTCCATGGGAATGTTAATATTTTGACCTTTTTGTTCTTACTTCCATGATAGATTTTTGCTGGCGAGGAGTATAACGCCGGAGTAGACTGGTATTCTCTTGGTGTCATCTTAAAAGATATGGTTACCAGTGAGTGTACGTTCCATCTGACACTCGATGAGGCATCCTCCGGCATTGATGACATCATTAAACAGGTCAGTATAGTTCCAAGTTATTAGTACTATGGGTTGTACAATATTCATTTAAATGGTGAAGTTGTGAGAATGTTTTATTGCCTCTACCGCTTACCTTCATGGGTTTTACTTTATTGTTTTTAGCTCCTACAGAAAGATCCAGCCAGACGCTTAGGAGTCCATGGTAACATCCGAGAGCAGGTGTTTTTCCAGTGTATTGATTGGGTCTCTGTGGAAGCCCTGAAAGTGCCTCCACCTCACATCCCTGTAGTAAGTATCTGACCAGATCACATTGCACCTCTGCTAAGTATTAGTTAGCGCTGACACTTAGGCTATGTGCCCATGATGCAGAAATGCTCAGGATTTTTTTCCTGAGCGTTTCTGCATCTCCCTGGCAGAAAAAAACGCATGCGGATTGTACATGCGGATCGTACATGCGGATCGTACATGCTAATTGTACATGCTAATTGTACATGCGTTTTTCCTGCCGGGGACATGCGGAAATGGAGCGTTATTCACTGACATTTCCGCATGCGGATCGTACATGCGGATTGTACATGCGGATCGTACATGCGGATTGTACATGCGGATCGTACATGCGGATTGTACATGCGGATTATACATGCGGATTGTACATGCGGATCGTACATGCGGATTGTACATGCGGATCGTACATGCGGATTGTACGTGCGGATCATACATGCGGATTGTACATGCGGATTGTACATGCGTTTTTCCTGCCAGAGACATGCGGATGTCAAGCTTTCTTCACTTGCATTTCCGCATGCGGATTGACAAGTGCTTTCCCAGCGATTTTAGCATCATTTGGAAAGTGCTTGTCACAACTTGGTCACACTATATAAATCCATGCAAACTGCATGGATTTATATAGTGTGACCCGAGAGAGTGGTTAAAAATAAAAAAAACAAATGTATACTTACCCTCCGATGGCCCGCGCTGGCTTGCTTCGCTCGGTGCCGGCACTTTGCAGTGGATTGAAAGACCTGCCGATGTCAGCGTCGCATGACCCGTCACATGTCTCTGACGTCAGCGCAGGTCCTTCAATCCACTGCAAAGTGCCGGGAAGCAAGTAGGAGTGCAGCGCGGGCCGCCGGAAGGTAAATATACATTTATTTTTTATTTTATTCTTTTTTTACAGATTTTTTAATGGTGCCTGGGTCTGGAGGAGAGTCTCCTCTCCTCTAGTCCTGGGTACCATCCGCACATTAGAACGCACCAATTACGCAAGTACAGATGCAGTCTTGCGGAATTGGCGCGTTCTAATGCAAGTCAATGGCGGCGATAAACGCAGCATTTCCGCAAAATAATTGGTAGTGCTGCGTTTTTTTCCGTAATGATAATCCACAGCGGATATTTTCGCAGCATGTGCACAGCACATGCGGATTATCATTGCTGCCCTTCTACCATGCGTTTTTAATGCGTTTCCGCAGCTGCAAAAATGCTGCAGAAATGCATTAAAAACGCATCGTGGGCACACAGCCTAACATTGGAAAATCAACATCATCCAGAGCTGCTGGTCCTGGTCTGATGGTCCAGATCATTTCATATCATCCTTCTCCAGAACGTTTGAGATTTTGGTAATAATTATTTTTTTGTTTGTTTTATAGCCATCTAAAGCTCATCACAGTTCTCGACCACACCATCTGGAGAAATTAGAAGCAGCAGAGGCCAAAAAGTCACCTCTATCAGCAAAGGACCAGGCCATGTTCAAGGGATTTTCTTTTGTCAACTTGGAAACCCTTGACAAGACACCAGCTCCATAGTCATCAGAGCCAGCTGTCTTCCTCAGCCTCCAGTAGACCTTGAAGAACTGAAGATTGGACATCACTTTGATGATCATCTGAAAGCACTGCTGGAATGAAGATGACCATGGATACGACACTGAGGGACCCAAAACACAGACCCCAAAGATGAAGAAGCCAGACAATGTAATCATGCGCTGGCAGTAAGTATAAGCGCCACAACATCTGCGCTTCACTATACTCATAGGCATGTGCAGAACATTTTACACTAACCGGTAATTGTATTTCCTCTTGCTCATGACAGCTCCATCTTTCGGTGCTGTCTTGGGTAAGAAGAAATAACATGGTGTGCGATGGCCGGCTATTAAGGGGAGGAAGGAGGCCGGATTTTTTTTTAAAACAAACATCATTGCACATGTCTATGATCATTTTTATCATTACCGGTAGTAAGATTTCCTTACACTCATGAAAGCGCTGTCATGGGTGTCGGGAAGAGGTGTGTGATGGCCGGCTATTAAGGGGAGGAAGGAGGCCGGATTTTTTTTTTTTTTTTAATTACAGGTGAGCATAAAGATGACAGCAGATCCCAGTGGAGACATAGAAGATAGAGATGCCAGCAGATCTACTCCTATTCTGGCAGTAAGTATAAGCGCCACAACATCTGCGCTTCATGATACTCATAGGCATGTGCAGAACATTTTACCTTAACTGGTAATTGGATTTCCTCTTGCTCATAACAGCTCCAGTCTTTGGTGCTGTCTTGGGCTAAGAAGAAATAACATGGTGTGCGATGGCCGGCTATTAAGGGGAGGAGGAGGCCAGATTTTTTTTTAACCAACATTGCACATGTCTATGATCATTTTTACCATTAACAGTAGTAAGATGACTTCTGAGACCCAGCAACAAAATTTCCCCAAAAAGTCCCATGTAATAACGACAACATACAGAATTTAACCAAAACTCCTTTTAATGGTTAGAGGTCGGTCACAGCCAAAAAGGACGTGCTCAGCGCGTAACTGGTATAAAACCCGGTTAAGGCACTATTGGCCAGCTGAAACGGGTACAAATCCATATGCCCCTGCCGGACTCCCGGCGCATATCATACTTCGTACTGGAGAAAAACATCAAGATAGAGAAAATGACTGCTGCTGTGACTTAAATACAGAACAACCAAATAATACCAACAAAACACACTGTACATGGGAAAAAAGGGGAGGGGTGGTGGGAAACGCAGACTGCGGGTCCCATGCTTGTGTGGAGAGAGGCAGGAAGAGGCAGGGTCTGGACTTATAAAGAGGGGAAGAGGGAGGAAGAAGAGGATTATTGGGTGAAAGCCAGGAGGAGAGGAGAAAAAGAACATGGGACACACAATTTAACCCCTTCAGCAGGGCACAGCAGTCAAGGGGCATTCAATTAAACATTGGCGTGCCCTGCAGACTGCTGAGACCCAACAACAATATTTCCTCAAAAAGTCCCATGGAATAACGACAACACACAGATCTTAACCAAAACTCCTTTTAATGGGTAGAAGTCGGTCACAGCCAAAAAGGATTTGCTCAGTACGTAACTGGCATAAAACTCGGTTAAGGCACTATTAGCCAGCTGAAACAGGTGCGAATCCATATGCCACAGCTGGACTCCCGGAGCAAGTCAGACTTCATACCGGAAAAAAACATCAAGATGGAGCAAATGACCGCCAAGGAGGAGCGGAGTATTTATACTGCGCTCCGACCCCCACCCATTTGGTACAAAGCCTGTTCTATGCTATCCTGGAGACCGGAGAGAAAAATATCCAGCCCTATTTCCGTCAGATGGACACCATCGGGTAGCATAAGACTGGAATTGTCTCCCTCAAGTTGGTGATGCCTCATGACCACTCCGGCCTTAAAACGGATAAAGCGGGACAAGCGGGCATTAAGCGTGCGCCGAGAACGTTCAACTGCCGCCGCATCTCTCGCGCCCTACCATGCAACACGTGACATGACCTCTGACCAAATCAGAGTAAGCTCTGGAAAAAGTCTGTGGAATTTATCCACGTCGGAGTGCATGATTGTGAGGAGTTCCGCTAGGTGAAAGGAGCAGAGATCATTCCCTCCCGCATGCAGAACTAGAATTAAGGGAGAGGAAGCAGTCTGAGCTATCCACACCACCTCGGGAAGAACCTGAGGCCAGGTCAAGCCTCTTATTCCTCTCCAAAAAACGTTGATGCCGTGGAACCCAAGACCTCTGTCACCTGGTCGACGTTCTGCTCTTTGGGATGCCCAGAAGATGTAGGAGTGGCCCAGTATCCACACTGTGTGTTTTACACCACCTATGAAGAGATAATAAAGTTAGTGAAGCAATAAATTTGGTCTGATATATCTTGAAAAACAGGAGGAACGCCATCTACCAATGCGCTGGATCTCGGAGTTAGGCAAACCAGCACGGGCTGCTTCGGTAGCAGCTCCTATCCTAAAGGAGTACGTACCAAATACCCTAAGAGGAAGGCCTACGAAAGCTAAACATTTCCGAAAAAGGGATTGAAATTGAAAAACCGTAAGAGGAGACCCATCCTCATGTGAGAAAAAGGAGTCACCAGATCGCCAGAACGATAAGTAATTATTAACAAGGGTTAAAGGACAAATAGGACCGGGGATGGCTAGAATGGGAACCCATAAACAAATACCGGACGGGTCAATTTTCGATTTCCGAAAGCGGATACGGAGACCTCGGTCACAGGGAGTGATACCATCATACTGGAGTCCTCCTGAAGTGCGCTTGGATGGGGACACCAATTCACTAATGCGCAAAGCACCAAAAAACGCGAGTCAAAAAGCGGCATAGAGTAGAGCAGACTTGAAAGGAGAAGAGAAGACAGCGGGAGTGGAGTTGATTAGGCGGGTAAGTAAACTGAAAGAAATGGGCCGTCTGTTCTCCTGACGAGTGTGCTCCCTCCTCCAACCCCTAATAGCCTGCCGAATGATGAAAACCTTAGTAGCATCGTTCCAACCCAAGAGGCAAAAATAAAAACCGAGACCAGATAGGCGGTTCTGTGCAACGGCTCCTGAAACACCCATGCTGCGCAAGTAAAGTAAATATTCGATTGTGACCTCCAGACGGGCAGCGTCGGATGCTGCTGCTGATCTATCCCCAAATAGGTTATGCCACTCATTCCATGCCTTACCGTAAGAACGCCATGTAGACAAGGCCACTGAAGATCTCACCAACTCCATCAATCCTTCTCTACCACCTCCCACATGAGGGATGGGCATGGATGTCCCTCCTCTTTGGCCGCGGGGAAACATTCCCGGAATTTCTGCCAATCGAAACGAGAAAGAGAATCAGCAATGACATTATTTGTACCCGGAACATTGCGGGCTTAAACCAGATGTTTAAACTTAAGCATTTTAATACCAGGAATCTGAGTAATTTGATAACCAGAGGAGATGAGGATGACAAGTGATTTATGGCGTGTACAATACTCATATTGTCAGTCCAATAACAGATCCGTTTATCCCTGAGGGATGGGCCCCATAAAGAAATGGCTGTGATGATAGGAAATAACTCTACCCGAGTAAGGTTTTTAACCCAGCCCTCAGTGCACCAAGATTCTGGCCAAGGTTCGGCACAACATTGGTCTCCAAAAATGACACTGAAACCAGTAGATCCAGCGGCATCGGAAAAAAGGGAGACATCCTCATTAGTCAATTCCGATGACTAAAAGCATGTATATCCATTATAGGACAAGAGGAACTCCTTCCCAACCAGCAAGTCTGCTTTCAAAGGAGGTTTTATCTGAATTCTATGATGGGGAAGCTTGATGCTTTTGGTCGAGAGGGATAAACGTCTGGAAAAAATTCTCCCCATAGGCATTACTGTGCAAGCAAAGTTAAGGAGGCCTAGCATGGACTGCATTTGACATAGTGTTACTTTGAGGACAGAACAGAATCCTTCAATCTGGGACAGCAATTTTGACCTTTTTTCTGAGGGAAGGTGAAAAACCATGGCAACGGAATCAATCTCAATTCCTAAAAAGGATAGCGAAGTAGTAGCAAAAGTTTTTTCACTGGATAAGGGAACGCCAAAATGCGTCGCGAAAAAAATAAAATTGTCCAGCAAAAATTGACAGGACCTGGAATCTGGTGGTCCCACAAAAAGAAAATTGTCAAGATAATGGATTATAGCGGAGGAACCTGTTTCATACTTAACCACCCATTCTAGGAAAGAACCAAATAATTCAAAATAATAGCAAGAGATGGAACAACCCATGGGAAGGCAGGTAGATCTCACATCACCGTTACTTTCTGAGTAGCAACGTCTTCGGAAAGTTTATGAAGCTACATTTACAGAAAACATGGGTCCACTGGCTTTACTAAACAACATCTACAAATTCGAGCTTCAAGATTTGGAGAGGTGTGTATTGTAAGAATTTTTATCACCCAACCACTTTGAGTAGCAGAAGGAGAGATAGCATTAGCAAACTCTCAAGAACTATCTGCATTCTACAATGACGGAACAACGGTTAAACAGCCGAGCCCTTCTGTCAATTGAGCATGAGCTCGCCAGACACCTGAATATTAAAGACCTGATTAAGGATTTTTCTAACCAGCAGGTAAAACGACTGCCTGTTCCATACATGTAAATTTGCATCTTCACATCTTCTACATTGCAGCCAGTTTTACATTAGTGTGTTATTGCCATGTATGTTCCCCTGTATTATGGATGAGTGTCCTAGCCTGACTGCGGGATTACTGACCCAAAGTCCTAGCATTAGACAGATGTAACTGATCGGATAGTGATGTTTCAGTTCTGAGACCTGCACCTGACTGACCCTGCGATGCACTATCCGTACCCCAGATGGGAATACCCATTTAATATTAGGGCTCAGTTTTTAGGATAGAGCGCACTATTGTTTGTTGTTCTTGAATTTATGGAAATACGTCTTTATTATTATGGTTCATTTCCTTAGATCGTGTGCAAAACTGTTTGTGGTTTTAATATGTTTTCTGACCTCACAAAATGACCTTATTTTCATTGTATTAATTGGTTATACGTTTTGTCTTTGTTTTGTTACATTATAATTTTGCACTTTACATAATTGACCAAAGGATTTAACTAAATGACTCTTATGAAAAATAGATTTAATTAGCGAAATGTTTAGTGGGAATGTTTTACAAAACTTTTATGTTAAGGGCATTGACCATGCTCTGGTTATTCTTAACCAATGTGTGTGTGAGATGAATAAAAGGCCCTTAATGCAGAAATTCAGCATAGAAATATAGTCTATTTCCCATATTTCGTATTTAGTGCCGAAGTTCAAGAAAGACCATAATACTAAGTGCCTTATCATCATCTCAAACACATTGGTCAAGAATAACCAGAAAATTGCCAATCCTTTTAATCATAGTTTAACGTTTTGGAAGAATTTACTTTAAAGTTTGTCACCCCTTATATCATAAATAATAAATAAACAGAAATTGCTTTTCTAATAGAATAACACGTCCAGAAGAGATTCCTTTTCAGCAGTCACCTCATTATCATAGCCAGCAGGATTACAATGAGAGATAACAGAATCCACCATTCACATTAGGTCGTGTCACAGCTCACCTCTTCCCCTTTCCTGCACAATGACATCTGCATGTCACTAAACATGAGAACATGTATAGAAAACTCTCCCTAGGAATTAGACTCCCCTATTTTGTCTTGTGATATATATACATCCATATGTCTATTGTTCATATCTCCAAACAGGCAAGACAGCAGATTGCCATAAATGTACAGAAAACAGGATACAATAATCTGAAGTCAGAAATACAGATTATAAAAAAATTATCGCAATCTGGTTTCAATTAGTTTAAAAAATGTACGTCACTCATTCCCTTAAAGAAAAATAAGCAAAATATACCTAAAAAGAATATTGGATAGTTTAAGAAATGTTTAATAGGTTAGAGTAGAGTAGGGCCCTGCCAAAAGAGTCTACCTTGTCGTGGTGGCAGGCTTAAAAAATCTTTTGGCCAAAACAAAAGCTGATGGCTGTGTATGTGATATGGTGTTCGATGGGAACTGTTTATGTGTGATTGGTGAAACCGAGGTGCAGAAGCAGAGTTTTTCCAAGAGTGGGAGGTGGGACGGTGGAAAGTTTGAGGGGTGGAGGCGGGGCTGGTGTGGAGTCTTAAGGGTGCCCGGAAATGTTGCCAGTATGGGGTGCTGAAATTCCTGGTGGCAGCCCTGCTTCAGTATGTAGCAAAAATCACAGTCTCCTACTCTCCACAGGCATGTGTTCAAAGGAGTATGTTACGGATTCGGGTGGTGGAACCTCTGTGCTGCGGTGCAAGGAGGGACCAGAGGGGCGTAAGTAGCTGTCAACTCGGACTGACCAAGGTCATACGGCGGCTCAATCGACTCCGTGACCAGGGAAGGACCGAGCAGAGAGACCAGGTGCTACTCTGGGACCGAACTTGTATGAGAGCAGGTGACTTCCACGGGTCAGAAGGCAGGGACTGTCCGGTACAGCAGATGAGCACGGCAGGCAGGCTGACGGGTGATCCGGGTAGGCGGACTGGCAGACACAGCAGGTAACAAGCAGGAGCCTCCAGATAGGCTGGCTGGTAGGCACGGCAGGTAACAGGCAGGTGCTTCCAGGTAAGCAGGCGGGCAAGGCCCATAGACAGACTGGCGGACTTGACTGTAGACAGACTGTCGGGCTGGAGAGTAGACAAGCTGGCGGACTGGACTAATAGTCAGGCTGGCGGGCTGGACTTGTAGTCAGGCTGGCGGGCTGGACTTGTAGTCAGGCTGGCGGGCTGGACTTGTAGTTAGGCTGGCGGGATGGACTTGTAGTCAGGCTGGCGGGCTGGACTTGTAGTCAGGCTGGCGGGCTGGACTTGTAGTCAAGCTGGCGGGCTGGACTGGTAGTCAGGCTGGCAGCAGTACCTGAGGGCTGAAGCAGAGTTTAACACACAAAGCTACAACCTTGCATGGGCACCTCCATCTTGGAGGAGGTGCCTTTTATATGAGAGGTCCTCCGGTCATTGGCCGGGGACTCCTTAGGACGGCGTGCGCGGCCCCTTTAAGAGGGCGCCCTAAGCACAATGCCCGGGAAGCTGCGCGCCGGCAGAAGCAGGAGCGCCGGAGGAAGCCGGGCGGGGAGCGAAGCGGTAAGAGGGACGGCGTCTCTGCCTGTGAAAGCGCAGAGACACCGATACTACAGAGTATTGTCATGACAAGCACTGGGGTGTTCAGAAAACCTCAAGCTGTCATGACAACCCTTTGGCACCCCACAATCATGATGCAGGGACAGTTAGAACAGTGTGCCCCACCTGGACCAGTCACTGTAAATTCTGCCATCACAGATTGTTAGCGGCATATAACAGGTTAACGGCCGCTTCCCTCCACTCGCAACTGTTAGAGGCAGATGATGGCTGAATAACGTAGCCATCATTTGTCGGCTCAGTTCCCAAGTCCACATCAAAGAACGGGACCTGGGATTTGTGTTATTTGTTTCTATAAACCGTTTTGTTTTTTACTTTTTTTACTTTAGTCCCTTTACAGAACGTGAACCTGGTTGAGCTTTATTGCACGATGCTGCGAGGCATGATTTACAATTGCAGCTGTGGGGGCCATTGTGTAGAGTTGGTTGACTAAAAGAGCCCCCTACCTTTATTTGACAACCTAGATGCCACTGATACTATAGGTTGCGGCATCAAAGGCGTTAATTAAAGATAACAGCTAGGATCACAGACATTGACTTCCCAGTTCCTGCGGGAGCCCCTCAGTGATCCAGCTGGAATGGTGCCAGCACCGGAGGTGAGTATAGCTCCTATTATTTTACTTTGTGGAAACATAGTGATTGAGAAGGGTTGGTCCTAGTAGTGAACATCAGAGAGAGACTTGCGGCCTAGCCGGAAAACCCAGTGATCTCTGCTAGGGCCAGAGCTTCATAGAGAACTTACATGGAAACTCACACGACTGGGCACACCACCTTTGTGAAGAGAACATTAACGTTAAATAGTGAAAGACTTTCTCTGCTATCCCAAGCTTACTGATATTAGTTCTACTGTTGATTTGCCTTGTTACTAACACTTTATAGAGTATAAAGTATATACTCGAGGATAAGCCAACTGTTTCAGCACACTGAACTCATCATCTTTCCTTCATCTCGCATATCTTCCCCACCTGATCTTTCTATCACAATAAATGACATCACACTTTCCCCTGTCCCCGGAGTAACCCCTGACTCTGCCCTGTCCTTCAAACCCCACATCCAAGCTCTTGCCACCTCCTGTGGCCTCCAGCTCAAAAGTATTCCCAGAATCCATCCTTTCCTCAACCCTCAATCTATTAAACTGCTTGTTCATGCCCTCATCATCTCCCGCCTCGACTACTGCAACACCCTCCTCTGTGGCCTACCTGCTAACACTCTCGCACCCCTCCAGTCCATCCTCAACTCTGCTGCTCGACTGGTTCATCTCTCGCCTCACTATTCCTCTGCTACCCCCCTTTGCAAATACCTTCACATGCTAATAATAATAATAATAAAAAGTAATTTTTCATATAACTTTGCATGAAGCCCTATGGGTTATACAAAATTTCTGAATACGGTTTTGAATATTTTGAGGAGTATACATGACATATAGATCCCTCAAAATCTTTTCAAATGTGTAGATGGTCCTGAAAAACTGAGGGATGGGACATTTCATTGGCATACAAAATTCAAAGTTCAAAAATTAGACTTTTTCTAAATATTTGTCAAATTTCCGATATTTTTTATATAAATGTCTATCATATTGACCTAAATTTACCACGAACATAAACTACAATGTGTTAAAAAAAAAATTATTACCACATAAAATGGCACATATTAGTTTAAAAAATTTGGCTTGGTCAGGAAAGTAAAAACTACCTTAAGTGGGAAGGGGTTAAAGAGTTATTCCCAATATATGTAATAACTCTGAAGTGGAGCAGACTCCACAATACAAACTGTTTATTTTATTAAAATAAATACATTTCTTAGACCTGATGAGGCTTGTTTGGTTGCATTAAAAATCCACTTGCTTTTGAGCCGAAACATTGGCACCTGTTCACACGGGCCAATAAATACACCATTTTTTATGTAATTTTCTATTAAGTGCTACCATCTTTTTTGCTTACTTATATGCCGACACTGGGGTATCGTGTGCCAAGACCCTTGGAGCTCTCACAGCCATAAAACCTGAACGGCCGTGCAGTCCCTCCGCCTCTTATTGGACGTGCTGGTGAAGGTGCGTACGCAATGACATCATCGCGTACGCGTCTGCATAGAGGGCCAAGATGCCAGTACGGAAGTGCAGCTGCAGGGGATTATATGAGAGGTAAGTATCAATTTATTTATTTTTAATAGAATTAATTAAATGGTCTTGGGGGAGAGCACATGATGAACTGGGAGTGGAGGTTGGGGAAAGCACTTAGAGAATAGGGAGTGGGGGAACGGGAGAGCACATGATGAATTGGGAGTGGGGGGGAAGAGAGCACATGGTGAATTGGGGGTGGGGAGAGCAAATGATGATTTTGGAGTGGGGGTGGGGAGAGCTCATGATGAACTGAGAGTCGGGGGTGGGGAGAGCACATGGAGAATTGGAAGTGGGGGGTGAGGAGAGCACATGGTGAACTGGAATTAAGGGGTGGGGAGAGCACATGGTGAACTGGGAGTGGGGGGTGGGGAGAGCACATGGTGAATTGGGAGTGAGGAGTGGATAGAGCACATTATTAATTGGGGGTGGGGAGAGCACATGGTGGGTGGGGAGAGCAAATTATGAATTGAAGGTGGGGGGTGGAGAGAGCAAATAGTGAATTGCGAGTGGGGGGGTGGGGAGAGCACATGGTGAATTGGGGGTGGGGAGAGCAGATAACGATCTGTGGGGTGGGGAGAGTACATGGTGAATTGGAAGTGAGGGGGTGGGGAGAGCATATGCTGAATGGGGGGGTGAGGAGAGCAAATGATGAATTGGGAGTGGTTGGGGAGAGCAAATGATGAATTGGGAGTGGGTGGGGAGAGCAAATGATTAATTGAGAGAGGTGAGTGGGGAGAGCAAATTGTGAATTGGGAGTGTGGAGAGCACATAGTGAATTGGGGGTGGGGAGAGCAAATGATGAAGTTGGGGTGGGGAGAGCAAATGGTGAATTGGGGGTGGGGAGAGCAAATGGTGAATTGGGAGTGGGGGGTGGGGAGAGCAAATGGTGCATTGGGAGTGGGGGTGGGGAGAGCTAATGGTAAATTGGGAGTGGGGAGAGCAAATTGTCAATTGGGAGGGAGCGGTAGTGAGAGCTAATGGTGAATTGGGAGTGTGGAGAGCACATGATGAATTGGGGGTGGGAAGAGCAAATGGTGAATTGGGAAAAGGGGGTGGGGAGAACTAATGGTGAATGGAGCAAATAGTGAGTGGGGGGTGGGGAGAGCAAACATTGAATTGGAAGTGGGGGGTAGAGAGCAGATGGTGAATTAGGAGTGCGGGTGGGGAGAGCAAATGGTGAATTGGGAGTGGAGGGTGGGGAGAACAAATGGTGAATTGGGAGTGGGGAGAACAAATGAGTTGGGAGTGGGGAGAGCAAATGGTGAATGGGGAGTGGGGATGGGGGGAGCAAAAGGTGAATTGGGAGTGGGGGGTGAGGAGAGCTAGTGGTGAATTTGGAGTCGGGAGAGCAAATGTTGAATAGGGGGTGGGGAGAGCTAATGGTGAATTGGGAGTGGGGGAGAGCAAATAATGAATTGGGAGTGGGGGAGAATAAATGATTATGAATACAGGTTGGGAGAGTGCACGAACATGACATAATGAATTGGAGTGGAGGGGTTCATGTAAATATAATGAATTGGGGGAGCGGGAGGTACAGAGTGGGGGGTGTTGAGGATGCAGGAGTGTGACTGGTAATGAATTGGGAAAGAGTACAGGTGCTATTTAATTTATATATTTATTGGGTGGAGAAAGTGGCTATTTACAGTTAGTGGGGGGGCCGTGGTGGATTACAATTTGTATTTGGAATGGTGGGTTGCATAATAACTAATTATATATTAATGGTGGGTGCACATCTGTATTCAGCTGCGTAATGTAGAAATTGGGGAATGAGCTCTAGATAACTATGTGCTATTTTATGCAGAGACGAGTCCTGGCTGGAAGAAGTGAGGTCGGTCTGCGCTGGATGAAAGTGAAAAAAAGCAAAGATGAAGGACTTCTAGAGACGTCACTTGTGAGTCAGTGTGTTCTCTGTACAATGACGCTATATACTAATGTACAGAGCTCCTGTGTATGTCACTGGTGATCACTGTATTACCTGTACACTATACACTATATGCAGAGCTCCGGTGTATAATGTCACTGGTGATCACTGTATTACCTGTACACTATATACACAGCTCCTATGTATAATGTCACTGGTGATCACTGTATTACCTGTACACTGACACTATATACAGAGCTCCTGTGTATAATGTCACTGGTGATCACTGTACACCATCTACTATGTAGAGAGCTCCTGTGTATAATGGCACTTATGGTAATATTAGTATTTTTTTTTTTTTATTAATGATCAGTATTGTATTATTTGGTCACTATGTGGTGGTAATATGTGGTCCGGTCATGGTGTGGCGGTATTTGTCCCTTACACTGTGTGCAGAATTATTAGGCAAGTTGTATTTTAGAGGATTATTTTTATTATTGATCAACAACTATGTTCTCAATCAACTCAAAAGACTCATAAATATCCAAGCTTAATATTTTTGGAAGTTGGAGTGGTTTTTTTTAGATTTGGCTATCTTAGGAGGATATCTGTGTGTGCAGGTAACTGTTACTGTGCAGAATTATTAGGCAACTTAATAAAAACCAAATATAATTCTATCTCACTTGTTTATTTTCACCAGGTAAACCAATATCAGTGCACAAAATTTAGAAATAAACATTTCTGACATGCAAAAACAAAAACCAAAAAAATTAGTGATCATTATAGCCACCTTTCTTTATGATGACACTCAACAGCCTTCCATCCATAGATTCTGTCAGTTGCTTGATCTGTTTTCGATCAACATTGCGTGCAGCAGCCACCACAGCCTCCCAGACACTATTCCGAGAGGTGTACTGTTTTCACTCCCTGTAGATCTCACATTTTATGATGGACCACAGGTTCTCTATGGGGTTCAGATCAGATGAACAAGGGGGCCATGTCATTATTTTTTCTTCTTTTAGACCTTTACTGGCCAGCCACGCTGTGGAGTAGTTGGATGCATGTGATGGAGCATTGTCCTGCATTTAAATCATGTTTTTTTTTAACGATACCGACTTCTTCTTGTACAACTGCTTGAAGAAGTTGTCTTCCTGAAACTGGCAGTAGGTCTGGGAGTTGAGCTTCACTCTATCCTCAACCCGAAAAGGTCCCATAAGTTCATCTTTGATTATACCAGCCCATACCAGTACCCCACCTCCACCTTGCTGGCGTGAGTCGAAGTGGAGCTCTCTGCCCTTTACTGATCCAGCCTCTGGCCCATCCATCTGGCCCATCAAGAGTCACTCTCATTTCATCAGTCCATAAAACCTTTGAAAAATCAGTCTTAAGATATTTCTTGGCCCATTCTTGACATTTTATCTTATGTTTCTTGTTCAAAGGTGGTCGTTTTTCAGCCTTCCTTACCTTGGCCATGTCCCTGAGTATCGCACACCTTGTGCTTTTTGATACTCGAGTAATGTTGCAGCTCTGAAATATGGCAAAGCTGGTGGCGAATGGCATCTTGGCAGCTTCACGCTTGATTTTCCTCAATTCATGGGCAGTTATTTTGCGCCTTTTTTGGCCAACACGCTTCTTGCGACCATGTTGGCTATTTGCCATGAAATGCTTGATTGTTCGGTGATCACGCTTCAAAAGTTTGGAAATTTCAAGATTGCTGCATCCCTCTGCAAAACATCTCACAATTTTGGACTTTTCAGAGCCCGTCAAATCTCTCTTCTGACCCATTTTGCCAAAGGAAAGGAAGTTGCCTACTAATTAAGCACACCTTATATAGGGTGTTGATGTCATTAGTCAACACCTCTCCTCATTACAGAGATGCACATCACCAGATTTACTTAATTGGTAGTTGGCTCTCAAACTTATGCAGCTTGGAATAGGACAACATGTATAAAAAGTATCATGTGATCAAAATACTTATTTGCCTAATAATTCTGCACACAGTGTATATGTGGTATTATTTGGTGACCATTTGGTGGTAATATGTGGTCTGGTCATGGTGTGGTGGTATTTGTTCCTTGCTTGTGGTATTATTCGGTCACTATGTGGTGGTAATATGTGGTCTGGCCATGGTGTGGCGGTATTTTTTCCTTGTATGTGGTATTATTTGATCACTATGTGGTAGTAATATGTGGTCTGGTCATGGTGTGGCAGTATACCTTGTATGTGGTATTATTTGGTGACTATGTGATGGTAAATTGTGGTCCGGCTATGGTGTGATGGTTTTTGTTCCTTGAATGTGATATTATTAGTCATTTTAAAAAATTTATGTGACACATTCCTTTAAAGAAAAAGAAATAAAAATATACCTAAAAAGAGTATTGGATATTTTAAGAAAGGTTTAATAGGTTAGAGTAAAGTAGGGCCCAGCCAAAAGAGTCTAACTTGTCGTGGTGGTTGATTGAAAAAATCTTTTGGCCAAAACAAAAGTTGCTGGCTATGTATATGATATATGGTTGAGTGGAAACTGTAAATCTGTGATTGGTGAGGGCGTGGTGCAGAAGTGGAGTTTTTCCAAGATTGGGTGGTGGGACTGTGGAAGTTTCGAGGGGTGGAGGTGGAGCTGGGGTGGAGCCTGGGCGGAGTCTCAAGGGAGCTTGAAAATGTTGCCAATATTGGGCCCTGAAATTCCTGGTGGCAGCCCTCTATCTATCTATCTATCTGTCTATCCAAATAACAAAGTAAGGCTATGTGTGTTGTGATCTGCAAGAAGAAATAAGGAAAGATAGGGGAAAGCTGTCCCTACAGTAAGACTAAGCTGAATCCCTATGATGTAGCGGGCTGCCTGTTCCTAGTGAACAGACCCACCTTTTTCTTCGGCTAGTCTGAACGAAGACCTATAGAATTAAGGAAGGACTCCTAAAGAACTAAGGACTGGGACAAAAATGGGACACTTCCTAAACAGAAATTGTTGTAGAACACAAAAGACAAATTGACAAAAAGTACTAGAGGTCCAAGAGGACCAAGCAAACTGACAGAGCTAGGCACCGAAGCACCAGGCTAGCAAAACAGTCAAACAACACTGAAGTCCAGCAAAGCCAGAAGGGCAGAGCTGGAATATATAGGCAGATGGTCACGTGACCGCAAAACACAAGATAGCAAAAACAAACAGGAGGGTTCTAACAGTTCCCCCTCTTCTATGAGGATCCTCCGGATCCTCCAGGCCCAGGCCTATCAGGAAAGCTCCTGTGGAAAGCTTTAACAAGCCTAGGAGCAGAGACATCATCCGTCTTTACCCAGGCGTAGTCTTTGGGACCGAAACCCTTCCAGGAGACAAGATACTGTAATTTCCCTCTATGCCATCTAGAATTCAAAATACGAGAAATTTCATATTCGCCGTCTTCCACCACAGGAGGAACTGTGATAGTGGCGTCCCTATTAGATACGTCAGCCTTTTTCAAGAAGGAAATATGAAACACAGGATTAATCTTCCAGGAAGTAGGGACATCCAACCTAACAGCAGACGGGTTAACAACCTGAAGCACTTTAAATGGACCCACAAACTTAGGACCCAGTTTTTTAGAGGGAATCCTCAAACGCAGGTTCTTCAAGGACAATCAAACCATGTCACCCACAGTAAACAAAACCTCTTTACGTTTCCTGTCAAAATACTTCTTGGACTTTTTGTTAGCCTCTTGAAGGTTACAACGTACATTAGTCCAAACTCTCTCTAAATCACTGGAAAAATTCTCCTCCTCCGGCACCGCCGACCCCAATTTGGAGAAAGAACCAAAACACGGATGTCTCCCAGTACAACAAAAAAAAAGGAGAACACCCAGCAGAGGAGGATGTATGACTGTTAAGAGCAAATTCTGCGAGAGGCAGAAACTCCGACCACACCTCTTGATTGTCCGCCACAAAGCAACGCAAAAACTGTTCAACATCCTGGTTCTTTCTTTCAGTCTGTCCATTAGACTCAGGATGATAACCAGACGAAAATGACAAATGGACTCCCAACCTGTCACAAAAAGCACGCCAAAAGCGAGCCACAAACTGAGGTCGTCTATCAGAAACAATATCCGTGGGAACGCCATGGAGCTTGACAATCTCCTTAACAAATGCCTTAGCGAGAGTCTTGGCGCAGGGCAACTTAATGAATGGAACCAAATGACACATCTTACTAAAACGGTCCACGACCACCCAGATGACAGTAAAACCCTCGGACACAGGAAGATCAGTAATAAAATCCATAGTGAGATGCGTCCAAGGCACACTAGCAACCTCCAGAAGGCAAAGCAACCCCGCAGCAGGAGTATGTGAAGCCTTTGACCTAGCGCACACAGTACACTGACGCACCCACTTGATGACTTCCTTCTGCCATCCAGGCCACCAAAAACTGCGACTGATCAGTCTCTTAGTCTCCGAAATTCCTGGATGACCTGCCAACAGAGACTCATGACACTCCACAAACAAATCTCTCCTAAAGGCTCCAGGCACGAACAACCTGGAGTGTTAGATGGAGCATCTTCTTGAGCTTTCAGAATCCCATTCTCCAAAACGGAGTCCAAAGCCGCCACCACAATCCCTTTCTGTAAAATGCTCTCCTCCTCCTCGGCACCGACCGTAGGAGAGAAGCTGCGAGATAAAACATTGGCTTTAACATTCTTAGTACCAGGGAAATAGGTAACAGAAAAATGAAACCGAGAAAAAAAAAGTGCCCACCTAGCTTGACGGGCATTCAAGCGCTTGGCAGCATCCAGATAAATCAAATTCTTATGATCTGTGAAAACCTGAATAGGAAATCTAGCGCCTTCCAAAAAATGACGCCAATGTTCAAACGCGAGTTTAATAGCCAGCAACTCCCGATTTCCAACATCATAATTCAGTTCGTTTTCCGAAAATTTTTTCGAAAAGAAGGCACAAGGATGTACTCCACCCTTGTTCTCCTGAGACAAAACTGCTCCGACCCCCACCGATGAAGCATCGACCTCGACCAAAAAAGGCTTGGTCACATCAGGCTGCATAAGGATAGGGGCAGAACTGAACCTCTCTTTGAGATACTCAAATACTTCAATGGCCTCAGTAGTCCACTGGGCCGTATTCGCACCTTTCCTGGTGAGATCGGTTAGAGGTTTAACAATTACAGAAAAATTCTTAATGAATTTCCTGTAATAATTGGCAAAACCCAAAAATCTCTGTATAGATTTCAAACCAATAGGCCTAGGCCATTCCTGCACAGCCTGAACCTTCACAGGGTCCATCTCAAAGCCATCGCTGGAGACAATGTAGCCCAAAAAACTCATTTTCTGCACAGCGAACTAACATTTCTCCAGATTAGCAAAGAGTGAAATATCACCCAATAACTGCAAAACTTCACGTACACTCTGCTAATGGGACTCCAGATCTGGTGAATAAATCAAAATGTCATCCAAATACACAACCACATTCTTACCAATCAGAGGTCTCAGGATGTCATTAATAGGGTTCTGAAAAAATGCAGGTGCATTGGTAAGACCAAAAGGCATCACCAGATTCTCAAAATGACCTACCGGAGTGTTAAAAGCAGTTTTCCATTCATCACCCTCCTTCACATGTAACAAATTGTATGCCCCCCGGAGATCAATTTTGGAGAACCACTTGTCTCCCACTAACTGGTTAAACAAGTCAGGAATTAACGGTAATGGGTAGGAATTGCGTACGGTAATCTTATTAATTTCACGAAAATCCAGACATGGACATAAACCGCCGTCCTTTTTTTTAACAAAGAAGAATCCGACTGCCACAGGCGACTTAGAAGGTCTAATGTGACCAGCAACCAGGCTAGTCTCTTTGTACTCCTCCAAGGCCTTTCTTTCAGGGATAGTCAGATTAAACAAGCGACTTTTGGGAAGAGTAGTTCCAGGAACAAACTCAATGGTGCAATCATAATCCCTATGAGGAGGTAAAACTTGTGATTCCTCAAATAAAAGCCTCCAAAAATCTTGAATAGGTACAGGTAATTCCACTTTTTCCACAGCCGCAGAGCGACCATTACAACATTTATCATAGCACTTCGGACTCCAAAACTTAATCACATTAGTAGACCAGTCCAATAAAGGATTGTGCAGTTTTAACCAAGGCAATCCTAGAACAACTGGAGAGGGTAAATTATCCAAAACAACCAAGTCCAAAATTTCTTGGTGAACTCCATTGATAGTGAGAGAAAATGCAGCAACCTTGTGAGTAATACATTTCAAAGGAGTGTTATCAATTGCAACCACAGAAATAAGTGATGACAAAGGTTTGGATTTCAATTTAAGGTTTTCCAAAAACCCTTTATCAATCACATTAAGTGCTGAACCACAATCCACAAATACCTGAAATTCAATCAAATCTCCCTGCAGAGTAGTACTCCCAGAAAGAAATACTCCTGCAGAGCATAAACAAGCTATACGGGCCTAACTGACCTTTTTTTTTTCTTTACTTAAACGACGCTCACAATACTTAATCAAATGGTCACCTTTACCACAATAAAGACACAATCCCTCGGCGAATCTCCGGTCTTTTTCCTGAGAGTGGAGTGACATCTCCCCAACCTCCATCGGTTCCCCGCCGTCAGTGCAGATTTTCTGGGGACTAGGACCTGACATTACAGGAGTCTTTACGTCATTGAGCCTGCACCTCAGTCTCCTGTCTATACGAACAGCTTACTGCATAGCCCCCTGCAGAGTCTCAGGTGCAAGGAATGCAATTAGCAAATCCTTAACCCTTTCACTCAGACCAGCAAGAAATAAACATCTAAGCGCCGAATCATTCCACTTAACTTCTGAAGCCCATCTCCTGATGTGTGTGCAATAATTTTCAACATCATCAGACCCCTGATTCAAACGTCTAAGTTCTGATTCAGCAGATGAGCTTCGATCAGGATCGTCATATAATAGCCCCATAGCAGAAAAAAATTCTTCAACAGAACTTAAACATGGATCATTAGGCTGGAGAGAAAAGGCCCAACCCTGTGGTTCTTTGCGCAAAAGTGACATAATAAAACCAATGCGCTGTGATTCATTCCCAGAGGATCTTGGTCTCAAACGAAAATATAACAAATAAGCATTTTTAAAGGAAAAAAATCTTGCTGTTTACCATGAAAAACATCAGGCAGTCCTACCTTCGGTTCCACAAAATGCGCTCCAGGACAGCAACTCACGTGTTGCTGAAGCTCGGCCACCTCCAGAGACCATCCTTGCAGGCGTTGAGCCAACTCCTGGACAGAAACCATACTGATCCCTGAATTTCTTTCCTTTTAGTTTTTTTTTGGGGCTGGACTTACTGTTGTGATCTGCAACAAGAACTAAGGAAAGATAGGGGAAAGCTGTCCCTACAGTAAGACTAAGCTGAATCCCTACGATGTAGCAGGCTGCCTGTTCCTAGTGAACAGACCCACCTTCGTCCTCGGCTAGTCTGAACGAAGACCTATAGAATTAAGGGAGGGGTCCCTAAAGCACTAAGGGCTGGGACAAAAATGGGACACCTCCTAAACAGAAATTGTTGTAGAACACAAAAGACAAACTGACAAAAAGTACTAGACGTCCAAGAGTAAAATGACAGAGATAGGCACCGAAGCACCAGGCTAGCAAAACAGTCAAACAACACTGAAGTCCAGCAAAGCCAGAAGGGCGGAGCTGGAATATATAGGCAGATCGTCACGTGACCGCAAAACACTAGATAGCAAAAACTAACAGGAGGGTTCTAACAATGTGCCCACGATGCAGAAATGCTCCGGATTTTTCCTGAGCATTTCTGCATCTCCCCTGGAGAAAAAACGCATGCGGATTGTACATGTGGATTGTCCATGCGGATTGTACATGCGTTTTTCCTGCCAGGGACATGCGGATGTGAAGCGTTCTTCACATGCATTTCCGCATGCGGGTTGACAAGTCCTTTCCAAGCGATTTTAGCATCACTTGGAAAGTGCTTGACAACTTGGTCACACTATATAAATCCATGCAAACAGCATGGATTTATATAGTGTGACCCAAGAGAATGTCAAAAAATAAATATATACTTACCTTCCGATGGCCCCCGGTGTCTAGCTTCACCGTCCCGGCTGCCGGCAGATCATGTTACACTGAAGGACCTGCCGACGTCAGTGTCGCGTGACCCGTCACATGACTATGACGTCAGCGCAGGTCCTTCAGTCCATCGAACTGCCGGCATGAGAGGAGGAGCGCATCGGGGGCCACCAGAAGGTAAAAAATAAATATATACTTATTTTATTCATTTTTTTTTACAGTTTTCTATGGTACCCGGGTCCGGAGGAGAGTCTCCTCTTCTCTAGACCTGGGTACGATCCACACATTAGAACGCATGGAATGCGCATCTACATATACAGTGATGCGTAAATCCATGCGATCTAATGCAAGTAAATGGCGGCGAAAACGCAGCACTTCCGCAAAATAATTGGTAGTGCTGCGTTTTTTTCCGCAATGATAATCCGCAGCGGAAATTTCCGCAGCATGTGCACAGCACATGCGGATTATCATTGGGGAACATGGCAGGCCTTCTACCATGCGTTTTTTAAGCGTTTCTGCAGCGTTTTTTCCGCAGCGGAAAAGTTTAAAAATGCATCGTGGGCACACATCCTTATGGAGACCAATCTCTGTGATGGGGGAAGGGCACTAAAATAGTGTATGTCCTACACAACAAACTACCTGCTTGAAGACTGAAGACCGGGACACAGAGCCACCAAATACAAGAGACACAAGCAGTGTCTGACTGGTGCCAGAGACCCCCACTGTCCAACTTTAGGGCCCCACTTCTCAACTACATGCAAATGTGACATTATCCTCAATCACAAATTTATATAACAATGAACTGGGTAGATTGGTAAATGAATAAGATGCTACCTTTGTCTGCACATAGTGAGTAAAGTTTATTGTGCCAAGTACTGCTCATATAAGAGGGTGGTGGCCACTCTGCACAGGGGCCCACTGGAGGATTCTCCTGTTCTCCTGTCGGCCAGTCCAAGCCTGAGCACAGAGCTGGCACAAAAATGCTCCCATCCCATCCAAAGTTCTGGCCAGAATTGGTCTTCAAGGAAGAATTGTAATCAAAAACAATATCTTAGTCATAGAAACAAGAGTGCAGAAAAATGTCAGCCTTGGCTATGGACTAATGAGCAAAAATGTGAAATATTTGCCGTTCACAGAAGACAGTTAGTTTGTCAAAGGGCTGGAGAGTGGAACAATATAGAGGGTCTGCAAGCAACAATGAAGTATGGTGAAGGTGTAAGGGACGAGACAAGGGGCTCCTCGTTGTGTGCACATATTACTGATTCAGCTGATGGCACATTCAGACTATGTTCTGCCACAGTTGGTGAGACACTGGGACTCTTTAACTCCGCAAAGAAGAAGACAGACATGTTTACGAAAATAAAGTCATTTACTAGGTCTGGAAAAAATGTACAATGGGTAGCAGGAATAATGCTTTAAACTTTCATCTGTATAGTATGACAGAGGTTCACACTTGATGGTTGAGGACGGTGGCGCAATACTTGTGTAGAACACTGCAAATGAACAACAAGCTCCACCGAGGGCCTTCATATTCCCAGTACAGGGCTACATGGGTCGATGTATTGCGCTGTGACCATTGTACCAGCCTGGCTGATCCCATATTTTTTCACAAAGACCTCCAGGTCTGGCTAACACTGAGACTAGCTTTAAATTGATTTATTTTTCAGTGGGTGCCCCAACTTGCCTTTGGTATGGAGTACTGCTGCCACTGTTACTTGAATGCTGAAATGTATTCCCTAGTATGTCTGCTCTTCACACACAAAATTATGGCTAGATCCGATTGAAGTTGTCCTTTCTTCTCTGCAGCTCTACTCAGACTCTCTATTAAAACAGGAACTAACTCCTGGTGCCCACTTACTCCTCCCCAAACTATGGGCTGGCCCTACAGTTAACCATGTCCACCCCTGTACAGAGGAAAACTGGAGCCTACATAAGGATAAAACACATAAAACCACAGGTCACACTAACTATACAGTCAGGAGTCGTCAGAGAGGGTGTTCAGACATCTTCTACACCATTACAGAGGGACCTAGCATATTTGGAACTCCAGTTCAACAAATGGAGTTGGGGATTTGGTCATCATGAATGGTGTCTTCAATGCAGAGAAATATAGCAGATAATTATTAGTGTTGAGCGAGTATGTCCTGTTAACACTTTTGGCGAGTATGACAACTTTAATACATGTGAGGAATGTGTAATAAATAGACATTCCTTACATGTACTAAAGCTGTCAAACAGTCGCAAATCATGCACACGGGAGTGATTCAAACATAACACCGAGCAGCTGTAACTACTCGGTGCTCGGCCCAAGCATACTCGCCGAAAGGGTTAACAGAACATACTCGCTCAACACTAATAATTATCCATCATGCAATACCATCAGTTAAGCATCTGACTGGCTCTAAATTTATTATTCAGCAGTGTAATGCACTAATGCAGAAAGACCCAGCAAGACTGGCACCAAACCAGCAAATCCGCAAGGACAGACGCACTTGGCGCAAGCTGCCCAGCTAGGTGAGCTCTTTAGGACCGGGAACACTTTTTACTCAGCTCCCAGTGATGGAAGGGGGACTTTGGCAGAGCCTTCCCAGGCCCACTGTCGCCAGCCAGCTGGCGTCTGGTGACATGGCCGGTGCCTAGTCAAGAACCAGGTGGCTACCTCTGTAAGAACACCTAGGAAAAATTAAAAGGGAAAGAGAAGACTCCTAAGACAAAACGCTGGAAAGATAACAACTAATAATGATAGCACCCCTCACCACCACAGCACATTGAAACTGTAATAAACAGCAAAGGACTGAGCAGGGAACAGGGTTAAATAGCCCACCTAATGATCAGGTGTTGAATACCTCTCAATCATCCCAAGACAACCACTCCCTGCTAACTTGCACAGCAGCTTGGACCCAATCCCACCACTGCCTAGTGCCAGACACAGCAGTATCGTGTGTTGCCTGGAAACCAGGGGAACACAGCATCCCATGTTAACCGGGCATTATATCAGTGGGAGATACGGCGTCCCGCATCCTCACAAATCCTACTACTCCAGAGCGCGATGCTCCATAAGATTGAGACGGTTTTCCTGCATGCGTAGTAGCTTTGCCTGCAGTCAGGACAATGGTGGCCCCTGCGACCGGAGTAGCGTAGCACTGGACTTGATCCATTCCCAGGTGGGAGCACAGAACCACAATACCTAACAAGTAGGACAATGACCCTAAACATAAATCCAATTTGACTAAGTACTATCAGTATAAAAAAGAACAACGAACCTGGAAGTGATGATATGGCCCGAACAGAACACTGATCTCGAAATCATCAAGTCTATCTTGGATTACATAGAGAGACAAAAGTATTTTTGTCAAAGCCTACATCCACAGAAGATCTGTGGTTATTTTTTAGTGAGCCAAGATATTGGGAACAGTCTCCTTGTTGAGGTCCTTCACAAAACTGTATGCAAGTGTACCTGATGCTTTGATGCTGTTTTGCAGCATTTTTCCATACCTGTTTAAAAATATTGCACAGTACTGTATGTACCCATTTGACTGACTGGTTATAGCTGCATGTAGTGGCGTAACTAGAGTCTTATGGGCCCAAGTGCAAGATCTGGACCGGGTCCCCCTTCCATCTTGAATAAATTATTATATTATATTATATTATATATATATGTATATATATGCGCGTCCTCCATCCTGGTATATACCGTATATCACTCATTCTGGTATATATGTCCCTCATCCTGGCCCCATCCTGGTATTTATATCTCCCATTCTGGTATATGTCCCTTATCCCGGGCCCATTCTGGTATATACAGTATATCCCTCATCCTGGTATATTTTTCCCATTCTGCTACTGTTCTTTAATGTATAGAAGAAAATAAACTATGCTCATAAGGGGCGTACGTAAAAGTCACGGGGCTCCATAAAAGAAGTATAATGGACATCTCATAGTCCTTTATATTGTATAATGCATCCCATAGTCCTCCATATTATACACTGCACAGCCCATAGTCATCCATATTAGCATAATACACAGCCCATATCCTTCATATAATATAATACACAGGCATTAGTTCTCCATAAAGTATAATGTACAGCCCATAGTCATCCATGTAGTATAGTGCACCCCATAGTCATCCATAAATTATAATGCACAATCCATAGTCATTCATAACGTATAATGCACAGCCCATAGTCATCCATGTACTAAAATGCACCCCCATAGTCATCCATAAAATATAATGCACCCCATAGTCATCCATAAAACATAATGCACCCTATAGTCATCCATAAATTATAATGCACAGCCCATAATCATCCATGTACTATAATGCAGCCCCATAGTCATCCATAAAGTATTATGCATCTCCATAGTCATACATGTAGTAGTGTGGCGCCCCTGAGGGTTCGGTAGCCACAGAGGTACTGCACCTCACCCAGAGGTGTGGTGTCTCCCTTCTCTTAGGTAAGGAGGGAGTGCTGCACGGAACCTCAACACCTACATCCAACACTACACTACCCCAGGCCAGCAGGAGGGGCAAGAGGCAATGTCGTTTTCTGCTGAGCCCTGACCCTGGCTGGGGTGGGGGGAACCCAAAGTTAGGGGGAACCAGTAGTGGGTGTGGGTGGAGGAAGTAGTTTATGGGAGCACTCATACAGTAGATATATAAAAAGGTAGACATCTTAACAAGAGCAGGGAGTTGAGGAGTGTGGTTCAGAGGAACAGTCTGGGAGCAGAGTCTCTGTAGGTGCTCTGCTCCACTACAAGGGCCCAGGACTGAGGCCCAGGAGGGGAGCAGGGAGTAAGCTCTGTTCTGTAGAAGGGATCCTAGGGGAGTACGGCGATTGCAGGCGGCACCCGTACACCACGAACCTGCCAAGTGTCAGGAGGATCTAGGCCGCAAGAAGGGGACCGACCCCTGGCCCAGTCGTGCAGCTACAGGCCTCGGCTGGAAAAACCAGAGGCTTCTGACTTCTATAGCCAGGAGCCAAACCCCCACTTCAATCCAAGTAAGGTCAAGCAGGTCTGTGCAACTCCGACAGACAGAGGGGACCTCGCAGCCACCCGAACAGGATTCACAGTGGGAAGCGCAGGGCAGGAGGAAGTAAGACCCAGCGTGAAGTCGGTCTAGAGAGGTACATAAGAAAGTGGGGTTCTGCCAGGTACACCCGAACTGCCTGAGGAAGGATGGAACCCCTGCCCGGTGAACGTGGCGCAACGCGGGAGGCTTGTACCAGTACAGTGCACCTGTGGACTGTCTAAGAACTTTGAGTAAATCTTGGATGACTGCACTGAGCTGCCTCTGCTCCTTTCTTTCGCCGGTGCCATTTCCCTCCCTGCACTACAATGCCCAGCGCACCTCCATTTATTCTACACTGCCCTGAGGCCTGCTCCACCTGTGGGGAGCCATTCCATCTCAAGCAGCCCCATCATCTGCCTCAGAGGACTGTCGCAGCGCTGGTCATCCTCACCAGACACCACAGGTGGCGTCACGACAAATCCCCTATAAATATCCCCTTTTTGCACTGACCGCCCTGGGTCACGGCAACGGGCCAGCCACCGTGATCTCTCCCCCGAAAGCAGCCATAAGGCCCGGCTGCCGAGTACCCCACGGCCCTGGGGGCGAGTCACTAGCATGACCACTGATTTAAAATAAATAAATACTCACCTGCCCCTCGCTTTCCCGCCGTGCAGCGTCCTCTTGTAAAGCCGGCAGCTGACTTTGGCAGGTGACAGGAGTGTATGACGTCACTGCCATGCTCGCCTTCACATGCATGCCGACGTCAGCTGCTGGCCTCTGATAGGCCATCAGCATGTATTGTCGCCAAGGGCTCTCTGGCACAAAGAATTGGCCCATGATTGGCAATCTATATTGGCTCTGATTCATTAACCCCTTTACAGCCCATGACGTACTAATACGCGTCTGTGCCCTGGGCTTTAAGAGCCTGACCCGTATTAGTACATCATGGCGATCACGCGCGCACACAGGCTGGGCGGGCGTGATCGCCGCCGGGTGTCAGCTGATTGTCACAGCTGACACCCGGTACTATGTGCAGGGAGCGGTCCCGCACCTCTCCCGGCACATTAACCCCCGCAATGCTGCGATCGATCGCAGCATTGCGGTGGCAAGGGGAGGTGATCGCAATACTCACCTCCTCTTCCGGCCTCCAGCGCTGTCTGCCGGGGCTTCTCGGGTGTTGCCATGACGACTCGATGTCATGACAACATCCGGGTCACCATGCAGCAGGAACATTGTTTGGTCATGCGCAGTGCACGACCAAACAATCTCACTATGCAGCGCTGACTGCCTGCATGGCACAGGGATGGTGCTCCATCCCTATGCTATGCAGGCGATCAGAATAAAAAAAGTGAAAGTCCCACAGTGGGACAAAGTAAAAAAGTGTAAAAACTGTCAGAAAGTGAAAAAAAAAATTGTAAAAATATTTAAAAAAAATAATCCACCAAAAATAAAAATATAATGTACCCATCAATAAATATTATTATGAAAAAAAAGCAAACAAACAATAAAAGTACACATATTTGGTATCGCCGCGTCCAGAATGACCTGACCTATAAAACTGTCCCACTAGTTAACCCCTTCAGTGAACACGGTAAAAATAATAAATAAAAAACGAAGCAAAAAACAATGCTTTATCTTCATACTGCCAAACAAAAAATGGAAAAACACGCAATCAAAAAGATGAATATAAATAAAAATGGTACCACTGAAAACGTCATCTTGTCCTGCAAAAAACAAGCTGCCATACAGCTCCATCATCCGAAAAATCAAAAAGTTATAGCTCTCAGAATAAAGCGATGCAAAAAAATAATTTTTTCTATAAAATATCTTTTATTGTGTAAAAGCGCCAAAACATAGAAAAACGATATAAATGTGGTACCGCTGTAAACGTACTGACCCAAAGAATAAAGCTGCCTTATCAATTTTACCACACGCGGAACAGAATAAAAAAAAAAAAATTCCTGAATTGGTGGTTTTTGTTTATTCTGCCTCCCAAAAATCGGAATGGAAAGCGATCAAAAAATGGCACGTGCCTGAAAAATGGCACCAATAAAAACGTCAACTTGTCCCGCAAAAAACAAGCCATCACATGACTCTATCAGCCAAAATATGGAAAAATTATAGCTCTCAAAATATGGCGATGAAAAAATAGATTTTACAAAAAATGCGTCTTTTAGTGTGTGACAGCTGTCCATCATAAAAACCCCATATGATTCTGGTATCGCTGTAATACCACCGACCCAAAGAATAAAGTCATCTAATCACTTATACCGCACAAGGGACGGCGTAAAAAATAAACTCTCGGGTTAAGGTTGTGCTAGGGTTAGGGTTGTGCTAGGGTTAGGGCTGGGGTTGGGGTTAGGGTTGAGTTTAGGGTTGTGATGGGGTTGGGATTTTTTTCAAAAGTAAGAAAAAAAGATGACGATATGGCGACTAGTGTTGAGCGCAAGTGCTCGCTATTTGAGTTTGCATCGGGTGCTCTGGTATGCATTGAGTATCATGGGTATTTGAGTGACATGCTCGAGTCTCCGCCCCATATGCTTCGCGGCCAAAAAAACTTTGCGGGGATTGCCTGCCATGCACGAGCGATCCCCGCATGTTTTTTTTGGGGTGTCTAATAACTGTGAAACATGCGGGGCAGGGACTCGAGCATGTCACTCGAGCACATGCAGTACATGGTGCATACCTGAGTACCCGATGCAGACTCAAGTAGCGAGCAATTGCGCTCAAGACTGACAACTTATTCAATATGATGACCTAATGTTATCAAATTCTGTGTCGTACCTCTGGGTTCAAAATGTTCACTATACCCCTTGATAAAATCCTTGAGGGGTCTAGTTTCCAAAATGGGGTCACTTGTGGGGGGTTTTCACTGTTTAGGCACAAAGCGGCTCTCCAAACGCGACATGGTGTCCGCTAACAAATTGAATGGAAAATCGGCTCAAATTGTTAGCGGACACCATGTTGCGTTTGGAGAGCCCCTGTGTGCCTAAACATTGGAGCTCCCCCACAAGTGACCCCATTTTGGAAACTAGACCCCCCAAGGCACCTATCTAGATGGATAGTGAGCACTTGGAAACCCCAGGTGCTTCACAAATTGAGTCGTAAAAATGAAAAAGTGGAAAAAAAAATACTTTTTCATGTTTAGACACACAGGGGCTCTCCAAACGCGACATGGTTCCAATTTGTTAGCGGACACCATGTCGCATTTGGAGATATAAGATATATGTATTAAAGGGGTTTTCACACAACCAAAAGTAATTTTAATGAATGGCTGTGTCTGATGGTGTACAGAACATGGTCTGATCATACCACGTCTCCTGAGCAGGGGAGGAAGCAAAGGAGTATACAGACATTACAGCAGGGAATAACAGAGGATTCATTTTGTGAGGAAAAATATAGTTTAAATCAGGCAGTGAAATGTTTTACCTCAGAAAATGAGTTCTCTTCGATCCCCTGCTGTAATGTCTGTATTGTCTTTTGCTTCCTCCCCTGCCCAGGAGCTGTGGTATGTTCCGTACAGGGTCAGACACAGACAATGATTCAAATGAACTTTTGTTTGTGGGAAAACCCCTTTAATAATGACTTAGTATTTATTCCCCCTTTTTCTCCAACTATTATAATGGTTATTTTTAGTCTAATTCATTATTCTTTGTATTGTATATGGGGACTAATATCCGTATAATATACAGTATATATTTAATATTTATTTATCACCTGATCACACATAATAATTTATGATATTCTTTATATTCTTATATACAGTACATGTAACACTCACTACCCCCTATTCCTGTGTATTGCTGTAATATATAACCTATACTCGTTATCCATCATTATAAATTAAGAAGATTTTCCACTTTATCCGATATATCCACACTCAATCAGTAGATTAGATGTCTGCTGAAGAGGCGATACGCATGAACGTCTCCACATCATCCTCCCCGACTGTATCTATATGTGCCCCGTGACCCCCGATCATGTGTCTCCATCACGAGCTCGCAGCATCACAGGTCACATGTCGCCGTAGTTTCCTCGTAGCGTTGGTGCGCGTTGTGTATCGCGCCACGCCTCCTCAGCACCCATTGGTTGGTGGAGACATACCTCCATCCTGATTGGCTATAGTTGGCCGTTTAACTCTTAGCTCTTTCCGAATGATGCCACCCCCTGACGAAGACAAGAAGCCGAAACATACGTCGGGTGGACGCCATTCAGGAGTGGGATCTGCATCTGCTATAGCGTGAGTACAATGCACATGTGGTCACCTTTTTTTAAAAACGCTTAAAGTGGATACAAATACATATCTGTCAACAGCACATATGCCCAAGTCAGTGCACTACTCTCTACAGGATTCACACCGACATCCAAATAATAAGGGACCAGCCCTTGTATATATACATATACAGGTGCATCTCACTAAAATAGAATATCATCAAAAAGTTACTTTATTTCAGTTCTTCAATACAAAAAGTGAAACTCGTATAGCCATAATCATCAGCATTAACAGAAATAAACAATAACTTTTTGATGATATTCTAATTTAGTGAGAAACACCTGTATTTGTTCACATATGAGATATATAATTTATGTATATTAATACTTTGGAGGCCTTGCACTTTATGTAAAGTTTATGATAATTAAACAATCATATGTACAGATATATCTAACTAATGATATGTATATATATTTTTATATACTGGATTAATTTGTGGCTTTATTCTCTGTATTACCCATTTGCTGTTCTAATCATGATCCATTCCCACTGGTTTTAATTGTAATTCCTGTCTCGACGTCCCCTTTGCGTATAGTTTTTAATTTTCCCCCCTTTTTTGCATTTCCTCCTCTTCCACCTGGTTATCAATAAAATAATTCTTTGCATCACCCACATGCCTGGACTCTTTTGGTCGATGTTTCCTTTCTGCTATATACTAGAGTGGTATACTATGTGCAGAGATATATGGAGTGCTATATACTTATCAGGAGGTAAGCAGCGTCCACCTCCTCACCGCACAGGCCCACAAGCTCCTCTCCGGCAGGAAGAAGATGCATTCAGGCGGCTCCTACCACTGCAGCAGACGGCAGTGCACAAGTATACAGGGTGCAGTGTGGATGTGTCTGCACCACTGGGATGTGGCCGACCTGCATATATACATATGCCCCTCTGCAGGGGGGACTGGCCCACCGGAGGATCGGGAAAACCCCCTGTGGGCCGCGATGGCCACTCCCCCAAGCCCCGCCCCTCTACACCCCCTGGGCCCTGTACAGAGAACAGAGGGCCCCCCCGGTTCGCAGCACTGCCGATATGATTAGTGATGGGCCCTCTGCAGCAGCAAAGCAGGCAGAACGGTCTCCCTGCTCTGCCTGCTGCCGCAGTGCCCCTCTGCCTCCTCTGCGCAGCGCGACACTGCCGGCGCGTGCGCAGGAGGTCAGTCTCAGGGTGATGACGTCATCGCCCTGGGACTGCTTCCTGTGCGCGCTGTGGAGTACGGACACGGCATCGCTCCAGGCAGCGGCTGCAGGCCTGCAGCTCATCTCCACGCGTGAGTATGAAAAGCAGGGGCCGGGAGGGGAGGAAGGGATAGGGGGGAGGGGTGACTGGGAGGACCCCTGGCCGAGGCTGGCAGTAAATACTACTGGGCAATGGGCATCATGAATCGTGGTATGTGTTAAAAGGGGCCCACTGAGACTCTTTCGCCCGAGGCCCAGAAAAACCTGGAGCCGGCCCTTTGTGGTACTATCATGCTAGTACTACTACCACCAGTGGCTGGCTGGCAGGACATGCCGGGTGGGCATGATAGTACCACAGAGGCTGGCAAGACATACAAGGCATGAATCATGCCCAGCATGTCCTGCCAGCCACTGGTGGTACCATCATGCATGCCCATTGCCCAGCCACTGGTGGTGTGGTACTATCATGCTAGTATTAACACCAGTGGCTGGCTGGCAGGACATGCCATGTGAGCTTGAATGCTAGTACCACAGAGGCTGACAGTACATACTGGGCAATGGGCATGATAGTACCACCAGTAGACTGACTAGGCGGTCTCCAGGGCTCCGTCTCCCCTTCTCGCTGCTGTTAGGCTGGGTTAACATTGCGTTTATGCTGTGCGTTACAACGCATCCGTTGTAAATCAGCGCAGACTCAATGTACCGTAGACTTGCATTGCAAAAATAGGCATGTGTTTGAAAGTATGCATTATTTGCAACATACAGGAAAACATGGTCGGCGGCTGGAGGCCAGCTGAGCACTTCTCTGACAACTGGGTTCTAGTGTCATTCTGTGCCTGCTCATCTCTGTCAGCCGGCATATTTGTCTGATGGCAAAGATGTAGCAGAGCTGGAGACAGAAGATCCGTAGATTACGTCAGAGCGAGGATTTTGTTTTTTATTAAAGATGGAGTCCCTACATGTGTTTTGTGTTTTATTTTTATTAAAAAAAAAATTCTGTGTTGTGTTTTTCTTTTTTTCTGTTTACTAGAAATTCATGGTGGCCATGTCTAGTTTGGCGTGACGCCATGAATTTCAGGCTTAGTGCCAGCTGATAATACAAAGCTGGTACTAACCCCATTATTACCCAGCGTGCCACCCCCCACCAGGGCCGTTGGAAGAGCCGGATAAAGTGCCTGGAAATGGCGCTACGATGAATGTACCAATTCCAGGGGTGGCTGCGGGCTGTCGTTTTCAGCGTGGGGGGCCCAGAATGCTGAGAATCCCAGCCCCCAGCCCCCCCCGATCAAAATATGGCGGGAGCCCACGCATTTTTTTTTTAATTATTTTTTTAAATACTTAAAAAAAAACATTGGGCTTTCCTGACTTTTGATCGCCAGCCAAGGTAAAACCAGGCAGATAAAGCAGACAGCTGCGTACTGCCACCCCCAGCTGCCTGGCTTTACCTTGGCTGGCGACCAAAAGACAGAGAAGCCGAATATTTGTTTTAAACTTAACTTTTTTTTTTTCCCGCCATATGTTGATCGCCAGCCAGATAAAACAAGACAGCTGGGGGCTGGGATTCGCAGCTTGGTAAGGAGCAAGCGTTCTTGGCCCCCCACGCTGAAAATCGCAGCCCACAGCCACCTCTGAAAATGGCGCATTCATCATGGCACCATTTCCAGGTGCTTTACCCGGCTCTTCCAGCGGCCCTGGTGGTGAGTGGCAACCTGGGTAATAATAGGGTTAGTACCAGGCCATCTTTGCCTTATCAGCTGGTACTAAGCCCGAAATTCATGGTTTCACGCCAAATTAGTCATAGCCACCATCAATTTCTAGTAAACAGAAAAAAAAAAGACAGAATTTTTTTTTTATTATTATTAAAAATTAAACACATTTAGGGACTCCATCTTTAATAAAGAATCCTCACTCCAACGTAATCCATAGGTCTTCTGTCTTCAGCTCTGCTACATCTTTGCCATCAAACAAATATGTCTGCTGACAGATGAGCAGGCACAGAATGACACTGGAGCACTGTTACTGTGTAGTGCAGTGCTATGTTTCTTTTTTTGTCATTTCATGTAGTGTAGAAATCTTGGGAAAAGTGTGGATTGTGCTCTGGAAGTGATCAGTTATAGCTAACTATGTTATTTTCTGCAGAGATAAGTCCTGTATAGAAGATGTGATATATCGGTCTGCGGCAGATAAAGAACTTGTGAGTATGTGTATTACCTATACACGCACACTGACACTATATACAGAGCTCCTGTGTATAATAGCAATGGTGATCATTGCATTACCTGTACACTGGCACTATATACAGAGCTTCTGTGTATAATATAAATGGTGATCATTGCATTACCTGTACACTGACACTATATACAGAGCTCCTGACTATAATGTCACTGGTGATGACTGTATAACCTGTACACTATATACAGAGCTCCTGTGTATAATGTCACTGGTGATCACTGTATAACCTGTACACTGACCCAATATACAGAGCTTTTTTACATTTTTATTATGTTAGTATTATTTGTCAGTATGTGGTGGCATTATGTGCTTTGGTCATGACATGACGATATTTGTCCCTTGTATGTGGTATTATTCGGTCATTATGTGGTGGTAATATGTGGTCTCATGGTGTGTCAGTATTTATACCTTGTATCTGGTAGCATTTGATCACTATGTGGTGGTATTATGTGCTTTGGTCATGGTGTGGCGGTATTTGTGCCTTGTATGTGGCATTATTTGGGCACTATGTGGTGGTAATATGTGATCTGGTCACGGTGTGGTGGTATTTCTGCCTTCTATCTGGTAATATTGGTCTTGGTAGAGTGGATTGTGGTTGGTCATTTGTTTTATCTGATATCAATAAGGGGAAACCTCTTTATTTCCAATAGATATTAAATACTTGGATGTGTCTGTGACCCAGGGCGGTCAGCAAAAAGGGGAAATATATAGGGGATTTGGAAAGTTCGTGGAACGCGGCAAAAGGGTGCCGCCGCTGCGGAGCAGGCCTCTGGAGCTGGTGTTACGGCAGCAGGGATGGTGTGGCTCTCCACAGGTAGAGCTAGCTCCAGGGCAGTGTAGGTAGTGTAAGTTGCGCTGGGCGTTGTAGTGCAGGGAGGGAAAGATGGCGCAGATGAAAGGAATGGACGGAGGCAGTGCGGTGCTGTCATCCGAGTCTTTAGTCACAGTTCTTATGACAGTTCCACTCGTGCACTGTACAGGTGTCAGCCTCCCACGTCGCGCTGCATTCACCAGGCAGGGGTTCAGCACTTCCTCAGGCAGATTAGTAGTACCTGACAGAACCCCACTTTCTTGTGTTCCTAGCTAGACCGTCTTCACGCTGGGTCTTTCTCCCTCCTGCCCTGCGCTTCCCACTCTCAATCCCGCTCGGGTGCTCTGAAGTCCCTCCTGTCTCGTCGGAGTTCCCGGACCTGCTTGACCCTCACGGGGATTAGAATGAGGCTTCGGCAACTGACTATATAAGCCAGAAGCCTCCGGTTTTCCCAGCCGAGACTTAGAGTAACACGGCTGGACCAGGGACCGGTCCCCTTCTTGCGGCCTACGATCCCTCTGTCTTCTGGCAGATTCGGGGCGTACGGGTGCCGTCCTGCACTCGCCGTACCCCCTGGGATCCCTTCCTTAGAATGGAGCCTTCTCCCCTGCTCCCCACCTGGGCCTCTAGGACTGGGCCCTACTTGTGGAGCAGAGCTCCTAAAGAGCCTCTGCTCCCAGACTGTTCTCACTCACTCACTCCTCTTACTCCACTGCCACCCTAAGATGGCTTCCCTTTATATACCTACTGTCAAAGTGCTCACTCTAACTACTTCCTCCACCCACACCCACTACTGGTTTCCCCTACCTTTAGGTTCCCCCCACTCCAGCCAGGGACAGGGCTCAGCAGGAAAACACATTGCATCTTGCCCTTTCAGCCGGCCTGGAGTAGTGTAGTGTTGGATGCAGGTTTTGGGGTTCCGGGCAGCACTCCCTCCTTACCTGAGAGAAGGGGATACCACACCTCTGGGTGAGGTACCTCTGTGGCGACTGAACCCTCAGGGGCGCCACATAATCTCTTTACCAATTACTCACATGTACCAGGGTCTGCTCTGCAGGGGCATCTGATCGACCAGAATCCAAAAGGAGGAGACAGTTAAGCAAAAGGCATCAATAGGTGGGAAATACAGCTGGGAAGAGCGGAGGCATTGGAAGTGCTTCCACACACCCAAAGTACTTCAGCCTCGTTTGCTTATCCATTCAAATGAAGCTTTCTCTGTAACGGAGGAATAGACTCTAGCAAAAGGAATGACGGTACTTGTATTTGCAAGAGTTACATGTGCATATAAATAGTTTTAGGCGTGTAATCCTTCTGACAGATTCCTTTTAAAGGGTACCTGTCCTTTCAGGTGACTAGTCAGAACAGGCTGTCACTATTTCTGGTTATTATATGACTTTAATCGTGTGTTTTCATCAGTTTCCCCTCTGCAGGCTCTATCTCTGATTTTCAGTCCTCTCTGAGCTAGTGGGTGGAGATTAGCTACTATGATGTCTATACCGTACACGGACATGATGGATTCTTGCTGCTCTTGCTCTAAGCACAAAGACAGTAGCAACAGAAGCAATGTGGACATTATACAGCATTACTGTGCTGTGGCTGTAAATCCATCAAAGAGAAATACATTACCTATAAGCTGTGGCTCCATCCACCTGTGTCTTTTTGTCTCTGCCCCCTCCTCTCCCTTCCCTCTCCTTGCAGTATAAATGCAGGTGTAACCTGACACCTCACTGTTCTGGCAGTCTATCTTGTTTTGTCCAAGACAGATTTGAGTTTGTTTTTATTCCTGAGCAGGGCAGTATTAGCCGCTAGGCACTGGAGGGCGGGTGCCTAGGGTGGCAGGTTGCTGGGGCGCACTAATCAGCTTCTTGTCCAAATGGAAGAAAACACATCTGAGTAGTAAGGGGTGTGGGATAAAGGGGTGCAGGGTGTGTGGTATAGTAGGTCGACTCACTCAGCTTCTTAGAGGTAGATACAGGAACATTTTCTGTTTAAGTTTTCAACTGATTTATTAAAATTGTACTGCATAAACCAGTCCAAAATTAGGAAAACAAACACGGCCCTTCTGGCTCAATGGAAAACAAAAATAGGTTCAGTTCTTTTTAACATGAGCACAGCTCTGGTGCTCTCATCTCCAGACACACCAAACACTGAATGAGTCCAAAAGCTTCATATTTACCTTCTGGCCCATACCCTGGGGTGGAGATATGGTGAACAACCCACTCTTTAGCTGTTCACTAAACCCAGCCCTTAGCATGGTCGATTAACCCCTCTCAGCACTTAGTATGCTGGAGCATTTTTCCGGGTTCATATCACTGATGGTAACATCCTGATTGACACATAATTCCCCTCCAGTATTTTACCAGTGACCTTCGCACAGTTGATAAGTGTGCATGGATGTGCAGGGTGTGTGGGATAGAGGGATGCAAGGGGGTGCTGTGTGCGTGAGCTAGCGGGGTGCGAGGCGGTGCAGGTTGCTTGAGTTAGTGAGCGAGAGCGGTGCAGACTTTGAGAGGGATGCTCTGCCAATATATATGACGCGCCCCCTGGGCCGTGGGGTACCCGGTGCCGGGCCGGTAGATGCTGGGGGATGTCACAGTGGCGGTGACCCGGTTCGTGATCCAGGGCGGTCAATAAAAGGGGATATATTTACAGGGGATTTTTATAGTTTATGTTAAAGTTTGTGATGCCACCTGTGGAATGCGGCTAAAGGGAGCGGCCGCTGTGGAGCCGTCCTCTGAAGCTGATGTTACTGCAGCAGGGATGGTGTGGCTCTCCACAGGAAGAGCTAGCTCCAGGGCAGTGTAGATGTTGTTGTAGGTTGCGCTGGGCGTTGTAGTGCAGGGAGTGATGGCGCTGCAAGAAACACAGACAAGGTGGTGCAGTCCTCTGGATCTTTACTCACGGTTATTGCAGTCCAAGTTACAGACGTCAAGGTAACTTCCCGTGCCGTGCTGCATTTATTCAGTGAAGGGTTCAGTCCACCCCCAGGTAACTCCGGAGTACATAGCAGGACCCCCTTCTGTGTCCTCTTTCTGGCTGTCTCCCTGAACCTCATACCAAGTGTCCCAGTCCAGTACCTGCGGGCCTTGGCGGGCGACGTCTGTTCCGTCCCCTGGGTCCTATATAGCTACCTTCCTGGTGAGACTGGTATGGAATGTTGGCTACTGGACATGAAATACTGCAGCCTCCGGTTCCTAGTTAAGACGTGCAATCTTCTGCTAGTTGAGGGACCAGTTCCCTGTATGCAGCCTGACCCCTCCACCTCCCGGCAGATTCGGGCGTACGGGTGGCCTCTCGCACTGCCTGTACCCCTGGGATCCTTTCTTCTGGTTCCTGGAGCCTTCCTGCTCCCTCTCCTCTCCTTCTCTTCTTCCTCTCAGCCTTGGGCCTCACTGGCTAGGCCCGCCTCTGGAAATGAGCTCCTACAGAGCCTCTGCTCCTGGCACTTTCCTCCTCAGACTAATCTGTCTTTCTAAGATGGTTTCTCTTTTTATATCTTCCTTCTATGTGCTCCCCTTAACTACGTCCTCCACCCACACCCCTTTACTAGGTTCCCCCCACTCCAGCCAGGGACCAGGGATTGTGCTCTCCCGTAGGAGCAATCTCGCCCCACCCTCTGAAGTGTGGTGTAATGAATGCAGGTGTTGGGGTCCTGAGCTGTACTCCTCCCTTACCTGAGAGTGAGATACCACAGCTCTGGGTGAGATGCAGTACCTCTGTGGTGACCGAACCCTCAGGGGCGCCACATATATATGTGTGTGTGTATATAATATAATGTGTGTATGTATATAATGTGTGTGTGTATATATCTATATATATCTATATATACACAGCTCATTTTCATTTTCTCTGATTTTTCTCTTTATAGGTCTATTTTTGAGTAAAATGTACATTGTTGTTTTATTCTATAAGCTACTGACAACTTGTCTCCGAAATTCAAAGCTAAAAATTTTGTATTTATTTGCAGCAAATGAGAAATCGTCAAAATAATGAAAAAGAAACAGAGAAACAGAGAACCAGTGCTGTCAGACCTCAAATACTGCAAAGAAAACAAGTTCTTATTCATTTAGAAACAACAATACTCATGTTTTAACTCAGGAAGAGTTCAGAAATCAATATTTGGTGGAATAACCATGATTTTTAATCCCAGCTTTCATGCGTCTTGGCTGCTTTCCACCAGTCTTTCACACTGCTTTTGGGTGACCTTACGCCACTCCTGGCACAAAAATGTAAGCAGTTCTTCTTTGTTTGACGGCTTGTAACTATCCATCTTCCTCTTGATTACATTCCAGAGGTTTTCAATAGGGTTCAGGTCTGGAGATTGGGCTGGCCATGACAGGGTCTTGATGTGGAGCTCCTTCATCCACACATTGATTGACCTAGCTGTGTGGCATGGGGCATTGTCCTGCTGGAAAAACCAGTCCTCAGAGTTGGGGAACATTGCCTGAGCAGAAGGAAGCAAGTGTTTTTTCAAGGATAACCTTGTATGCGGCTTGATTCATACGTCCTTCGCAAAGATTAACCTGCCCAATTCCAGCCTTGCTGAAGCATCCCCAGATCATCACCGATCCTCCACCAAATTTCACAGTGGGTGCAAGACACTGTGGCTTGTATGCCTCTCCAGGTCTCCGTCTAACCATTAGAAGACCAGGTGTTGGGCAAAGCTGAAAATTAGACTCATCAGAGAAGATTACCTTACTCCAGTCCTCTATGGCCCAATCCTTATTGTCTTTGGCAAACTTCAGCCTGGCTCTCCTTTGCTTCTCATTGATGAAAGGCTTCTTTCTAGCTTTACATGACTTGAGGTCTCTAGGAGCCCGTTATGAACTGTTCTTGCCGTGCACTTCACCTCAGCTGCCATCTGCCATTCCTTCTGTAGGTCACTTGATGTCATCCTGCGGTTGCTGAGTGACATTAGAATAAGATGACGGTCATCCCGGTCAGTGGAGAGTCGCTTTCGCCCTCTGCCGGTCGGTAGCTTTGTTGTCCCCAATGTCTGCTGCTTGACCTTGTTGTAATGGACTGCCGTCTTTGAAATTTTAAGGATGGAGGCAACATGACGCTCACTGTATCCCTCTGCTAGAGAAGCCAGAATTGAGCCATTCTTTTCCTCACTCAAGACTTTTCTTTTCAACTCCTTTGGCATGGTTAAAAGTTAGTTTTTCATTCAAATTACTTTTGGGCTATTCCTAGCACTTGTTTTGCCATCCAGCTTGTCCTATTGCAAGAGGATTGTGAAGCCCACAGCAGTGTTTTTTATCCTTTCCCTGGTTACATAAGATTTGGTTCAGGTGATCACCTAATCAGAAGCACATTAAGTAGAATGAGGTGGACTGTGGTTGGAATTCAGCTGACGCTGGAATGGAATGGCTGTCAGACATGTAGAGATGGGGATTTTTTTCCATTGATTTGAACAAAGGCAAATTGAGCCTAAAGTATGAATCTTTAGGCTCCATTTGCTCTGCTTTCAGATGTCTCATTTCAGACAGCACAATCCTGAATTTCAGGGATTCAGTTGTAAGCCTTGTGTAAAGACCTGAATGCAGCGCTGAATGTAGTGTGAATAGGTCCTTACATCCTACACCACCTCAGGGGATTGTTGTTATGGAGTATTGCCCCTGGGTGGCCGCAGTTATGACATCCACCAGGGCTCGCGGTCACCCACCCTAGCTTTGGTATTCTGGGGAGCTGGTATAATGAATATCTGAGAAGAGCCCTAGAGAAGCAAGAACATTGGACAACCAAGATGTGGTGGCCTCAAGTCAGGTGTAGTGTTCAACAGGGCAAGACTTTCTACCTTGTATCTATTGTGTATGGGTATCGTGGTTGTGGGGGACTTCATGTGTCCAGTAACCATAGTGGATGCCCATTCCTAAACTAATCAAGGATTCCTGTGGACCTATTGAGCTAATAGAACCAGCAGTCAAATTAATGTCCCAAATGATCCCCACAAATTAATAACTAATAGGGAATTAGGTAATGCACACGGAGCATGATGCTTCGCACTTGTCTTTGGTTTGCTGCGGATTGCAGGAGGTTTATGGACTAGTTGATGTGCGGCCCCACAACTTGTCTATAGTAGATACCAGCCCCATCATCTTTTTTTCAACCTTTGTATGTGAGGACCCTGCACACGACTGGTCCCATTTCCATACTTTTTCCATTAATAGCCGGTCATAATAGAGTAAACCAGAGATGTGGGTCATCCATTTCAGGTGTTGTAGGTGTTCTCAGTCTTCTGAATTCCCTTTAAAGAGAACCTGTCACTTTCCATAACGATGTAATTTTTTACCTGGTGTAAATGCCCCTGTTCTGAATACGGCGTTGCTTTTCTTGTGTTCCTGCCCCTCTGTCCCTCTTCCCTGGATGTAAATCATCTTTTTAGCCAAGTGGACTAAGAGTGGGATATATCAACCAATTCATCTCCACCCACGTGTCAGACAGATATGTTACATCTCCTCAGATGGATGCCAGCTCTGCAGGTAATTATTTGACATAAAGAGGTTGTCCGGCACCACTCACATCTGCATTGGTGGTGAGCGACACTGATGACATTGCTCTGGGAGATACAAAACAGGACATGTACTTTATTAAAGGGAATCTGTCAGCAGATTTTTGCTACTTAATCTGAGAGCAGCATGATGTAGAGCAAGACATCCTGATTCCAGGGATGTGTCACTTATTAGGCTGTGTGTTGTAGTTTCAATACAATCCATGTTTTATCAACAGGATATGATCACTGCCTGACTAGGTCTCAGGTACAGGCCAGTCAGGCTAATCTGTGTAACCCCGCCCTCACCACTGATTTGCAGTTTGTACACAGGAATCTGCCAGCGTGGGCGGGGTTACACAGGGCTTAACATTCTGAGCACTGCTTCATTTACAACAGAGAAAACAGGGATTCTATCAAAACTGCACCAAGCAGTCTAGTAAGTGATACATCGCTGGAATCAGGCTCTCTGCCCCTACATCATGCTGATCTCGGATTACGTAGCAAAACCTTCTGACAGATTCCCTTTAACTGGAATTGTGTATCTATCCTATCCTATTGCAATAACTAAAGATGCAAGTCAAACGCATTTGCGGTTAAACATTATTCTGATTAGGATCGTGACCTATGGTGATGTTTTTATATATTTTTTGCAACAAATAAACTCACAAGATTTTTAACCCTATCCTGACCCTGTAACACTATTTTCTTCGTTCTAATAAATAGGTGGAAAATTTGGCACAAATCCCTCCAAGTATCTGCTTTCCTACCTATAGCCAGCCTTGGTAAATGGGCTACTGTGGTCATTTCTGAGTGAGGTCCTAGTTTTGTCTTGGGGCCCATGGCTACTTATTGCACCCTGTGACACCTATTTAGCCATTTTCCTGGGTTTCCTGCATTCTGCTTTGCTGTGATCTGGTCATCAGTCTTTCAGGTAGTGTGTTTTATAGGACCAATACAATATAAGTGCCCCCATCACAGAGACAGACCCCCAAAACACTGGTGATGTAACTTGGGCTGGAGTTATATGTGACCTGCTCTATGTACAGGTGCATCTCACAAATCTAGAATATCATCAAAAAGTTACTTTATTTCAGTTCCTCAATACAAAAAGTGAAACTCCTATATTATATAGAGTCATTACACACAGAGTGATCTATTTCACGTGTTTATTTCTGTTAATGTTGATGATTATGGCTTACAGCCTATGAAAACACAACAGTCATTATCTCAGTAAATTAGAATACTTTATAACAGCTTGAAAAATTATTTTAAAATCTAAAATATTGGCCTATTGAAATGTATATTCAGTAAATGCCCTCAATACCTGGTCGGGGCTCCTTTTGCATCAATTACTGCATCAATGCGGTGTGGCATGGAGGCGATCAGCCTGTGGCCCTGCTGAGGTGTTATGGAAGCCCAGGTGGCTTTGATAGCAGCCTTCAGCTCGTCTACATTGTTGTGTCTGGGGTCTCTCATCTTCCTCTTGACAATACCCCATAGATTCTCTATAATAGATTCTCTATGGGGTTAAGGTCAGGCAAGTTTGCTGCCAATCAAGCACAGTGATACTGTTGTGTGTAAACCAGGTATTGGTACTTTTGGCCGTGGGGACAGGGGCCAAGTCCTGCTGGAGAATGACATTTCCATCTCCAAAAGTTTGTCTGCAGAGGGAAGCATGAAGTGCTCTAAAATTTCCTGGTAGGCGGCTGCGCTGACTTTGGTCTTGATAAAACACAGTGGACCTACACCAGCAGATGACATGGCTCCCCAAACCATCACTGATGGTGGAAACTTCACACTAGACCTCCAGCAGCTAAACAAATGAAATGAAACAAATTAAAATTGGAAGTCTGGGACCTTGTGGAGTGTCAATGACTGCCTTCTGGACATCTGTCAAGTCAACAGTCTTCCCCATGATTGTGGAGCCTACTGAAACAGACTAAGGGACCTTTTAAATGCTTAGGAAGCCTTTGCAGGTGTTTTTTGTTAATTATTTAAGTTTACTGAGATAATGACTGTTGTGTTTTCATTGGCTGTAAGCCATAACCATCAACATTAACAGAAATAAACACTTGAAATAGATCACTCTGTTTGTAATGACTCTATATAATATATGACTTTGACTTCTTATATTGAAGAACTGAAATTAACTTTTTGATGATATTCTAATTTTGTGAGATGCTCCTGTATGTAGCACCCTCTATACTCCCTGGTCCTGCAGCAGCTGCCATCATGTATACAGCAGATGAGACAGACACTTTATTATATGCCGGATGAGCCAAGTCTGGTTCTAGTTCTGGAATATTGAGCGTCAGCGTTCACTCTCATCATTGTTTCTGTAGGGTGAAGTCCACACAAATAAAACACACAACACAATATATTATTATTAATTTTTTTATTGGAATAGCAATAAGCCACATTGTGATAAAAATATTACTGGCCCTTTAATAAATTAAAGTTCACAATGACTCTCAGGTCAGGCCCGATAGAGACTACAGAACTTGCTGCGGATAGTGCAGACCTGATGAGAGCCACTGGAACCAAAGATCCAGAGGAAGGCGAAGAAAACCCCCTAGGGGGGAAAAAAATTCCTTCCTGACCCCAGTTCTGGCGATCGGATATCTCCCTGGATCTTGTCTCTCCTGCTGCATATTGCTGTATATCTGTACGTCAGGGGCGGACACAGCCAGAAGAGGGCCCCTCTATCAGAACAGTATATCTAGCCCCGTGTCTGAACTGTTGGGCGGGCCGCCTCGGGCATGGCCCCGTGTCTGGACTGTTGGGCCGCCCACCTCGGGCCTGGCTTCGTGTCTGGACTGTGGGACTTCCCGCCTTGAGTCTGGACTGTTGGACCTCCCACTTCGGGTCTGGACAGTTGGGCCGCCCGCCTCGGGTCTGGACAGTTCCCCTCTATCAGTATATTGGCATAGCTCATCATAATGCACAATTCACCTGATTAGGAGGTGGTGGTGGCCCCTTTACATCTTGGGTCCCTGTGGAACTGCACATGTTGCACCAATTGGCCACCCTCCTCGGGTCTGGCCCCATGTCTGGACTGTTGGGCCGCCCGACTCGGGTCTGGACTGTTGGGCCGCCCGCCCTGGGTCTGGACTGTTGGGCCGCCCGCCCTGGGTCTGGACTGTTGGGCCGCCTGCCCTGGGTCTGGACTGTTGGGCCGCCTGCCCTGGGTCTGGACTGTTGGGCCGCCCGCCCTGGGTCTGGACTGTTGGGGCCCGTCCGCCCTGTGTCTGGACTTTGGGGCCTCCTGCCCTGGGTCTAACCCCAGGTCTGGACTGTGGGGCCGCCTGCCCCGGGACTATCCCCGTGTCTGGACTGTGGGGCCCGTCCGCCCCGAGCCTGGAGTTTGGGGCCCGTCTGCCCCGAGCCTGGACTGTGGGGCCCGAGCGTGGACTGTGGGGCCCGACCGCCTCGAGCGTGAAATGTGGGGCCCATCCGCCCCGAGCGTGGACTGTGGGGCCAGAACGTGGACTGTGGGGCCCGTCCGCCCCGAGCCTGGACGGTGGGGCCCATCCGCCCCGAGCCTGGACTGTGGGGCCCGTCCGCCCTCTGTCCGTACTGTGGCCGCCCCATGTCCGGACTGTGAGGTCGCCTGCCCCGGGTCTAGCCCCAGGTCTGGACTGTGGGGCATGCCCACCCCGTGTCAGGACTGTGGGGCCCGTCCGCCCCTTGTCCTAACTATGGGCCCGCCCGCCCCGTGTCCTGACTGTGAGGCCCGCCCACCCCGTATCCAGACTGTTGGGCCTGCCCGCCCAGTGTCCTGACTGTGGAGCCCGCCCGCCCCGTGTCCTGACTTTGGGGCTTGCCCGCCCCAAATCCAGACTGTGGGGCCCATCCGCCCCGAGTCCGGACTTTGGGGCCGCCTGCCCCGGGTCTAGCCCCAGGTCTGGACTGTGGGGCCACCAGTCCCGGGACTAGCCCCGTGTCCGGACTGTGGGGCACGAGCGCCCCGAGCCTGGACTGTGGGGCACGCCCGACCCGAGCGGGAAAGGGGAGCCCGTCCGCCCCGAGCCTGGACTGTGGGGACCATCCGCCCCGAGCCTGGACTGTGGGGCCCGTCCACCCCGAGATTGGACTGTGGGGCCCGAGCGTGTACTGTGGGGCCTGTCCGCCCCGAGCCTGGACTGTGGGGCCCCCCGTCTGCCCAGGGTCTGGACTGTGGGGCCGGCTGCCCCCGGGTCTAGCCCCGAGCCTAGACTGTGGGGCCCGCCGGCCCTATGTCCGTACTGTGGCCGCCCCGTGTCTGGACTGTGGGGCTGCCTGCCCCGGGTCTAGTTCCAGGTCTGGACTGTGGGGCATGCCCACCCCGTGTTAGGACTGTGGGGCCCGTCCGCCCCGTGTCCGGACTGTGGGGCCGCCTGCCCCGGGACAAGCCCAGTCCCCGGACTGTGGGGCCCGCCCCATGTCCTAACTATGGGCCCGCCCACACTGTGTCCTGACTGTGGGGCCCGTCCTCCCCGAGCCTGGACTGTGGGGCCGGTTGCCCCCGGGTCTAGCCCCGAGCCTGGACTGTGGGGACCGCCCGCCCTATGTCCGGACTGTGGCCGCCTCGTGTCCGTACTGTGGGGCTGCCTGCCCTGGGTCTAGCCCCAACTCTGGACTGTGGGGCATGCCCGCCCCGTGTCAGGACTGTGGGGCCCGTCCGACCCGTGTCCGGACTTTGCGGCCGCCAGCCCCGGGTCTAGCCGCAGGTCTGGACTGTTGGGCCGCCTGCCCCAGGACTAGCACCGTGTCCTAACTATGGGCCCGCCCACCCCGGGCCCGCCCACCCCGTGTCCTGACTGTGGGGCCCGTTCGCCCCGTGTCCTTACTGTGGGGCTCGCCCGCAGAGTGTCCCGACTGTGGGGCCAGCCCGCCGTGTGTCCTGACTGTGGGGCCCACCGCCCCGGGTCTGAACTGTGGGGCCGACTGCCCCCGGGTCTAGCCCCGAGCCTGGACTGTGGGGCCCGCCCTCTTTATGTCCGGACTGTGGTCCCCCCCCCCGTGTCCGGACTGTGGGACCGTCCACCCCGTGTCCGGACTGTGGGCCGCCTGCTCCGGGTCTAGCCCCAGGTTTGGACTGTGGGGAATGCCCGCCCCGTGTCCGGACTGTGGGGCCCGTCCACCCCGTGTCCGGACAGTGGGCCGCCTGCCCGGACTGTGGGCCGCCTGCCCCGGGTCTAGCCCCAGGTCTAGACTGTGGGGCCGCCTGCCCCGGGATTAGCTCCGTGTCCGGACTGTGGGGCCCGCCCGCCCCGTGTCCTGACTGTGGAGCCCGCCCGTCCCGTGTCCTGACTGTGGGCACCGCACGCCCCGAGCCTGGACTGTGTGGCACGCCCGCCCCGAGCGGGAAAGGGGGGCCCGTCCGCCCCGAGCCTGGACTGAGGGGCCCGTCCGCCCCGAGCCTGGACTGAGGGGCCCGTCCGCCCCGAGCTTGGACTGAGGGGCCCGTCCGCCCCGAGCCTGGACTGAGGGGCCCGTCCGCCCCGAGCCTGGACTGTGGGGCCCGTCCGCCCCGAGCCTGGACTGTGGGGCCCGCCCTATGTACGGACTGTGGCCGCACTGCATCTGGACTGTGGGGCCCGTCCACCCCGTGTCCGGACTGTGGGGCCGCCTGCATCGGGTCTAGCCCCTGGACTGGACTGTGGGGCCCCCCTCCCCAGGTCCGGATGGTGGGGCCCCCCGCCCGCCCCGAGTCTAGCCCCAGGTCTGGACTGTGGGCCCCCGCGTCAGCCCCGGGCACGGACTGTGGGGCCCCCCACCCGCCCCGGGTCTGAACTGTGGGGCCGGCTGCCCCGGGTCTAGCCCCGAGCCTGGACTGTGGGGCCCACCCTATGTCCGGACTGTGGCCGCCCCGTGTCCGGACTGTGGGGCTCGTCCACCCCGTGTCCGGACTTTGGGGCTGCCTGCCCCGGGTCTAGCTCGAGGTCTGGACTGTGGGGCATGTCAAGCCCGTGTCAGGACTGTGGGGCCCATCCTCCCCGTGTCTGGACTGTGGGGCCACCTGCCCCTGGTCTAGCCTCAGGTCTGGACTGTAGGGCCGCCAGCCCTGGTACTAGCACCGTGTCCGGACTGTGGGGCCCGTCAGCTCCGAGCCTGGACTGTGGTGCCCGTCCGCTCCGAGCCTAGACTGCGGGGCCCGTCCGCTCCGAGCCTGGATTGTGGGGCCCGCCTGTCCCGGGTCTAGCCCCGAGCCTGGACTGTGGGGCCCGCCCTATATCCGGACTGCGGCCGCCCCGTGTCCGGACTGTGGGGCCGGTTGCCCCGGGTCTAGCCGCGAACCTGGAATGTGCGGCCCGCCCACCCTGTGTCCGGACTGTGGCCGCCCCGTGTCCGGACTGTGGGGCCCGTCCGCCCCGAGCCCGGACTGTGGGGCCCGTCCGCCCCGAGCCCGGACTGTGGGGCCCGTCCGCCCCGAGCCCGGACTGTGGGGCCCGTCCGCCCCGAGCCCGGACTGTGGGGCCCGTCCGCCCCGAGCCCGGACTGTGGGGCCCGTCCGCCCCGAGCCCGGACTGTGGGGCCCGTCCGCCCCGAGCCCGGACTGTGGGGCCCGTCCGCCCCGAGCCCGGACTGTGGGGCCCGTCCGCCCCGAGCCCGGACTGTGGGGCCCGTCCGCCCCGAGCCCGGACTGTGGGGCCCGTCCGCCCCGAGCCCGGACTGTGGGGCCCGTCCGCCCCGAGCCCGGACTGTGGGGCCCGTCCGCCCCGAGCCCGGACTGTGGGGCCCCTTCGCCCCGAGCCTGGACTGTGGGGCCCCTCCGCCCCGAGCCTGGACTGTGGGGCCCCTCCGCCCCGAGCCTGGACTGTGGGGCCCCTCCGCCCCGAGCCTGGACTGTGGGGCCCCTCTGCCCCGAGCCTGGACTGTGGGGCCCCTCCGCCCCGAGCCTTGACTGTGGGGCCCATCCGCTCCGAGCCTTGACTGTGGGGCCCGTCCGACCTGAGCCTGGACTGCGGGGCCCGTCCGCAGCGAGGATGGACTGTGGGGCCTGTCCGCCCTGTGCCTGGACTGTGGGGCCCATCCGTCCCGGGTCTAGCCCCGAGCCTGGACTGTGGGGCCCGCCCTATATCCGACTGCGGCCGCCCCGTGTCCGGACTGTGGGGCCGCCTGCCCCGGGTCTAGCCCCAGGTCCGGACTGTGGGGCCCCCCGCCCCGATTCCAGACTGTGGGGCCCCTCGCCCGCCCCGGGTCCAGACTGTGGGATCCCCCGCTTGCCCCTGGTCTGGACTGTGGGGCCAACTGCCCCCGGGTCTAGCCCCGAGCCTGGACTGTGGGGCCCGCCAACCTTAGGTCCGGACTGTGCCCCCCCGTGTCTGGAATGTGGGGACCGTCCACCCCGTGTCCGGACTGTGGGCCGCCTGCTCCGGGTCTAGCCCTAGGTCTGGACTGTGGGGCATGCCCGCCCCGCATCCGGACTGTGGGGCCCGTCCACCCCTTGTCCGGACTGTGGGCCGCCTGCCCCGGGTCTAGCCCCAGGTCTGGACTGTGAAGCCGCCTGTCCCGGGATTAGCCCCGTGTCCGGCCTGTGGGTGTCTTGACTGTGGGGTGTCCTGACTGTAGGGCTCGCCCGCCCCGAGTCCAGACTGTGGGGCCCATCCGCCCCGTGTACTGACTTGGGGCCACCTGCCCCGGGTCTAGCCCCAGGTCTCGACTGTGGGGCCACCTGCCCCGGGACTAGCCCCGAGCCTGGACTGTGGGGCACGCCCGCCCCGAGCGTTAAAGGGAGGCCCATCCGCTCCGAGCCTGGACTGTGGGGCCCGTCCGCCCCGAGCCTGGACTGTGGGGCCAGTCCACCCCGAGCATGGACTGTGGGGCCCGAGAGTGGACTGTGGGGCCCGCCCGCCCCGAGCCTGGACTGTGGGGCCCGCCCGCCCCGAGCCTGGACTGTGGAGCCCGCCCGCCCCGAGCCTGGACTGTGGGGCCCGTCCGCCCCAAGCCTGGACTGTGGGGCCCGTCCGCCCCAAGACTGGACTGTGGGGCCCGTCCGCCCCAAGACTGGACTGTGGGGCCCGTCCATCCAGAGCATGGACAGTGGGGCCCGAGCGTGGACTGTGGGGCCCATCCGCCCCAAGCCTGGACTGTGGGGCCCGTCCGCCCCAAGCCTGGACTGTGTGGCTCCCCGCCCCAGGTCAGAAATGTGGGGCCGGCTACCCCGGGTCTAGCCCCGAGCCTGGACTGTGGCCTTCCCGTGTCCGGACTGTGGGGCTCGTCCACCCCGTGTCCGGACTTTGGGGCTGCCAACCCCGGGTCTAGCCCCAGGTCTGGACTGTGGGGCCTGTCCACCCCGTATCTGGACTGTGGGGCCCGTCCGCCCCGAGCCTGGGCTGTGGGGACCGTCCGCCCCGAGCCTGGGCTGTGGGGACCGTCCGCCCCGAGCCTGGGCTGTGGGGCCCGTCCGCCCCGAGCCTGGGCTGTGGGGCCCGTCCGCCCTGGGTCTAGCCCCGAGCCTGGACTGTGCGGCCCGTCCGCCCTATATCCGGACTGCGGCCGCCCCATGTCTGGAGTGTGGGCCCGTCCGCCCCGTGTACGGACTGTGGGGCCGTCTGCTTCGGATCTAGCCCCAGGTCTGGACAGTGGGGCCGCCCGCCCCGAGTCTAGCCACAGGTCTGGACTGTGGAGCCCCCCGCCAGCCCCGGGTACGGACTGTGGGCCCCGCCCGCCCCGTGTACGGACTGTGGGGCCCCCCGCCCGCCTCGAGTCTGGACTGTGGGGCCGGTTGCCCCGGGTCTGGCCCCGAGCCTGAACTGTGCGGCCTGCACACCCTATGTCCGGACTGCGGCTGCCCCGTGTCCGGACTGTAGGGCTCGTCCACCCTGTGTCCGGACTGTGGGGCCGCCTTCCCCGGGTCTGGACTGTGGGGCATATCCGCCCCATGTCAGGACTGTGGGGCCGCCTGCCCCGGGACTAGCTCCGTGTCCGGACTGTGGGGCCCGTCCGCCCCGAGCCTGGACTGTGGGGCCCGTCCGCCCCGAGCCTGGACTGTGGGGCCCCCCGCCCCTGGTCTAAAATGTGGGGCCGGCTGCCCCGGGTCTAGCCCCGAGCCTGGACTGTGGGCCTCGCCCTATATCCGGACTGCGGCCGCCCCGTGTCCGGACTGTGGGGCCGCCTGCCCCGGGTCTAGCCCCAGGCCCGGACTGTGGGGCCCGACGCCCACCCCGATTCCAGACTGTGGGGCCCCTCGCCCGCCCCTGGTCCGGACTGTGGGATCCTCTGCTTGCCCCGGGTCCGGACTGTGGGGCCCGCTGCCTTATGTCCGGACTGTGGCCCCCCCGTGTCCGGACTGTGGGGACCGTCCACCCCGTGTCCGGACTGTGGGCCACCTGCTCCGGGTCTAGCCCCAGGTCTGGACTGTGGGCCGCCTGCTCCGGGTCTAGCCCCAGGTCTGGACTGTGGGGCATGCCCGCCCCGTGTCCGAACTGTGGGGCCCATCCACCCCGTGTCCGGACTGTGGGCCGCCTGCCCCGGGTCTAGCCTCAGGTCTGAACTGTGGGGCCGCCTGCCCCGGGTCTAGCCCCAGGTCTGGACTATGGGGCATGCCCGCCCCGCGTCCGGACTGTGGGGCCCGTCCACACCGTGTCTGGACTGTGGGCCGCCTGCCCCTGGTCTAGCCCCAGGTCTGGACTGTGGGGCCACCTGCCCCGGGATTAGCCCCGTGTCCGGACTGTGGGGCCCGCCCGCCCCATGTCCTGACTGTGGGGCCCGCCCGCCCTGGGGCCCGCCCGCCCTGTGTCCTGACTGTGGGGCCCGCCCGCCCTGTGTCCTGACTGTGGGGCCCGCCCGGGGCCCGCCCGCCCTGTGTCCTGACTTTGGGGCCAGCCCCGCCTGTGTCCTGACTTTGGGGCCCGCCCGCCCTGTGTCCTGACTTTGGGGCCCGCCCGCCCTGTGTCCTGACTTTGGGGCCCGCCCGCCCTGTGTCCTGACTTTGGGGCCCGCCAGCCCTGTGTCCTGACTGTGGGGCTCACCCACCTCCAGCCCTGTGTCCTGACTGTGGGGCCCACCCACCCCGTGTCCGGACTGTGGGCCGCCTGCCCCGGGTCTAGCCTCAGGTCTGAACTGTGGGGCCGCCTGCCCCGGGTCTAGCCCCAGGTCTGGACTATGGGGCATGCCCGCCCCGCGTCCGGACTGTGGGGCCCGTCCACCCCGTGTCTGGACTGTGGGCCGCCTGCCCCTGGTCTAGCCCCAGGTCTGGACTGTGGGGCCACCTGCCCCGGGATTAGCCACGTGTCCGGACTGTGGGGCCCGCCCTGTGTCCTGACTGTGGGGCCCGCCCACCCTGTGTCCTGACTTTGGGGCCCGCCCGCCCTGTGTCCTGACTTTGGGGCCCGCCCGCCCTGTGTCCTGACTTTGGGGCCCGCCAGCTCTGGACTGTGGGACCCCCCGCCAGCCCCGGGTACGGACTGTGGGGCCCCCCGCCCGCCCCGAGTCTGGACTGTGGGGCCGGTTGCCCCGGGTCTGGCCCAGGGTCTGGCCCCGAGCCTGGACTGTGCGGCCCGCCCACCCTATGTCCGGACTGCGGACACCCCGTGTCCGGACTGTGGGGCCGCCTGCCCCGTGTCTGGACTGTGGGGCATGTCCGCCCCATGTCAGGACTGTGGGGCATGTCCGCCCCATGTCAGGACTGTGGGGCTCGTCCACCCCGTGTCTGGACTGTGGGGCCGCCTGCCCCGAGTCGAGCCTCAGGTCTGGACTGTGGGGCCGCCTGCTCCGGGACTAGCCCCATGTCCGGACTGTGGGGCCCGTCCGCCCCGAGCCTGGACTGTGGGGCCCGTCCGCCCCGAGCCTGGACTGTGGGGCCCGTCCGCCCCGGGTCTGAAATGTGGGGCCGGCTTCCCCGGGTCTAGCCCCGAGCCTGGACTGTGTGTTCCCCCCGCCCCGGGTCTAGCCCTGAGCCTGGACTGTGGGGACTGTGGGCACCCGGGGGGCCCGCCCACCGGGGGGCCCGCCCACCCTATGTCTGGACTGTGGCCACCCCGAGTCCAGACTGTGGGGCTCGCCCTATATCCGGACTGCGGCCGCCACGTGTCCGGACTGTGGGGCCGCCTGCCCCGGGTCTAGCCCCAGGTCCGGACTGTGGGGCCCCCCGCCCGCCCTGATTCCAGACTGTGGGGCCCCTCGCCCACCCCGGGTCCGGACTGTGGGAACCCCCGCTTGCCCCGGGTCCGGACAGTGGGGCCCCCCGCCCCGGGTCTGGACTGTGGGGCCGACTGCCCCCGGGTCTAGCCCCGAGCCTGGACTGTGGGGCCCGCCCGCCTTATGTCCCCACTGTGGCCCCCCCCGTGTCCGGACTGTGGGGACCGTCCACCCCGTGTCCAGACTGTGGGCCGCCTGCTCCGGGTCTAGCCCCAGGTCTGGACTGTGGGGCATGCCCGCCCCGTGTCCGGACTGTGGGCCGCCTGCCCCAGGTCTAGCCTCAGGTCTGGACTGTGAAGCCGCCTGCCCCGGGATTAGCTCAGTGTCCGTACTATGGCCACCCCGTGTCCGGACTGTGGGGCCCGTCCACCCCGTGTCCGGACTGTGGGGCCGCCTGCCCCGGCTCTAGCCCCAGGTCAGGACTGTGGGGCATGCCCGCCCCATGTCAGAACTGTGGGGCCCGTCCGCCCCGTGTCCGGACTGTGGGGCCGCCTGCCCCGGGACTAGCCCCGTGTACGGACTGTGGGGCCCGCCCCGAGCCTGGACTGTGGGGCCCGTCCGCCCCGAGTCTGGACTGTGGGGCCCGTCCGCTCCAAGCGTGGACTGTGGGGCCCGTCCGCCCCGAGCGTGGACTGTGGGGCCAGAGCATGGACTGTGGGGCCCGTTCGCTCCGAGCCAATACTGTGGGGCCCATGCGCCCCGAGTCTGGACTGTGGGGCCCATCCGCCCCGAGACTGGACTGTGTGGCCGCCTGCCCCGGGCCGAGCCTCAGGTCTGGACTGTGGAGCCCGTCCGCCCCGAACCTTGACTGTGGGGCCCGTTCGCCCCGAGCCAATACTGTGGGGCCCATCCGCCCCGAGCCTGGACTGTGGGGCCCATCCGCCCCAAGCCTGGACTGTGTGGCTCCCCGCCCCGGGTCTGAAATGTGGGGCCGGCTTCCCCGGGTTTAGCCCCGAGCCTGGACTGTGGGGCCCGCCCACCCTATGTCTGGGCTGTGGCCGCCCCGTGTCCGGACTGTGGGGCTCGTACATCCCGTGTCCGGACTTTGGGGCAGCCTACCCCGGGTCTAGCCCCAGGTCTGGACTGTGGGGCCGCCAGCCCCGGGTTTAGCCCCAGGTCTTGACTATGGGGCATGCCCGCCCCGTATCCGGACTGTGGGACCCGTCCACCCCGTGTCTGGACTGTGGGCCGCCTGTCCCGGGTCTAGCCCCAGGTCTGGACTGTGGGGCCACCCGCCCCGTTTCCTGACTGTGGGTCCCGCCCGCCCAATGTCCTGACTGTGGGTCCCGCCCGCCCCGTGTCCTGACTGTGGGGCTCGCCCGCCCCGTGCCCAGATTGTGGGGCTCGCCAGCCCCGTGCCCAGACTGTGGGGCTCGCCCGCCCCGTGCCCAGACTGTGGGGCTCGCCCGCCCCGTGTCCAGACTGTGGGGCTCGCCCGCCCCGTGTCCAGACTGTGGGGCTCGCCCGCCCCGTGTCCAGACTGTGGGGCTCGCCCGCCCCGTGTCCAGACTGTGGGGCTCGCCCGCCCCGTGTCCAGACTGTAGGGCTTGCCCGCCCCGTGTCCAGACTGTGGGGCTCATCCGCCCCGTGTCCGGACTTTGGGGCCGCCTGCCCCGGGACTAGCCCCGTGTCCAGACTGTGAGGCCCGTCCGCCCCGAGCCTGGACTGTGGAGCCCGTCCGCCCCGTGTCCGGACTGTGGGGCCCGTCCGCCCCGTGTCCGGACTGTGGGGCCCGTCCGCCCCGTGTCCGGACTGTGGGGCCCGTCCGCCCCGTGTCCGGACTGTGGGGCCCGTCCGCCCCGTGTCCGGACTGTGGGGCCCGCCCGCCCCGTGTCCAGACTGTGGGGCTCGCCCGCCCCGTGTCCAGACTGTGGGGCTCGCCCGCCCCGTGTCCAGACTGTGGGGCTCGCCCGCCCCGTGTCCAGACTGTAGGGCTTGCCCGCCCCGTGTCCAGACTGTGGGGCTCATCCGCCCCGTGTCCGGACTTTGGGGCCGCCTGCCCCGGGACTAGCCCCGTGTCCAGACTGTGAGGCCCGTCCGCCCCGAGCCTGGACTGTGGAGCCCGTCCGCCCCGTGTCCGGACTGTGGGGCCCGTCCGCCCCGTGTCCGGACTGTGGGGCCCGTCCGCCCCGTGTCCGGACTGTGGGGCCCGTCCGCCCCGTGTCCAGACTGTGGGGCTCGCCCGCCCCGTGTCCAGACTGTGGGGCTCGCCCGCCCCGTGTCCAGACTGTGGGGCTCGCCCGCCCCGTGTCCAGACTGTGGGGCTCGCCCGCCCCGTGTCCAGACTGTGGGGCTCGCCCGCCCCGTGTCCAGACTGTGGGGCTCGCCCGCCCCGTGTCCAGACTGTGGGGCTCGCCCGCCCCGTGTCCAGACTGTGGGGCTCGCCCGCCCCGTGTCCAGACTGTGGGGCTCGCCCGCCCCGTGTCCAGACTGTGGGGCTCGCCCGCCCCGTGTCCAGACTGTGGGGCTCGCCCGCCCCGTGTCCAGACTGTGGGGCTCATCCGCCCCGTGTCCGGACTGTGGGGCTCATCCGCCCCGTGTCCGGACTGTGGGGCTCATCCGCCCCGTGTCCGGACTTTGGGGCCGCCTGCCCCGGGACTAACCCCGTGTCCAGACTGTGAGGCCCGTCCGCCCCGAGCCTGGACTGTGGAGCCCGTCCGCCCCGTGTCCGGACTGTGGGGCCCGTGCGCCCCGTGTCCGGACTGTGGGGCCCGTGCGCCCCGTGTCCGGACTGTGGGGCCCGTCCGCCCCGTGTCCGGACTGTGGGGCCCGTCCGCCCCGTGTCCGGACTGTGGGGCTCATCCGCCCCGTGTCCGGACTGTGGGGCTCATCCGCCCCGTGTCCGGACTTTGGGGCCGCCTGCCCCGGGACTAACCCCGTGTCCAGACTGTGAGGCCCGTCCGCCCCGAGCCTGGACTGTGGAGCCCGTCCGCCCCGTGTCCGGACTGTGGGGCCCGTGCGCCCCGTGTCCGGACTGTGGGGCCCGTCCGCCCCGTGTCCGGACTGTGGGGCCCGTCCGCCCCGTGTCCGGACTGTGGGGCCCGTCCGCCCCGTGTCCGGACTGTGGGGCCCGTCCGCCCCGTGTCCGGACTGTGGGGCCCGTCCGCCCCGTGTCCGGACTGTGGGGCCCGTCCGCCCCGTGTCCGGACTGTGGGGCCCGTCCGCCCCGTGTCCGGACTGTGGGGCCCGTCCGCCCCGTGTCCGGACTGTGGGGCCCGTCCGCCCCGTGTCCGGACTGTGGGGCCCGTCCGCCCCGTGTCCGGACTGTGGGGCCCGTCCGCCCCGTGTCCGGACTGTGGGGCTCGCCCGCCCCGTGTCCGGACTGTGGGGCTCGCCCGCCCCGTGTCCAGACTGTGGGGCTCGCCCGCCCCGTGTCCGGACTGTGGGGCTCGCCCGCCCCGTGTCCAGACTGTGGGGCTCGCCCGCCTCGTGCCCAGACTGTGGGGCTCGCACGCCCCGTGCCCAGACTGTGGGGCTCATCCGCCCCGTGTCCGGACTGTGGGGCTCATCCGCCCCGTGTCCGGACTTTGGGGCCGCCTGCCCCGAGACTAGCCCAGTGTCCAGACTGTGGGGCCCGTCTGCCCCCGTGTCCGGACTGTGGGGCTCGCCCGCCCCGTGTCCGGACTGTGGGGCTCGCCCGCCCCGTGTCCAGACTGTGGGGCTCGCCCGCCCCGTGTCCAGACTGTGGGGCTCGCCCGCCTCGTGCCCAGACTGTGGGGCTCGCACGCCCCGTGCCCAGACTGTGGGGCTCGCCCGCCCCGTGCCCAGACTGTGGGGCTCATCCGCCCCGTGTCCGGACTTTGGGGCCGCCTGCCCCGAGACTAGCCCAGTGTCCAGACTGTGGGGCCCGTCTGCCCCCGTGTCCGGACTGTGGGGCTCGCCCGCCCCGTGTCCGGACTGTGGGGCTCGCCCGCCCCGTGTCCGGACTGTGGGGCTCGCCCGCCCCGTGTCCAGACTGTGGGGCTCGCCCGCCCCGTGCCCAGACTGTGGGGCTCGCCCGCCTCGTGCCCAGACTGTGGGGCTCGCACGCCCCGTGCCCAGACTGTGGGGCTCGCCCGCCCCGTGCCCGGACTGTGGGGCTCATCCGCCCCGTGTCCGGACTTTGGGGCCGCCTGCCCCGAGACTAGCCCAGTGTCCAGACTGTGGGGCCCGTCTGCCCCCGTGTCCGGACTGTGGGGCCCGTCCGCCCCGTGTCCGGACTGTGGGGCCCGTCCGCCCCGTGTCCGGACTGTGGGGCCCGTCCGCCCCGTGTCCGGACTGTGGGGCCCGCCCGCCCCGTGTCCGGACTGTGGGGCCCGCCCGCCCTATGTCCGGACTGTGGGGCCCGTCCACCCCGTGTCTGGACTGTGGGGCCCGTCCACCCCGTGTCTGGACTGTGGGGCCCGTCCACCCCGTGTCTGGACTGTGGGGCCCGTCCACCCCGTGTCTGGACTGTGGGGCCGCCTGCCCCGGCTCTAGCCCCAGGTCAGGACTGTGGGGCATGCCCGCCCCGTGTCAGGACTGTGGGGCCCGTCCGCCCCGTGTCCGGATTGTGGGGCCGCCTGCCCTGGGACTAGCCCCGTGTCGTAACTATGGGCCCGCCCGCCCCGAGCCTGGACTGTGGGGCCCGTCCGCCCCGAGCCTGGACTGTGGGGCCCGTCCGCCCCGAGCGTGGACTGTGGGGCCCGTCCATCCAGAGCATGGACAGTGGGGCCCGAGCGTGGACTGTGGGGCCCGTTCGCCCCGAGCCAGTACTGTGGGGCCCATCCACCCCGAGCCTGGACTGTGGGGCCCGTCCGCTCCAAGCCTGGACTGTGTGGCTCCCCGCCCCAGGTCAGAAATGTGGGGCCGGCTACCCCGGGTCTAGCCCCGAGCCTGGACTGGTGGGCCCGCCCACCCTATGTCTGGACTGTGGCCTTCCCGTGTCCGGACTGTGGGGCTCGTCCACCCCGTGTCCGGACTTTGGGGCTGCCAACCCCGGGTCTAGCCCCAGGTCTGGACTGTGGGGCCTGTCCACCCCGTATCTGGACTGTGGGGCCCGTCCGCCCCGAGCCTGGGCTGTGGGGCCCGTCCGCCCCGAGCCTGGGCTGTGGGGCCCGTCCGCCCCGAGCCTGGGCTGTAGGGCCCGTCCGCCCTGGGTCTAGCCCCGAGCCTGGACTGTGCGGCCCGTCCGCCCTATATCCGGACTGCGGCCGCCCCATGTCTGGAGTGTGGGCCCCTCCGCCCCGTGTACGGACTGTGGGGCCGTCTGCTTCGGATCTAGCCCCAGGTCTGGACAGTGGGGCCGCCCGCCCCGAGTCTAGCCCCAGGTCTGGACTGTGGAGCCCCCCGCCAGCCCCGGGTACGGACTGTGGGGCCCGCCCGCCCCGTGTACGGACTGTGGGGCCCCCCGCCCGCCCCGAGTCTGGACTGTGGGGCCGGTTGCCCCGGGTCTGGCCCCGAGCCTGAACTGTGCAGCCTGCACACCCTATGTCCGGACTGCGGCTGCCCCGCGTCCGGACTGTAGGGCTCGTCCACCCTGTGTCCGGACTGTGGGGCCGCCTTCCCCGGGTCTGGACTGTGGGGCATATCCGCCCCATGTCAGGACTGTGGGGCCGCCTGCCCCGGGACTAGCCCCGTGTCCGGACTGTGGGGCCCGTCCGCCCCGAGCCTGGACTGTGGGGCCCGTCCGCCCCGAGCCTGGACTGTGGGGCCCGTCCGCCCCTGGTCTGAAATGTGGGGCCGGCTGCCCCGGGTCTAGCCCCGAGCCTGGACTGTGGGGCCCGCCCACCCTATGTCTGGACTGTGGCCGCCCCGAGTCCAGACTGTGGGCCTCGCCCTATATCCGGACTGCGGGGCCCGACGCCCACCCCGATTCCAGACTGTGGGGCCCCTCGCCCGCCCCTGGTCCGGACTGTGGGATCCTCTGCTTGCCCCGGGTCCGGACTGTGGGGCCCGCTGCCTTATGTCCGGACTGTGGCCCCCCCCCGTGTCCGGACTGTGGGGACCGTCCACCCCGTGTCCGGACTGTGGGCCACCTGCTCCGGGTCTAGCCCCAGGTCTGGACTGTGGGCCGCCTGCTCCGGGTCTAGCCCCAGGTCTGGACTGTGGGGCATGCCCGCCCCGTGTCCGAACTGTGGGGCCCATCCACCCCGTGTCCGGACTGTGGGCCGCCTGCCCCGGGTCTAGCCTCAGGTCTGAACTGTGGGGCCGCCTGCCCCGGGTCTAGCCCTAGGTCTGGACTATGGGGCATGCCCGCCCCGCATCCAGACTGTGGGGCCCGCCCGCCCCATGTCCTGACTGTGGGGCCCGCCCGCCCTGTGTCCTGACTTTGGGGCCCGCCCGCCCTGTGTCCTGACTTTGGAGCCAGCCCCGCCTGTGTCCTGACTTTGGGGCCCGCCCGCCCTGTGTCCTGACTTTGGGGCCCGCCAGCCCTGTGTCCTGACTTTGGGGCTCACCCACCGCCAGCCCTGTGTCCTGACTGTGGGGCCGCCTGCCCCGGGTCTAGCCCCAGGTCTGGACTATAGGGCATGCCCGCCCCGCGTCCGGACTGTGGGGCCCGTCCACCCCGTGTCTGGACTGTGGGCTGCCTGCCCCTGGTCTAGCCCCAGGTCTGGACTGTGGGGCCACCTTCCCCGGGATTAGCCACGTGTCCTGACTGTGGGGCCCGCCCACCCTGTGTCCTGACTTTGGGGCCCGCCCGCCCTGTGTCCTAACTTTGGGGCCCGCCCGCCCTGTGTCCTGACTTTGGGGCTCGCCAGCTCTGGACTGTGGGACCCCCCGCCAGCCCCGGGTACGGACTGTGGGGCCCCCCGCCCGCCCCGAGTCTGGACTGTGGGGCCGGTTGCCCCGGGTCTGGCCCAGGGTCTGGCCCCGAGCCTGGACTGTGCGGCCCGCCCACCCTATGTCCGGACTGCGGACGCCCTGTGTCCGGACTGTGGGGCTCGCCCACCCCGTGTCCGGACTGTGGGGCCGCCTGCCCCGTGTCTGGACTGTGGGGCATGTCCGCCCCATGTCAGGACTGTGGGGCATGTCCGCCCCATGTCAGGACTGTGGGGCTCGTCCACCCCGTGTCTGGACTGTGGGGCCGCCTGCCCCGAGTCGAGCCTCAGGTCTGGACTGTGGGGCCGCCTGCCCCGGGACTAGCCCCATGTCCGGACTGTGGGGCCCGTCCGCCCCGAGCCTGGACTGTGGGGCCCGTCCGCCCCGAGCCTGGACTGTGGGGCCCGTCCGCCCCGGGTCTGAAATGTGGGGCCGGCTTCCCCGGGTCTAGCCCCGAGCCTGGACTGTGTGTTCCCCCCGCCCCGGGTCTAGCCCCAGGTCCGGACTGTGGGGCCCCCCGCCCACCCTATGTCTGGACTGTGGCCACCCCGAGTCCAGACTGTAGGGCTCGCCCTATATCCGGACTGCGGCCGCCACGTGTCCGGACTGTGGGGCCGCCTGCCCCGGGTCTAGCCCCAGGTCCGGACTGTGGGGGCCCCGCCCGCCCTGATTCCAGACTGTGGGGCCCCTCGCCCACCCCGGGTCCGGACTGTGGGATCCCCCGCTTGCCCCGGGTCCGGACAGTGGGGCCCCCCGCCCCGGGTCTGGACTGTGGGGCCGACTGCCCCCGGGTCTAGCCCCGAGCCTGGACTGTGGGGCCCACCCGCCTTATGTCCCCACTGTGGCCCCCCCCGTGTCCGGACTGTGGGGACCGTCCACCCCGTGTCCAGACTGTGGGCCGCCTGCTCCGGGTCTAGCCCCAGGTCTGGACTGTGGGGCATGCCCGCCCCGTGTCCGGACTGTGGGCCACCTGCCCCAGGTCTAGCCTCAGGTCTGGACTGTGAAGCCGCCTGCCCCGGGATTAGCTCAGTGTCCGGACTGTGGGGCCCGCCCGGGGCCAGCCCGCCCCGTGTCCTGACTGTGGAGCCCGCCCGCCCCGTGTCCTGACTGTGGGGCCCGCCCGCCCCGTGTCCTGACTGTGGGGCCCGCCCGCCCCGTGTCCGTACTATGGCCACCCCGTGTCCGGACTGTGGGGCTCGTCCACCCCGTGTCCGGACTGTGGGGCCGCCTGCCCCGGGTCAGGACTGTGGGGCATGCCCGCCCCGTGTCAGAACTGTGGGGCCCGTCCGCCCCGTGTCCGGACTGTGGGGCCTCCTGCCCCGGGACTAGCCCCGTGTACGGACTGTGGGGCCCGCCCGCCCCGTGTCGTAACTATGGGCCCGCCCGCCCCGAGCCTGGACTGTGGGGCCCGTCCGCCCCGAGTCTGGACTGTGGGGCCCGTCCGCTCCAAAGCGTGGACTGTGGGGCCCGTCCGCCCCGAGCGTGGACTGTGGGGCCAGAGCATGGACTGTGGGGCCCGTTCGCTCCGAGCCAATACTGTGGGGCCCATGCGCCCCGAGTCTGGACTGTGGGGCCCATCCGCCCCGAGCCTGGACTGTGTGGCCGCCTGCCCCGGGCCGAGCCTCAGGTCTGGACTGTGGAGCCCGTCCGCCCCGAACCTGGACTGTGGGGCCCGTTCGCCCCGAGCCAATACTGTGGGGCCCATCCGCCCCGAGCCTGGACTGTGGGGCCCATCCGCCCCAAGCCTGGACTGTGTGGCCCCCCGCCCCGGGTCTGAAATGTGGGGCCGGCTTCCCCGGGTTTAGCCCCGAGCCTGGACTGTGGGGCCCGCCCACCCTAGGTCTGGGCTGTGGCCGCCCCGTGTCCGGACTGTGGGGCTCGTCACCCCGTGTCTGGACTTTGGGGCAGCCTACCCCTGGTCTAGCCCTAGGTCTGGACTGTGGGGCATGTCCGCCCCGTGTCAGGACGGTGGGGCCCGTCCACCCCGTATCTGAACTGTGGGGCCGCCTGCTCCGGGCCGAGCCTCAGGTCTGGACTGTGGAGCCAGTCCGCCCCAAGCCTGGACTGTGGGGCCCGTTGGCCCCGAGACAATACTGTGGGGCCCATCCGCCCCGAGCCTGGACTGTGGGGCCCATCCGCCCCGAGCCTGGACTGTGGGGCCCCCCGCCCCGGGTCTGAAATGTGGGGCCGGCTTCCCCGGGTTTAGCCCCGAGCCTGGACTGTGGGGCCCGCCCACCCTATGTCTGGACTGTGCCCGCCCCGTGTCCGGACTGTGGGGCCCGTCCACCCCGTGTCTGGACTGTGGGCCGCCTGCCCCGGGTCTAGCCCCGTGTCCGGACTGTGGGGCTCGCCCGCCCGTGTCCGGTCTGTGGGGCCCGTCCACCCCGTGTCCAGACTGTGGGGCCCGTCCACCCCGTGTCTGGACTGTGGGCCGCCTGCCCCGGGTCTAGCCCCAGGTCTGGACTGTTGGGCCCGCCCGCCCCGTGTCCTGACTGTGGGGCCCGCCCGCCCCGTGTCCGGACTGTGGGGCTCGCCCGCCCCGTGTCCGGACTGTGGGGCCCGTCCACCCCGTGTCCAGACTGTGGGGCCCGTCCACCCCGTGTCTGGACTGTGGGCCGCCTGCCCCGGGTCTAGCCCCAGGTCTGGACTGTTGGGCCCGCCCGCCCCGTGTCCTGACTGTGGGGCCCGCCCGCCCCGTGTCCGGACTGTGGGGCTCGCCCGCCCCGTGTCCGGACTGTGGGGCTCGCCCGCCCCGTGTCCGGACTGTGGGGCCCGTCCACCCCGTGTCCAGACTGTGGGGCCCGTCCACCCCGTGTCTGGACTGTGGGCCGCCTGCCCCGGGTCTAGCCCCAGGTCTGGACTGTTGGGCCCGCCCGCCCCGTGTCCTGACTGTGGGGCCCGCCCGCCCCGTGTCCGGACTGTGGGGCTCGCCCGCCCCGTGTCCGGACTGTGGGGCTCGCCCGCCCCGTGTCCGGACTGTGGGGCTCGCCCGCCCCGTGTCCGGACTGTGGGGCCCGTCCACCCCGTGTCCGGACTGTGGGGCCCGTCCACCCCGTGTCCGGACTGTGGGGCCCGTCCACCCCGTGTCCGGACTGTGGGGCCCGTCCACCCCGTGTCCGGACTGTGGGGCCCGTCCACCCCGTGTCCGGACTGTGGGGCCCGTCCACCCCGTGTCCGGACTGTGGGGCCCGTCCACCCCGTGTCCGGACTGTGGGGCCCGTCCACCCCGTGTCCGGACTGTGGGGCCCGTCCACCCCGTGTCCGGACTGTGGGGCCCGTCCACCCCGTGTCCGGACTGTGGGGCCCGTCCACCCCGTGTCCGGACTGTGGGGCCCGTCCACCCCGTGTCCGGACTGTGGGTCGCCTGCCCCGGGTCTAGCCCCAGGTCTGGACTGTGGGGCATGTCCGCCCCGTGTCAGGTCTGTGAGGCCCGTCCACCCCGTGTCTAGAATATGGGACCGCCTGCCCCGGGTCTAGCCTCAGGTCTGGACTGTGGGGCCGCCTGCCCCGGGTCTAGCCCCAGGTCTGGACTATGGGGCATGCCCGCCCCGTGTCCGGACTGTGGGGCCCGTCCACCCCGTGTCTGGACTGTGGGCCGCCTGCCCCGGGTCTAGCCCCAGGTCTGGACTGTGGGGCCAGCCCGCCCCGTGTCCTGACTGTGGGGGCGGGGCCCGCCCGCCGCCCGCCCGCCCCGTGTCCTGACTGTGGAGCCCGCCCGCCACATGTCCTGACTGTGTGGCCCGCCCGCCCCATGTCCTGACTGTGGGGCCCGCCCACCCCCGCCCACCCCGTGTCCTGACTGTGGGGCTCGCCCGCCCCGTGTCCTGACTGTGGGGCTCACCCGCCCCGTGTCCTGACTGTGGGGCTCTTCCGCCCAGTGTCTGGACTTTGGGGCCGCCTGCCCCGGGTCTAGCCCCGTTTCCGGTCTGTGGGGCACGCCCGCCCCAAGCTTGGACTGTGGGGTCCGTCCGTCCCGGGTCTAGCCCCGAGCCAGGACTGTGGGGCCCGGCCGCCCTATATCCGGACTGCGGCCGCCCAGTGTCCGGACTATGGGCCCGTCCGCCCCGTGTCCGGACTGTGGGGCCGCCTGCATCGGGTCTAGCCCCAGGTCTGGACTGTGGGGCCCCCCGCCCGCCCCACGTCCGGACGGTGGGGCCGCCCGCCCCGAGTCTAGCCCCAGGTCTGGACTGTGGGGCCCCCCGTCAGCCCCGGGTACGGACTGTGGGGCCCGCCGCCCGCCCCGGGTACGGACTGTGGGACCCCCGCTCGCCCCGAGTCTGGACTGTGGGGAAGCCTGCCCCGGGTCTGGACTGTGGGGCATGTCCGCCCCATGTCAGGACTGTGGAGCCCGTCCACCCCGTGTCTGGACTGTGGGGCCGCCTGCCCCTGGTCTAGCCTCAGGTCTGGACTGTGGGGCCGCCTGCCCCGGGACTAGCTCCGTGTCCGGACTGTGGGGCCCGTCCGCCCCGAGCCTGGACTGTGGGGCCCCCCCGCCCGCCCCGGGTACGGACTGTGGGGCCCCCCGCTCGCCCCGAGTCTGGACTGTGGGGCCGCCTGCCCCGGGTCTGGACTGTGGGGCATGTCCGCCCCATGTCAGGACTGTGGGGCCCGTCCACCCCGTGTCTGGACTGTGGGGCCGCCTGCCCCTGGTCTAGCCTCAGGTCTGGACTGTGGGGCCGCCTGCCCCGGGACTAGCCCCATGTCCGGACTGTGGGGCCCGTCCGCCCCGAGCCTGGACTGTGGGGCCCGTCCGCCATATGTCCGGACTGTGGCTCCCCCCGTGTCCGGACTGTGGGGACCGTCCACCCCGTGTCCGGACTGTGGGCCGCGTGCTCCGGGTCTAGCCCCAGGTCTGGACTGTGGGGCATGCCTGCTCCGTGTCCGGACTGTGGGGCCCGTCCACCCCGTGTCCGGACTGTGGGCCGTCTGCCCCGGGTCTAGCCCCAGGTCTGGACTGTGAAGCCGCCTGCCCCGGGATTAGCTCAGTGTCCGGACTGTGGGGCTTGCCTGCCCCGTGTCCTGACTGTGGGGCCTGTCCGCCCCGAGCCTGGACTGTGGGGCCCGTCCGCCATATGTCCGGACTGTGGCTCCCCCCGTGTCCGGACAGTGGGGACCGTCCACCCCGTGTCCGGACTGTGGGCCGCGTGCTCCGGGTCTAGCCCCAGGTCTGGACTGTGGGGCATGCCTGCTCCGTGTCCGGACTGTGGGGCCGCCTGCCCCGGGACTAGCCCCGTGTACGGACTGTGGGGCCCGCCCGCCCCATGTTGTAACTATGGGCCCGCCCGCCCCGAGCCTGGACTGTGGGGCCCGTCCGCCCCGAGTCTGGACTGTGGGGCCCGTCCGCTCCAAGCGTGGACTGTGGGGCCCGTCTGCCCCGAGCGTGGACTGTGGGGCCAGAGCGTGGACTGTGGGGCCCGTTCGCTCCGAGCCAATACTGTGGGGCCCATCCGCCCCGAGTCTGGACTGTGGGGCCCATCCGCCCCGAGCCTGGACTGTGTGGCCCCCCGCCCCGGGTCTGAAATGTGGGGCCGGCTTCCCCGGGTTCAGCCCCGAGCCTGGACTGTGGGGCCCGCCCACCCTATGTCTGGACTGTGGCCGCCCCGTGTCCGGACTGTGGGGCTCGTACACCCCGTGGGGCCGCCTGCCCCGGGTCTAGCCTCAGGTCTGGACTGTGGGGCCGCCAGCCCCGGGTTTAGCCCCAGGTCTTGACTATGGGGCATGCCCGCCCCGTATCTGGACTGTGGGGCCCGTCCACCCCGTGTCTGGACTGTGGGCCGCCTGCCCCGGGTCTAGCCCCAGGTCTGGACTGTGGGGCCACCTGCCCCGGGATTAGCCCTGTGTCCGGACTGTGGGGCCTGCTCGCCCTGTATCCTGACTGTGGAGCCCGCCCGCCCAATGTCCTGACTGTGGGTCCCGCCCGCCCCGTGTCCTGACTGTGGGTCCCGTCCGCCCCGTGTCCGGACTGTGGGTCCCGTCCGCCCCGTGTCCGGACTGTGGGGCCCGTCCGCCCCGTGTCCGGACTGTGGGGCCCGTCCGCCCCGTGTCCGGACTGTGGGGCCCGTCCGCCCCGTGTCCGGACTGTGGGGCCCGTCCGCCCCGTGTCCGGACTGTGGGGCCCGTCCGCCCCGTGTCCGGACTGTGGGGCCCGTCCGCCCCGTGTCCGGACTGTGGGGCCCGTCCGCCCCGTGTCCGGACTGTGGGGCCCGTCCGCCCCGTGTCCGGACTGTGGGGCCCGTCCGCCCCGTGTCCGGACTGTGGGGCCCGTCCGCCCCGTGTCCGGACTGTGGGGCCCGTCCGCCCCGTGTCCGGACTGTGGGGCCCGTCCGCCCCGTGTCCGGACTGTGGGGCCCGTCCGCCCCGTGTCCGGACTGTGGGGCCCGTCCGCCCCGTGTCCGGACTGTGGGGCCCGTCCGCCCCGTGTCCGGACTGTGGGGCCCGTCCGCCCCGTGTCCGGACTGTGGGGCCCGTCCGCCCCGTGTCCGGACTGTGAGGCCCGTCCGCCCCGTGTCCGGACTGTGGGGCCCGTCTGCCCCGTGTCCGGACTGTGGGGCCCGTCCGCCCCGTGTCCGGACTGTGGGGCAGCCTACCCCGGGTCTAGCCCCAGGTCTGGACTGTGGGGCATGTCCGCCCCGTGTCAGGACTGTGGGGCCCGTCCACCCTGTGTCTAGAATGTGGGGCCGCCTACCCCGGGTCTAGCCTCAGGTCTGGACTGTGGGGCCGCCTGCCCCGGGTCTAGCCCCAGGTCTGGACTGTGGGGCATGTCCGCCCCGTGTCAGGACTGTGGGGCCCGTCCACCCTGTGTCTAGAATGTGGGGCCGCCTGCCCCGGGTCTAGCCTCAGGTCTGGACTGTGGGGCCGCCTGCCCCGGGTCTAGCCCCAGGTCTTGACTATGGGTCATGCCCGCCCCGTATCCGGACTGTGGGGCCCGTCCACCCCGTGTCTAGAATGTGGGGCCGCCTGCCCCGGGTCTAGCCTGAGGTCTGGACTGTGGGGCCGCCAGCCCCGGGTTTAGCCCCAGGTCTTGACTATGGGGCATGCCCGCCCCGTATCTGGACTGTGGGGCCCGTCCACCCCGTGTCTGGACTGTGGGCCGCCTGCCCCGGGTCTAGCCCCAGGTCTGGACTGTGGGGCCACCTGCCCCGGGATTAGCCCTGTGTCCGGACTGTGGGGCCTGCCCGCCCTGTATCCTGACTGTGGAGCCCGCCCGCCCAATGTCCTGACTGTGGGGCCCGCCCTGTGTCCTGACTGTGGGGCCCGTCCGCCCTGTGTCCGGACTGTGGGGCCCGTCCACCCTGTGTCCGGACTGTGGGGCCCGTCCACCCCGTGTCCGGACTGTGGGGCCCGTCCACCCCGTGTCCGGACTGTGGGGCCCGTCCACCCCGTGTCCGGACTGTGGGGCCCGTCCACCCAGTGTCCGGACTGTGGGGCCCGTCCACCCCGTGTCCGGACTGTGGGGCCCGTCCACCCCGTGTCCGGACTGTGGGGCCCGTCCACCCCGTGTCCGGACTGTGGGGCCCGTCCACCCCATGTCCGGACTGTGGGTCGCCTGCCCCGGGTCTAGCCCCAGGTCTGGACTGTGGGGCATGTCCGCCCCATGTCAGGTCTGTGAGGCCCGTCCACCCCGTGTCTAGAACATGGGACCGCCTGCCCCGGGTCTAGCCTCAGGTCTGGACTGTGGGGCCGCCTGCCCCGGGTCTAGCCCCAGGTCTGGACTATGGGGCATGCCCGCCCCGTGTCCGGACTGTGGGGCCCGTCCACCCCGTGTCTGGACTGTGGGGCCCGCCCGCCCCGTGTCCTGACTGTGGAGCCCGTCCGCCCCGTGTCCTGACTGTGGAGCCCGTCCGCCCCGTGTCCTGACTGTGGAGCCCGTCCGCCCCGTGTCCTGACTGTGGAGCCCGTCCGCCCCGTGTCCTGACTGTGGAGCCCGTCCGCCCCGTGTCCTGACTGTGGAGCCCGTCCGCCCCGTGTCCTGACTGTGGAGCCCGCCCGCCCCGTGTCCTGACTGTGGGGCCCGCCCGCCCCGTGTCCTGACTGTGGGGCCCGCCCGCCCCGTGTCCTGACTGTGGGGCCCGCCCGCCCCGTGTCCTGACTGTGGGGCCCGCCCGCCCCGTGTCCTGACTGTGGGGCCCGCCCGCCCCGTGTCCTGACTGTGGGGCCCGCCCGCCCCGTGTCCTGACTGTGGGGCCCGCCCGCCCCGTGTCCTGACTGTGGGGCCCGCCCGCCCCGTGTCCTGACTGTGGGGCCCGCCCGCCCCGTGTCCTGACTGTGGGGCCCGCCCACCCCGTGTCCTGACTGTGGGGCTCGCCCGCCCCGTGTCCTGACTGTGGGGCTCGCCCGCCCCGTGTCCAGACTGTGGGGCTCATCCGCCCCGTGTCTGGACTTTGAGGCCGCCTGCCCCGGGTCTAGCCCCGTTTCCGGTCTGTGGGGCCCATCCGCCCCGAGTCCAGACTGTGGGGCCCATCCGCCCCGTGTCCGCACTTGGGGCCGCCTGCCCCGGGTCTAGCCCCAGGTCTGGACTGTGGGGCCACCTGCCCCAGGACTAGCCCTGTGTCTGGACTGTGGGGCACGCCCGCCCCGAGCCTGAACTGTGGGACATGCCCGCCCCGAGTGGAAAAGGGGAGCCTGTCTGCCCCGGGCCTGGACGGTGGGGCCCGTCCGCCCTGAGCCTGGACTGTGGGGCCCCCCGCCCGCCCCGGGTCTGGACTCTGGGGCCGGCTGCCCCCGGGTTTAGCCCCTAGCCTGGACTGTGGGGCTGCCTGCCCCGGGACTAGCCCCGCATCCGGACTGTGGGGCCCCCCGCCCGCCCCGTGTCCTGACTGTGGGGCCCCCCGCCCGCCCCGTGTCCTGACTGTGGGGCCCCCCGCCCGCCCCATGTCCTGACTGTGGGGCCAGCCAGTCCCGTGTCCTGACTGTGGGGCCCATCGGCCCCGTGTCCGGCCTTTGCGGCCGCCTGCCCCGGGTCTAGCTCCAGGTCTGGACAGTGGGGACCCACGCCTGCCCCGGGTCCGGACTGTGGGGCCCCCCACCCGCCCCGACTCCGGACTGTGGGGCCCCCCATCCGCCCCGATCCTGGACTTTGGGGCCTGTTCGCCCGAGCCTGGACCGTGCGGCCCGTCCTCCCCGAGCCTGGACCGTGGGACCCGTCCTCCCCGAGCCTGGACTGAGGGACCCGTCCTCCCCGAGCCTGGACCGAGGGGCCCGTCCGCCCCGAGCCTGGACCGTGGGGCCCGTCCGCCCCGAGCCTGGACCGTGGGGCCCGTCCAACCCGAGCCTGGACTGTGGGGCCCGTCCAACCCGAGCCTGGACTGTGGGGCCCGTCCGCCCTGTGTCTGGATTGTTAGGCCGCCTGTCCCGGATCTAGCCTCGGGTCCGGACTGTGGGGCCCGCCCGCCCCGGGTCCGGACTGTGGGGCCCGCCCGCCCCGGGCTACTTTCAGTGGTATGTCAGCCGATTGTGGTTTGTAGGCTTCTTTTCTTTACTGTCTCAATGCTTCATTAACTAGCAATTCTGCTGATATTGGTAAGAATGACTTCCGGGTGATAACGGCTGATCCTATCAAACAACAAGGAGGTGCCTTAATAAAGTACAGTCCTGAGGGTAGCTGGTGAGGCCAACAAATTTCCAGTCCATCCCTCATACTTAGATGTTAAAGGCAGACCTGTTCAATGTGCTATCCATGTCCCAGTTTGGCCTCTTGTTGGTAGGAGGTGTAAATGGTTGCTTTAAACAGAATGAAGCTATTTTAAGTCTGATGTCGGGAGTCTCAGAATGGACTGGTCGACATTTTACTTAGCAAAATATTTATGTCCCAGTTATCCTTCTAGTTGAAGTTGGTCATGGTTGTGATTAGTAGGGGAGTAACGACTGCGGTCGCAGCAAGTCACAAAGGCCCGGAGGATCAGGGGCCCGCCGACACCAGCAGAACCTTTAATTAGATGTGTGTCCTCCTACGCACATCCAGTTGAAGTGTATTGCTGTGGACATACCTATTGGGTCCTTTAGCGACAATGCATTCTGTCGGCCAATCATAGGCCAGCACATGACGGGGCGCATGGCAGTAACGTCATGCACTCCCGTCACAGGCCGAAGTCAGCTGCCTGCTTCACAACAGGACTTGCGGAGCGGGAGTGAAGGGAAGGTGGGTAGAGTATTTAAATATTTATTTTAAATAAGTTGCCATACTACTATATGTAGCATCGGCGTCTCTGCCCCCTGCTAGGCAGAGACGCCGTCCCATTCACCTCCTCGCTCCCCGCTCTGCGTTCACCAGCGCTCCTCTTCCTGCAGCCGGCGCGCGCAGCTCCCCGGGCACTGTGCTTAGGGCGCGCTCGCTCCCTCCCTCTTAAAGGGGCCGCATGCGCCGTCCTAAGGAGTCCTCGGCCAATAGCCGAGGGTCCTCCCATATATAAGGCACCTCCTCCAAAATGGAGGTGCCCGAGCAAAAGTTGTTGCACAGTGTTTCTGACTTCTGCTTCAGCCCTCAGGTCCCGCTGCTAGCCTGACTACCAGTCTTGCCCCCCCAGCCTGTTACCTGCCGTGCCTGCCAGCCCGCTCACCTGGGAGCACTTGCCTGTTGCCTGCCTGTTACCTGCCGTGCCTGCCAGCCCGCTCACCTGGGAGCACTTGCCTGTGACCTGCCTGTTACCTGCCGTGCCTTCCTGGAGGCTCCTGCCGTCACTTGCCGTGACCACTTGCCAGCCCACCTAGAGACTCCTGCCGTCACTTGCCGTGACCACCTAGAGACTCCTGCCGTCACTTGCCGTGACCACCTGCCAGCCCACCTAGAGACTCCTGCTCGCCAGCCTGCCTGCTGTGCCTACCTGCTATTCCGGTCAGTCCCTGCCATCTGTACCGTGAAGGTCACCTGCTCCCTTACAAGGTCATCTCCAGAGTAGCACCTGGTCCCTCGGCTCGGTCCCTCCCTGGTCATGGAGTCGTTAGCCGCCGTACGACCAGGGTCGGTCCGGGTTGATACTTAGTTACGCCCCTCTGGGTCCCTCCTTGCACCATAGCACAGAGGTTCCACCCCCCGGACCCGTAACACTATATATGACTATGAGGTGCTTTATACTACTATATATGACTACGGGGTGCATTATACTGCTATATGACTATGGGGTACATTATACTACTATATATGAATATGGGGTATGCTATACTACTATATATGGCTATAAGGGTGCATTATACTGCTATATATGACTATGATGTACATTATACTGCTATATATGACTATGGGGGTACATTATACTGCTATATATGACTGAAGTGTAATATAGTGCTATATATGACTATAGGGTGCATTTTACTACTATTTATGACTATGGTGGTGCATTATACTACTATTTATGACTATGGAGGTGCATTACACTACTATATATGACTATGGGGGTTGTATTATACTACTACGGATGACTATTGGGGTTGTATTATACTACTACGGATGACTATAGGGGTGCATTATACTTCTGTATATGACTATGAAGGTGTATTATACTACTATATATGACTATGTGGGTGCATTATACTACTATATATGACTATGGGGGTGCATTATACTGATATGACAGTTGGGTGCATTATACTACTATATATGACTATGGGGGGTACATTATACTATTATAAATGACTATGGGGTGCTTTATACTACTAGAAATGACTATGGGGTGCTTTATACTACTATATATGACTATGGGGTGCTTTATACTACTATATATGACTATGGGAGGCTTTATACTAGTGTATATGACTATGGGGGTGCAGTATACTATTATATATGACTATGGGGGTACATTATACAACTATATATGACCAGGAGGTGCAATATACTGCTATATATGACTATGGGGTGCATTATACTACTATATAAACTATATGGGGGTACATTATACTGCCTTATATGACTATGGAGTGCATTATACTGCTTTATGTGACGATGGGGGTGCATTATACTTCTATAGATGACTATGAAGTGTATTATACTACTATATATGACTATGAGGATGCATTATACTACTGTACATGTCTATGGGGTGCATTATGCTACTATATATGACTGGGGGTGCATTATACTGCTATATAGGACTATGGCTTGCATTATACTGCTATATATGACGATGGGGTGCATTATACTGCTATATATGATGATGGGGGTGCATTATACTGCTATATATGACTATGGAGGTGCATTATACTACTATATATGACTATGGGGTGCATTACACTACTTTATATGACTATGGAGGTACATTATATTACCATATATGACTATGGGGGTGAATTATACTGCTATATATTATGATGTGGTGGTGCTTTATACTTTATTGAAAACTATGGGGTGCATTATACTACATGTATGACTAGGAGCTGTGCATTATACTTTATGGACGACTATGGGCTGTACAGTATATTATATAGAGGAGAATGGGATGCATTATACTATATGGAGGACTATGGGATGCATTATACTATATGAAGGACTATGGGGAGTGCGTTATACTTAAGCTCTGGAGCCCCATGACTTGAATGTACACCCCTGGTGAGTATAATGGCTTAGTTTTTTTTTTATACAATAAAGAACAGCGGCAGAATGGGGGACATATTCGGGATATATATATTCAGACTCTGGTTTACGCCACTGGTCATAAGACACATGAAATCATTGTAAGTTCAATTAATATTCGGGGTCTGGAGTCATAAATTGGACTGGTTGGCGTTTAAGTTGGTTAACCATTTAGTTTCCAGGTTATCCTTTAAGTTGGATTTGTAAGTTGGGTATGGCTGAGCTGAGCACAACCAGTGTAAGTCCAGCTGCTCCTCCTGGTCCGGTGTCATAGGATGGACTGCTCAGCATTTAAGCTGATAAACATCTACATTTCAGTTTACTCTCCTTGTTGGAGGTGCAAGCTGGACATGGCTGCAATAAGCTGAATAAAACCACTGTAAGTCCAGTTAAGGCTCCTAGTTGGAAGAGATGGCCTTGTGGACACAAAGTGATTAAACTGTTAATGCCCCAATCTACCCTCCTGGTATGGAGTGGTAAGATGAGCTTGATGGTGTCATGTTGGACAGCACTACAGTGGAGAAAATAAGTATTTGATACACTGCCGATTTTGCAAGTTTTCCTACCTACAAAGAGTGTAGAGGTCTGTCATTTTTATCGTAGGTCACTTCATCTGTGAGAGACAAAATCTAAAAATAAAAAAACTGAAAATCATATTGTATGATTTTTAAATAATTAAATTGCATTTTATTGCATGAAATAAGTATTTGATCACCTACCAACCAGCAAGAATTCTGGCTCTCACATACTTGTTAGTTTTTCTTTAAGAAGCCCTCCTACTCTGCACTCATTACCTGTATTAATTGCACTTGTTTGAACTTATTACCTGTATAAAAGACACAAGGCTGGGATGGGCTACAGGACAATAAGCAAGCAGCTTCACGAGACGGCAACAACTGTTGGCGCAATTATTAGAAAATGGAAGAAACACAAGATGACTAAGTCTTCCTCGGTCTGGGGCTCCATGCAAGATCTCGCCTCGTGGGGTAAGGATGATTCTGAGAAACGTCAGGAATCAGCCCAGAACTACATGGGAGGACCTGGTCAATGACCTAAATAGAGCTGGCACCACAGTCTCAAACATTACCATTAGTTACACACTACGCTATCATGGATTAAAATCCTGCAGGGCACACAAGGTCCAGTGCTCACCCCAGCACATATCCAGGCCTGTTTGAAGTTGCCAATAACCATCTGGATGATCCAGAGGAGGCATGGGAGAAGGTCATGTGGTCAGATGAAATCAAAATAGAACTTTTTGGTGTCCACTCCACTCACCTTGTTTGGAGGAAGAAGAAGGATGAGTACAACCCCAAGAACACTCTCCCAACCATGAAGCATGGCGGGGGAAACCTCATACTTCGGAGGTGCTTTTTTTTGCAAAGGGGACAGGACGACTGCAATGTATTGAAGGGAGGATGGATGGGGTCATGTATCTTCCTTCCCTCAGTAAGCACGTTGAAGATGGGTTGTGGTTGGGTCTTCCAGCATGACAATGATCCGAAACACACAGCCAGGGCAACCTAAGGCGTGGCTCGATAAGAAGCATTTCAAGGTCCTGTAGTGGTCTAGCCAGTCTCCAGACCTGATCCCAGTAGAAAAGCTTTGGAGGGAGCTGAAACTCAATATTGCCCAGCAACAGCCCCGAAACTTGAAAGATCTGGAGAAGATCCGTATGGAGGAGAGGGCCAAAATCCCTGCTTTATTATGTGCAAACTTGGTCAAGAACTACAGGAAATATCTGACCTCTGTAATTGCAAACAAAGGTTTCTGTACCAAATATTAAGTTCTATTTTTCTATTGTATCAAATACTTATTTCATGCAATAAAAAGCAAATGAATTATGTAATGTTAATCATACAATGTGATTTTTCTGGATTTTATTTTTAAACTCGGTCTCTCACAGGTGAAGTGACCTACGATAAAAATTACAGACCTCTCCATTCATTGTAGGTGGGAAAACTTGCAAAATCGGCAGTGTATTAAATACTTCTTTTCCCCACCGTATAGCAGTCTGCCCTCCTAATGGAAGTTGGATCTGGATTCGCCAGTGTGGGGCTGATAAACCATCAATGTCCCAGTCTATCCTCCTAACTGGAGGAGCATGATGGACATAGTTATACCGGTTCTAGTGAAAATATTCCAAGACCAGCATATCCTCTTGGTTGAAGTTGGAAAATGGACATATTAGAAATTAAGTCGGTGAAGCCATTATACCCAATAAGTATTTCAGGATTGAAGTCCTAAAATTGCTAGATTGAACTAAGTGGTGAGTTGGTTAAATATCCGGTCAATGCGCTTTTTGGGTGATTAAAACGGCAATTCTGCAATAAATCTACAAGGGGAGGAATGGATGGATGAGTTAAAATGTCCACTTACCTGTCAGACTCCTGTAGCAAAGGAGTAACCTCTCCGCTAGTCAAGACGAATGCCTTCTCACTGCGTTTCTTCAGACGACTTAACGTTCCGCCCTATGGGACAAACCAAAAAAAAAAAAGATTGGTGAAGTCTGATTGAAATAAGGTATTAAATATTCTGGTTTCTGGATCCCCTTTGGCATTCTGGGATGCTCAATCTACACTTTATAGCAAAAAGTGAAGTGGGGTAGATATTTTTGAACCATTAGGTGGTCATTGACACTGGAAGGGTTTCTTACTGTCCAGACCTTCGTCATATGGGGGCCTTACTTCAATGGAAAATATCAACAATATTGTGTTTGTGATCCAATTCTCTCGTATGCGAGATTCGGATCACAGGTGTGGAGAAGATGGAGCATTTAATTTCTCCATCTTCTCAATTGTGTGAGTCAGCCGGCGTATATTGGACTGCACTCAGATGACATCTGAGTGCAGTCCGATGTTTTTCACGTATCCATAGACTTGTATGGGCGCGTCGTCTGATATACTCTGCCAATTGCAGCATGCAGCAATTTTTTTCTCATGCCGACTTGGCATGAGAAAATAAACACTAGTTGGCACTGCCCCATAGTATAACATTGGAGTGAGTGCTATACTCATCCGAGTTATATGCCGGCTACTCACCAGTGTCAGCGATCCCTAAAGGCATCACCTTGACAATCACAACAATAAGCACATGACACAGACGTGTTGGCTCTGATTTTTTGGGGGGCAAAATGGTGCAGTGCTGAACTTCACCACAGACACCCCCAGCTACATGATGGGTAAACAGGACCCCAAGATTGTGTGAAGAGACGCTTACCTGGACCAGTCTCCTTCAAGCTGTCCGGGGTTAAAGACATAAAATGATTCCGGTTTAGCAATGTGCACATTCTATTTCATCTGTGAGGTCATGGGATGTCGATGACGTCACGCGCCCGGTGTTGTCATTAAAACTCTCACTGCTTTTTATGGATCCAGTTTACAACATCAACAAAAAATTAATTCAATAAAAAGACAAAACCCCGACCTCATTTTATAATTCTATGAGGCACATTTAAAAGGAGCCTTTTATTTTATCTATATTACCTACTGCTCTATGTACTAAAATACCACCCAGGACCCCATCCTGCCATTCCTGACCCCAGTAACCTACAACTCCAATGTCCCCCCGAATTCAACAGGAACAAAAGAGCTGACAACAGAGAATGATGGCATACGCTACTAAATTTCTGTTACAAAGTGCTGTAATTCTACCACGTCAATGGCAAAACGATCCAAAAATGGAGCCCCATAAAGATGTCCCAACTTGAGCCCCCCCTATCTACATGCCTTACTAGAGCATAGGGGTGACATAGGGGGCGAGCTCCATTGTAGTCTTCCATAGTGGGCGGGTGCAAAGAGCTGGAAGACCCCCAACAAATATGTATCATCACATTGTCATCCTCCTGCTATAGGGGGCATGGAAAACGCTGCTTCCCCAGCAATATAGCAGCTCATTGCTGGGGGTTTAGCTGCCATACTTGTTCATATCAGCAGATCATCAGTGACTCCTCATTTAGGTAAGGGGTGGTCCTGAAAATGTCTTATTACAGAGTGTTTCTGGCGATCCATGATAAATCCGGGGGATACGCTATAAGTATACCAAAGCTTAAAAGTAATGTGCTCCCTACCTGGACTCGTCCCCTTCCAGCTGTCAGATCCTAGTGACACAAGATGGCTCTGGTGCAGAGCTTCATACATTCTACTCCAGCTGTCATGTCTATGATGTCATGTGCATTGTGATGTCATCATGGCTCTCACTGTTATTTCACATTTACAACCACAAGAAAAAGTTGATATTAATTGTTTAAAAAAACAAACTAAAAAACATTGTGGGTAATTGCAGCCTGTGATTATTTTACATACTATCATTAATATTTGGGGGGATTAGTCAGGTCCTTCACCTTCCCCTCCTGCACTGCACTTTATATGTTGTATATTAGAATAATGGACAATCCACAAGCCCTGCTTGTAGAATATGTAATATATATACAGTACAGACCAAAAGTTTGGACACACCTTCTCATTTAAAGATTTTTCCGTATTTTCATGACTATGAAAATTGTACATTCACACTGAAGGCATCAAAACTATGAATTAACACATGTGGAATTATATACTTAACAAAAAAGTGTGAAACAACTGAAAATATGTCTTATATTCTAGGTTCTTCAAAGTAGCCACCTTTTGCTTTGATGACTGCTTTGCACACTCTTGGCATTCTCTTGATGAGCTTCAAGAGGTAGTCACCGGAAATGGTTTTCACTTCACAGGTGTGCCCTGTCAGTTTTAATAAGTGGGATTTCTTGCCTTATAAATGGAGTTGGGACCATCAGTTGTGTTGTGCAGAAGCCTGGTGGATACACAGCTGATAGTCCTACTGAATAGACTGTTAGAATTTGTATTATGGCAAGAAAAAAGCAGCTAAGTAAAGAAAAACGAGTGGCCATCATTACATTAAGAAATGAAGGTCAGTCAGTCTGAAAAATTGGGAAAACTTTGAAAGTGTCCCCAAGTACAGTTGCAAAAACCATCAAGCGCTACAAAGAAAATGGCTCACATGAGGACCGCCCCAGGAAAGGAAGACCAAGAGTCACCTCTGCTTCTGAGGATAAGTTTATCTGAGTCACCAGCCTCAGAAATCGCAGGTTAACAGCAGCTCAGATTAGAGACCAGGTCAATGCCACACAGAGTTCTAGCAGCAGACACATCTCTTCAACAACTGTTAAGAGGAGACTTTGTGCAGCAGGCCTTCATGGTAAAATAGCTGCTAGAAAACCACTGCTAAGAACAGGCAACAAGCAGAAGAGACTTGTTTGGGCTAAAGAACACAAGGAATGGACATTAGACCAGTGGAAATCTGTGCTTTGGTCTGAGGAGTCCAAATTTGAGATCTTTGGTTCCAACCACCGTGTCTTTCTGCGACGCAGAAAAGGTGAACGGATGGACTCTACATGCCTGGTTCCCACCGTGAAGCATGGAGAAGGAGGTGTGATGGTGTGGGGTGCTTTGCTGGTGACACTGTTGGGGATTTATTCATAATTGAAGGCATACTGAACCAGCATGACTACCACAGCATCTTGCAGCGGCATGCTATTACATCCGGTTTGCGTTTAGTTGGACCATCATTTATTTTTCAACAGGACAATGACCCCAAACACACCTCCAGGCTGTGTAAGGGCTATTTGACCAAGAAGGAGAGTGATGGGGTGCTACGCCAGATGACCTGGCCTCCACAGTCACCAGACCTGAACCCAATCGAGATGGTTTGGGGTGAGCTGGACAGCAGAGTGAAGGCAAAAGGGCCAACAAGTGCTAAGCATCTCTGGGAACTCCGTCAAGATTGTTGGAAGACCATTTCCGGTGACTCCCTCTTGAAGCTCATCAAGAGAATGCCAAGAGTGTGCAAAGCAGTCATCAAAGCAAAAGATGGCTACTTTGAAGAACCTAGAATATAAGACATATTTTCAGTTGTTTCACACTTTTTTGTTAAGTATATAATTCCACATGTGGTAATTCATAGTTTTGATGCCTTCAGTGTGAATGTACAATTTTCATAGTCATGAAAATACAGAAAAATCTTTAAATGAGAAGGTGTGTCCAAACTTTTGGTCTGTACTGTATATACTAGATGGAGGCCCGATGCTGTCTCATCGGGAGGGCAGTAATGTCACGATGGGGGCAGGCTTTGCACAGTTGAGAATCTCTCTCCCCAAGTGCTCACCCACCTATCCACTCTCTCTTTTCCTCCTTCCTGTGCTGTGTTCTCCCCTCATGTGCTGTCCCGTTTGAGCTGTCTCCCCCCTGTGCTCTGCCTCTCTCCCCCTGTGCGCTTTCTCTCTCCCCCATCTGCTGTCTTCTCCTCTCATGTGATCTCTTCTTTGACCTATCTTCTCCATGTGCTCTCCCCCTTGTCTGCTGTCTCTCTCCTTCCTGTGCTGTGTTCTCCCCTCATGTGCTGTCCCGTTTGAGCTGTCTCCCCCCTGTGCTCTGTCTCTCTCCCCCTGTGCACTTTCTCTCTCCCCCATGTGCTGTCTTCTCCTCTCATGTGATCTCTTCTTTGACCTGTGTACCCCATGTGCTCTCCCCCTTGTCTGCTGTCTCTCTCCTTCCTGTGCTGTGTTCTCCCCTCATGTGCTGTCCCGTTTGAGCTGTCTCCCCCCCCGTGCTCTGTCTCCTCCCTGTGCGCTTTCTCTCTCCCCCATCTGCTGTCTTCTCCTCTTATGTGATCTCTTCTTTGACCTGTGTACCCCATGTGCTATCCCCCTTGTCTGCTCTCTCTCTCCACCCCTGTGCTGTCTTCTTCCCTCATGTGTTCTCTCGTTTGAGCTGTCTCCCCACGCAGTAAATCAGATCGCCGCCATCTTTGTGCAGGCAGATAGCGGCGGTCACATTAAAACTGCGCATGCGCTCCTCCTGTACAAAGATGGCAGTGGTCAGTGAATCATTCGGCTGATCCCGGCGGCGGCGTGTTTGCGACAGTGTTCTGCTGGTGGTACCACGCAAGAGGCTGCGTACGGCGTATACCGTGTGTGTGGTGCGTACGGCGTATACAGAGTGTGTGTGTGGTGGTGCGTACGGCGTATACAGAGTGTGTGTGTGGTGCGTACGGCGTATACAGAGTGTGTGTGTGGTGGTGCATATAGCGTATACAGAGTGTGTGTGTGTGGTGGTGCGTACGGCATATACAGTGTGTGTGGTGTGTACAGCGTATACAGTGTGTGTGTTGTGCGTACGGCGTATACTGTGTGTGTGGTGTGTGCAGCGTATACAGTGTGTGTGTGTGTGTGTGTGTGTGTGTGTGTGTGTGGTGCGCAGGGTGTATATAGAGTGCGTGTGTGTGGTGGTGCATACGGCGTATACACTGTGTGTGTGTGTGTGTGTGGTGCGTACAGCGTATACACTGTGTGTGTGTGTGTGGTGCGTACGGCGTATATAGTGTGTGTGTGGTGCTTACGGCATGTACAGTGTGTGTGTGTGGTGCGCAGGGTGTATACAGAGTGCGTGTGTGTGGTGGTGCGTACGGCATATACAGTGTATGTGTGTGTGTGGTGCGTACGGCGTATACAGTGTGTGTGTGTGTGGTGCGCAGGGTGTATACAGAGTGCGTGTGTGTGGTGGTGCGTACGGAATATACAGTGTATGTGTGTGTGTGGTGCGTACGGCGTATACAGTGTGTGTGTGTGGTGGTGTATATGGCGTATACAGTGTGTGTGGTATGTATGGCCAGGGGCATACATAGGAATCATGGGGCCCCATAGCAGAAGCTCTAATTGCCCCCCCCCCCCCAAAAAAAAAAATTAAATAATTGTCGGGGTCACCAAAGATCAGATCTCACAACTTTCCATCTTTACATAGTAATTTTCCTCCTGCTGACGTCCTAGATCTCTTTCATTGCCCCATAAAGTGTGATGCCAATAAAAGGGCCCCCCAAACAAAGTATAATACCCCCATGGTGAATTCCTCCACATGCACAGTATAATGACCCTACTGTACCCCACCTCAACTCCCAGGGTAAAGTATGCTGTCCCCAACACAGTATGATCCCCCAACTGTGAGCCGCTAGAGAGGATGGTACATAATAAGGGAGGGTGTTATACATAATAAAAGAGGAAACTATATAACTAAGGATGGCGCTATACATAATAAGTGAGTACACTATATACTAAGTGACTGTGCTATACATAATAAGGCTACATTCCTGCATCTGTGTGCAGTGTCGGTGTGCTGCCCTGCATTGAGCATGTCCTATTCTAATCCTCAATATCGGATCAGAACAGGACATTCTCTGACCCTCTTAGATCTCATTCTCAGATCCGTGATTTTCATGGATGTGTGAATGGATCTATAAAACTGTACGAGTCCGTGGACCATCCGACAAAAACATCTGGCAGCACACGGACATTTCACACAAATGTGAGAATGCAGCCTAAGGGATTTTACAGATAACATTATCACTCCAAGTCACACAGTGCAGATACAGAATAATATTTACATCCAGGCACTTACCGCTGACGTCTCATCTGATCAGAGTCGGTTTCTGCTGCTTCTTCTCCATCTGGTCAGACCTTCATGTCGACATCTCCCAGCCACGACTCGTCTTGTCACGATGATCTCCAGCCTAGAAAATAACAAGGTCACATATTGTATGTATACATGTGTCTCCCCTGCTCTGCGTCCTCGAATACAGATATGTACCCCCCCATTAATATACTATTAACCACCTAGTAATCAAAATATAAAGTGATAAGCAGCACTGTGCCCCCCATTAACTGTAATCTGCACCGGCCAATAATATAAATTATTCAGTCTCTGTGACTCTCCCCAATTAACTGTAAGGCTATGTGCACACGGAAAACATACAAGGCTTAACAGTACAAGCAAAGTGAAACCCCCATAATTGCTCTCTCCCAGCACCCCCATCATTGCTCTCTCCCAGCACCCTCGTCATTGCTCTCTCCCAGCACCCCCATCATTACTCTCTCCCAGCACCCCCATCATTACTCTCTCCCAGCACCCCCATCATTGCTCTGTCCCAGCACCCCCGTCATTGCTCTGTCCCAGCACCCACATCATTGCTCTGTCCCAGCACCCTCATCGTTGCTCTCTCCCAGCACCCCCATCTTTGCTCTCTCCCAACACCCCCATCATTGCTCTCTCTCTTAGCACCTGCATCATTGCTCTGTCCCACCACCCCCATCATTGCTCTCTCCCAACCCCCATCATTGCTCTCTCCCAGCCCCCCATCATTGCTCTGTCCCAGCACCTCCATCATTGCTTCTCCCAGCACTCCCATCATTGCTCTCTCCCAGCACCCCCATCATTTCTCTGTCCCAGCACCTCCATCATTGCTCTCTCCCAGCCCCACATCATTGCTCTCTCCCAGCCCCCCACCATTGCTCTGTCCCAGCACCCCCACCATTGCTCTCTCCCAGCACCCCCATCATTGCTCTCTCCCAGCACCCCCATCATTGCTCTCTCCCAGCACCCCCATCATTGCTCTCTCCCAGCACCCCCATCATTGCTGTGTCCCAGCACCCACGTCATTGCTCTCTCCCAGCACCCCCATCTTTGCTATCTCCCAGCACCCCCATCATTGCTCTCTCTCTTAGCACCTGCATCATTGCTCTGTCCCACCACCCCCATCATTGCTCTCCCAACCCCCATCCTTGCTCTGTCCAGCACCCCCATCATTGCGCTGTCTCAGCACCTCCATCATTGCTCTCTCCCAGCCCCCCATCATTGCTCTGTCCCAGCACCTCCATCATTGCTTCTCCCAGCACTCCCATCATTGCTCTCTCCCAGCACCCACCTCATTTCTCTGTCCCAGCACCTCCATCATTGCTCTCTCCCAGCCCCACATCATTGCTCTCTCCCAGCCCCCCACCATTGCTCTGTCCCAGCACCCCCACCATTGCTCTGTCCCAGCACCCCCATCATTGCTCTCTCCCAGCAACCCCATCATTGCTCTCTCCCAGCACCCCCATCTTTGCTCTCTCTCTTAGCACCTGCATCATTGCTCTGTCCCACCACCCCCATCATTGCTCTCTCCCAACCCCCATCATTGCTCTGTCCAGCACCCCCATCATTGCGCTGTCCCTGCACCTCCATCATTGCTCTCTCCCAGCCCCCCATCATTGCTCTGACCCAGCACTCCCATCATTGCTCTCTCCCAGCACCCCCATCATTTCCTCTCAGCACCCCCATCATTACTCTGTCCCAGCACCTCCATCATTGCTCTCTCCCAGCCCCCCATCATTTCTCTCTCCCAGCACCCCCATCATTGCTCTCTCCCAGCACCCCCATCATTGCTCTCTCCCAGCACCCCCATCACTGCTCTCTCCCAGCACCCCCATCATTGCTCTCCCCTTCCCCACCATCCCCATCATTGCTCTCCCCAGCTCTATCCGCCCCATTATTGCTCTTCCCAGCCCCATCCCCTCCCCAGCATTTCAGTAAAAAAAAAAAAAAACTTACCTCAGCTCGCTCCCCTGCAGCAGCATCCTCCTGGTTGCCGGCAGCTTTCTTCCTGGCCCAGGTGCGCGCTGCATGATGACGTCATCAAGCTGCGCGCGCCTGGGTCAGGGAGGAAGTAGAGGATGAACCCTCCAGCTCCGCTGCTATTCTCCTCCTGACAGCAGCGGAGCTGTAGGGATCACTCCCTGACCGCCGCGTGCAGGGAGCAGCTGCACCTTGTGGGCCCCTTGGTGCAGCTGCATGGTGGGGACCCGGCGCAGCTGCACCGGTGGCGGTATATCCACCCCTGGACTGCTATGGGCCCCCTCGGCTCACGGGCCCCATAGCAGTCGCCTGGTCTGCCGCCATTGGCAGTACGCCACTGTGTACGGCATATACAGTGTGTGTGTGGTGTGTACGGTGTATACAGAGTGCGTGTGTGTGGTGCGTACGGTGTATACAGAGTGCGTGTGTGTGTGGTGGTGCGTACAGCGTATACAGTGTGTGTGTGGTGTGTACGGCATATACAGTGTGTGTGTGGTATGTACAGCGTATACAGTGTGTGTGTAGTGTGTACGGCGTATACAGAGTGTGTGTGTGGTGAGTATGGCGTATACAGTGGATGTGTGTGGTGAGTATGGCGTATGCAGTGGATGTGTGGTGCGTACGGCGTATACAGTGTGTGGTGCGTACGGTGTATACAGAGTGCGTGTGTGTGGTGCATACGATGTATACAGACTGCGTGTGTGTGTGGTGCGTACGGCGTATACAGTGTGTGTGTGGTGTGTACGGCGTATACAGTGTGTGTGGTGGTGCATATGGTGTATACAGTGTATGTGGTATGTACAGCGTATACAGTGTGTGTGTGTGGGGTGCGTACGGCGTATGCAGTGTGTGTGTGTGGTGTGTACGGCTTATACAGAGTGTGTGTGTGTGGTGTACGGCGTATACAGTGTATGTGGTGTGTACGGCGTATACAGTGTGTGTGGTGTTTACGGCGTATACAGTGTGTGTGGTGTTTACGGCGTATACAGTGTGTGTGGTGTGTATGGCGTATACAGTGTGTGTGTGGTGTGTAAGGCGTATATGTAGCACCCTGAGGATTCGGCTGCTACAGGGGTATTGCACCTCAACCCAGAGGTGTGATATTCCACTCCCGGGTAAGGATGGAGTGTGGAACTGAGCTAGTAGGCTGCATGCACTACACACATCCCATTTCCGGGGAACAGACCGATGGTACTCCCACTAGAGAAATGTGCAGGTACGACAGTGTCTGTTCCTGGCTGGAGTGGGAGGGGGGTGGAACATCCCAGTAGTGTAGGGGCAGATAGGGGGAGCAGCCTGGGTAAAGCTAGGAGCTCATTGGGTGCTGGTCACCTGAGCTCACACATAGAGGGAGTATATAAGGTGGGCACCATCTTAGATCAGGGTCAGTCAGTCAGCCTGTGAGTCAGTCAGACAGTCTGTCTGAGAACCTGAGAAGCAGAGCAGAGGAGAAGAGAGAGAGACCCAGAGGCGCAGAGGGGACCCCAAGAGCCCATAAGAGAGCTAATAGGGTGAAGGGTCGGCAACAGGGTACCGGATCCCAAGCTGGCAGAGGCTACAGCACACCTTAGCCAGGAACCGGAGGTCGTGGGCAGGATCTGCCACGATCACCCACTAAATCCACCCGGAAGGCAGACCAAGAATAGGGTCAGGGAGCCCAGAGGAGGCTTGACCAACAAGAGGCCCGAGGGAGCCGGACTTAGGTGGATCCCTGGTGGGAACGGCCAGAAGAAGGGAGAGACAGAAAGGAGCTCAGGACCACACTCCGGAGTTGCCTGGGAGTTGACCGAGTCCAGGACCTGGTGGACGCAGCACGGCTTGGGTGGTCACTGCTGTACACAGTGACCCGAGCAACACCAGTAAGTAAAACCCTGGAACTGCATTTTATGCCTCTGAGTCTCCTTGCTGCACCTTCACAACCACCATCCTCCACGGCTGACCCCCTGAGGCTATACCCCTCCCGTTGGGGGTTATACTACCTAAGCTGCACACATATCACCAGCCTCAGTGGACCCTGCTGCAGCGGCGGCCTTTTGACCGCAAATCAACGGGTGGCGTAGTCGACACAAAAGAACATCTAGTAACATCATAAGGACTGCCACACACTGAGTTTGACACCCTGGGCACGGACCGGGTCACCACCACTCGGAGACTACAACCCCCATCTGATCCGGCTCCGGGTATCCCTAACAACACTGGCCCAGGGGGCGCGTCAACTTTGGCGTAGTCGGCAGGATTACGTGCCCGCAACAACCGGGTACTGCGTGCCTGAAGAAAAGTACACCGTTACCTCAAAAAGAAGTCTCCTGCCGGTTCCGGAGGGTCCCCGCCATCGGGCCCCATCACAGGTCGTTTCCCGCCGGTTGTCCGCCATTTGCAGCTTTTTCCCGCCATCCATGGAGTTTCCCGCCACTGGGAGACGATTCCCGCCATTTCCAAGGATTTCCCGCCTTGGAAGAGCGGACGCCATTATGGGCGTGCCAGAGGGTGGCAAGAGGTCACCTCCCATCGTGGGCCAGGTCGAAGAATGGCGCCAAAAGCGGAAACCGCGCCCACCAACAGAGACTGTGATGCTGGAAGTGTCCATCAGCGTAAGAGAACTGCCCCTGGAACTGACAATCACAAAGTTGCCCCGGGACCACCCTCGATGTGGGCGGAGACAGAAGAAGAGAACAAAGATGGGTGCAGCCTGGAGCAGTCTGGAGAGAGCGCACCCGGAGACAAGACGTCTGGAAGAGAGTCCAGAGAGAGCCTACCCGGAGATGGAGGGAGAGTCAGGCAGCACCGACCCAGTGGTCAGGAGCCTGTTGCAGGTCGCCACTCCAGAAGGCCTGCTGGAGATCCTAGCACAGCTCCCCCGAGACCGGGAGTGTGCACAGACCGCGCTGGAGGGCCTCGCACGGAGGATGGCCCGGGTGCAGCGGGAGACGTTGGCGGAGTGGAGCCGAGAGATGGCCCAGCAGACCGAAACCCGTCAGCGGAGCACGCCACCCGAGACGAGGAGACAGACCGCCTCTGAGGATGGCGCAGGAGGAATGAAGGCAGGAGACGGCGCCGAGAAGGGAGCTGAACGGACGGAGGCAGGTAAAGGGGACGTCTCTACCCCGAGCCGGGAAACCGCGTGCCTGCCCCAGCTCCCCGTCGCAGAGCCCGAAATTCCCCCTGCCGTGCCCGTCGCTGCATAGTCACCGCCGCCGACTAGGCCTCAACCGGAAACCGCGGCCGCGACCCCTGTGACGTCACACGCCTCGACCTCGAGCGCGACCAAACAGGAAATACCATCGGCCTGGTCGCAAAGCCTAGTACCCCCGGGCGCCGCCATTCCAACAGTGCCCCCTACCTCCGCGGAGCCACCGGCCTGGCCGCAGGGCCGAGTAACCACGGGCGCCGCCGTTCTTACGGTGCCCTTTTCCTTTAGCGTGCCCCAAGCCTGGTCGCAAGGCCTGGTCAACCCGGGCGCCGCTACCACCACAGCGCCCATAGCACCTAAAGTACCGCACCTGGGTGAGGACCTGTTCGCCCAGCATACATGCCCGGATGGGCAGCCCTTTATATGGCCACCGGAGTTTCACCATCCCCGACTCCGGAAAGAGAGACCCCTAGACGAGCCCCTGATTCCGGCTCCGAAGCCTGTAAAGAGGACCTCGCCCCCGCTGGAGGAGGCACAGTTCGAGTGGGACCCCACCGGAGAAGACCTCATGGGGTTCACTCAGGAGACTCGGGCGGCCGCAGCAGAGCGTGCAGAGTGCTGCCGGCAGCAGCTCGAGGTCTTCGAGAGGGAGCGGAGAGAGAGGCGGGTCCGGGAACAGCAAGCGCAGATAAGGAGCGCGGAGCAGAAGAGCCGGACCCGGAGGAACCCCCGTGCAGCCCACGGTCCCCGTGCCACCGGGACTGTAATTAAATTCCAACTGCAGCACGGTTGGGGTTTCATCAGGGATCATCACACCCCCGGCGACGTCTTTGTCACCCGCAGAGACGTAGAAAGCCATCTGCCGGAGGGACACAGAGGTCATGACCTGTACATAGGGGACGAGGTCACCTTCACCCGGCACAAGTGTGCCAAAGGACCCTACGCCCTCCATGTGCATCGCCTGACGGAGGAGGAGCTGGGGTGTGAGGAGGAGCAAGAGGACCCGGACGGGTCTGAAACTGAAACCAACCAACAAGAAAGAGCAGGAGGACGCCGTCGTTGAAGTACGGTAGAGAGAGACTGTACATAGTTACCCGTCAGGGTATAAGAACTGTTCTAGTTAAAATATAGTCCCCGTTGGGACCAGCCAATTGAACTGAAACCCGTGTGTCCCTATTCCCACTGACCGAGGACTGAGAGCGGTCATTCCTCCCTAATACCTGGCCGAGGACTGAGAGCGGCCATATTTCCCTTGTATATAGTTGCGCTTCCTAAAGCGCCCCCTACCGGTTTTATAGGAAACTGTTTTCTTCAAGAGACTGTAGCACTTTACCCGGTCACAAGTTGCACCGTGACCGGAGGAACCAGAAACAAGAATGTTATTTATGAAAAGTTTTTATATGAAGAGTTTATTGCTGATATATATATATGATGTTTTCTATGTTTATGTTTATGAAAAAAAAAAAATTGTATGTTTTGGATGTTTATATCTTACAGCCCGAGGACGTGCTGTGATTTACCAGGGGGGAATGTAGCACCCTGAGGATTCGGCTGCTACAGGGGTATTGCACCTCAACCCAGAGGTGTGATATTCCACTCCCGGGTAAGGATGGAGTGTGGAACTGAGCTAGTAGGCTGCATGCACTACACACATCCCATTTCCGGGGAACAGACCGATGGTACTCCCACTAGAGAAATGTGCAGGTACGACAGTGTCTGTTCCTGGCTGGAGTGGGAGGGGGGTGGAACATCCCAGTAGTGTAGGGGCAGATAGGGGGAGCAGCCTGGGTAAAGCTAGGAGCTCATTGGGTGCTGGTCACCTGAGCTCACACATAGAGGGAGTATATAAGGTGGGCACCATCTTAGATCAGGGTCAGTCAGTCAGCCTGTGAGTCAGTCAGACAGTCTGTCTGAGAACCTGAGAAGCAGAGCAGAGGAGAAGAGAGAGAGACCCAGAGGCGCAGAGGGGACCCCAAGAGCCCATAAGAGAGCTAATAGGGTGAAGGGTCGGCAACAGGGTACCGGATCCCAAGCTGGCAGAGGCTACAGCACACCTTAGCCAGGAACCGGAGGTCGTGGGCAGGATCTGCCACGATCACCCACTAAATCCACCCGGAAGGCAGACCAAGAATAGGGTCAGGGAGCCCAGAGGAGGCTTGACCAACAAGAGGCCCGAGGGAGCCGGACTTAGGTGGATCCCTGGTGGGAACGGCCAGAAGAAGGGAGAGACAGAAAGGAGCTCAGGACCACACTCCGGAGTTGCCTGGGAGTTGACCGAGTCCAGGACCTGGTGGACGCAGCACGGCTTGGGTGGTCACTGCTGTACACAGTGACCCGAGCAACACCAGTAAGTAAAACCCTGGAACTGCATTTTATGCCTCTGAGTCTCCTTGCTGCACCTTCACAACCACCATCCTCCACGGCTGACCCCCTGAGGCTATACCCCTCCCGTTGGGGGTTATACTACCTAAGCTGCACACATATCACCAGCCTCAGTGGACCCTGCTGCAGCGGCGGCCTTTTGACCGCAAATCAACGGGTGGCGTAGTCGACACAAAAGAACATCTAGTAACATCATAAGGACTGCCACACACTGAGTTTGACACCCTGGGCACGGACCGGGTCACCGCCACTCGGAGACTACAACCCCCATCTGATCCGGCTCCGGGTATCCCTAACAACACTGGCCCAGGGGGCGCGTCATATACAGTGTGTGTGTGGTGTGTAAGGCGTATACAGTGTGTGTGGTGGTGCGTACGGCGTATACAGTGTATGTGGTATGTACAGCGTATACAGTGTGTGTGTGTGTGGTGCGTACGGTGTATACAGTGTGTGTGTGTGGTGCGTACGGCGTATACAGTGTATGTGGTATGTACAGCGTATACAGTGTGTGTGTGTGTGGTGCGTACGGTGTATACAGTGTGTGTGGTGGTGCGTACGGCGTATACAGTGTATGTGGTATGTACAGCGTATACAGTGTGTGTGTGTGTGGTGCGTACGGTGTATACAGTGTGTGTGTGTGGTGTGTACGGCTTATACAGAGTGTGTGTGTGTGGTGTACGGCGTATACAGTGTATGTGGTGTGTACGGCGTATACAGTGTGTGTGTGTGTGGTGTGTACGGCGTATACAGTGTGTGTGGTGTGTGCGGCGTATACAGTGTATGTGGTATGTACAGCGTATACAGTGTGTGTGTGGTGCGCACGCCGTATACAGTGTGTGTGTGTGGTGTGTACGGCGTATACAGTGTATGTGGTGCGTACGCCGTATTCAGTGTGTGTGTGTGGTGCGTATGGAGTATAAAGTGTGTGTGTGTGTGTGGTGTGCGTACGGCGTATACAGTGTATGTGTGGTGCGTACGGCGTATACAGTGTGTGTGGTGCGTACGCCGTATACAGTGTGTGTGTGTGTTGCATGCGGCTTATACAGTGTGTGTGGTGCGTACGCCGTATACAGTGTGTGTGTGTGTGTGTGTGTGTGTGTAAATTAACCTTAAAGAGTAAATCAACTTTTGGGATGTTTTTAATGTGATTTAGGGTCATTAATTCTGAGCAGATTTGTGGGGACCCCAATCCTTTGCTCCTTTGCTTAAAAGACCTCCTAGAAGAGCGCAGCTCAGTAGATAGGAGAGTACACTGAGCGGAGCAAATGCAGCAGAAAGTCATAGTCATGTCTCCTCACCTCTTCACTTCTAAGAGATCTTCTGAGTGATCAGGGTCTCAGATTCGCACTAATCTGCTCAAAATTATAGGACCTAAATCATGTAATATATATCCCAAAATGTAAGTTACTTTTTAAACGTTTAATAGTTCCACTGCTTGCATCTAATCAGTACATTGGTTCCTATACGGTCCACAGTCTGATGATGAATGGTAACAACTCCCAGTATCTCCTTACCATTGCTAAGGACATACTGGGAGTTGTAGTTAAGTCCTCCATTCTCTGGAATTCCTATTGTTAGCAATGCCCTTCCTCCACCAATTGCAAATACAAAGGATCCATCCATGGGGTGAGATCTTGGGAATAATTGAATCGTACCTACATTTAAAAAAAAAATAAATCTCCTATTCTTAATAATTACCGTATTTTTCGGACTATAAGATGCACTTTTTTCCTCCAAAATTTTGGAGGAAAGTGGGGGGTGCGTCTTATAGTCCGAATACTATATTATTGTATGGCCGCATGGTGGTGGGTGTGGGGGAGCCGCAGGGGTGGATTAAGAGTAGCAAGGGCCCCGGGCAGTTTAGAAGGCACGGCCCCTTCCCCCCCACACACACACACATGCACACATACCTGTATGTATGACATGTCACATGATCCCCTGTGATAGATCATGTGATAGTTCACGTGAAATTAATTTGGCACAATATTAATTATAATAATTTTTTTATGCTGTGTGCCCACTACGCGTTTTTTAAGCTTTTCCACAGCGGCAATTCCGCTGCAGAAACGCTTAAAAAACGCTTGGTAGAAGGTCTGCCATGTTCCCCAATGATAATCCGCATGTGCTGTGCACATGCTGCGGAAATTTCCGCTGCGGATTATCATTGCGGAAAAATCCGCAGCAATAACAATTATTTTGCGGAAGCGTGGCGCTTTCGCCGCTATTGACTTGCATTGGACCGCATGGAATCCGCATCACTGCATCTGTACATGCAGATTCCATGCGTTTCAATGTGCGGATGGTACCCGGGTTTGGAGAAGAGGAGACTCTCCTCCAGTCCCGGGTACCATAGAACCTGTAAAAAAAGAATAAAATAAAAAATAAATATTATACTTACCTTCTGATGGCCCCCGGTGTCTTTATCCGATGCGTCCTGGCTTGCCAGCAGCTCGCGATGGTCTGAAAAGGACCTGGCGTGATGTCATTTAGTCATGTGACGGGTCACGCGACCGCTGACGTCGACAGGCCATCAGAAGGTAAGTATATATTTATTTTTTACCATTCTTTTACGGTCACACTATATACAGTTATATGAAAAAGTTTGGGCACCCCTATTAATCTTAAGCTTAATGTTTTATAAAAATTGGTGTTTTTGCAACAGCTATTTCAGTTTGATATATGTAATAACTGTTGGACACAGTAATGTTTCTGCCTTGAAATGAGGTTTATTGTACTAACAGAAAATGTGCAATCTGCATTGAAACAAAATTTGACAGGTGCATAAGTATGGGCACCCTTATCATTTTCTTGTTTTAAATACGCCTACCTACTTTTTACTGACTTACTAAAGCACTCTTTTTTGGTTTTGTCACCTCATTGAGCTTTGAACTTCAGAGCCAGGTGTATGCAATCATGAGAAAAGCTACTTAAAGTGGCCACTTGCAAGTTGTTCTCCTGTTTGAATCTCCTCTGAAGAGTGGCATCATGGGCTCCTTAAAACAACTGTCAAATGACCTGAAAACAAAGATTATTCAACATAGTTGTTCAGGGGAAGGATACAAAAAGCTGTCTCAGAGATTTAACCTGTCAGTTTCCACTGTGAGGAACATAGTAAGGAAATGGAAGAACACAGGGACAGTTCTTGTTAAGGCCAGAAGTGGCAGGCCAAGAAAAACATCAGAAAGGCAGAGAAGAAGAATGGTGAGATCAATCAAGGACAATCCTCAGACCACCCCCAGAGAGCTGCAGCATCAACTTGCTACAGATGGTGTCACTGTGCATCGGTCAACTATACAACGCACTTTGCACAAGGAGAAGCTGTATGGGAGAGTGATGCGAAAGAAGCCGTTTCTGCAAGCACGCCACAAACAGAGTCGGCTGAGGTATGCAAAAGCACATTTGGAGAAGCCAATTTCTTTTTGGAAGAAGGTCCTGTGGACTGATGAAACCAAGATTGAGTTGTTTGGTCATACAAAATGGCATTATGCATGGCGGCAAAAAAACACAGCATTCCAAGAAAAACACATGCTACCCACAGTAAAATTTGGTGGAGGTTCCATCATGCTTTGGGGCTGTGTGGCCAATGCCGGCACCGGGAATCTTGTTAAAGTTGAGAGACGCATGGATTCCACTCAGTATCAGCAGATTCTTGACAATAAAGTTCAAGAATCAGTGACAAAGTTGAAGTTACGCAGGGGATGGATCTTTCAGCAAGACAATGATCCAAAACACCGCTCCAAATCTACTCCGGCATTCATGCAGAGGAACAATTACAATGTTCTGGAATGGCCATCCCAGTCCCCAGACCTGAATATCATTGACCATCTGTGGGATCATTTGAAGAGGGCTGTCCATGCTCGGCGACCATCAAACTTAACTGAACTGGAATTGTTTTGTAAAGAGGAATGGTCAAAAATACCTTCATCCAGGATCCAGGAAATCATTAAAAGCTACAGGAAGCGACTAGAGGCTGTTATTTTTGCAATAGGAGGATCTTCTAAATATTAATGTCACTTTTCTGGAGAGGTGCCCATACTTATGCACCTGTCAAATTTTGTTTGACTGCAGATTGCACATTTTCTGTTAGTACAATAAACCTCATTTCAAGGCAGAAACATTACTGTGTCCAACAGTTATTACATATATCAAACTGAAACAGCTGTTGCAAAAACACCAATTTTTATAAAACATTAAGCTTAAGATTAAAAGGGGTGCCCAAACTTTTTCATATAACTGTAAATCCATGCCGGTTGCATGGATTTATATAGTGTGACCAAGTTGTCAAGTACTTTCCAAGTGATGCTAAAATCGCTTGGAAAGCGCTTGTCAACCCGCATGCGGAAATGCATGTGAAGAACGCTTCACATCCGCATGTCCCTGGCAGGTAATTTTATGACTCAATATTGAGCACACGTAACCATCTATACACAGCAGGAGGCCGCACTGCGCCATCTATACACAGCGGGAGGCCGCACGTAGCCATCTTTACACAGCAGGAGGCCGCACGTAGCCATCTATACACAGCGGGAGGCCACACGTAGCCATCTATACACGGCGGGAGGCCGCACGTAGCCATCTATACACAACGGGAGGCCACACGTAGCCATCTATACACAGCGGGAGGCCACACATAGCCATCTATACAAAGCGGGAGGCCGCACGTAGCTATCTATACATAGCAGGGAGCCGCACGGTGCCAACTATACACAGTGGGAGGCCGCATGTAGCCATCTATACACAGCGGGAGGCCGCACGCAGCCATCTATACACAGCGGGAGGCCGCACGTAGCTATCTATACACAGCAGGGAGCCGCACGGTGCCATCTATACACAGCAGGAGGCCGCACGGTGCCATCTATACACAGCAGGAGGCCGCACGGTGCCATATATACACAGCAGGAGGCCGCACGGTGCCATCTATACACAGCAGGAGGCCGCACGGTGCCATCTATACACAGCAGGGAGCCGCACGGTGCCATCTATACACAGCGGGAGGCTGCACGGTGCCATCTATACACAGCGGGAGGCCGCACGGAGCCATCTATACACAGCGTGAGGCAGCACGGAGCCATCTATACACGGCAGGAAGCCGCATGTAGCCATCTATACACAGCGGGAGGCCGCACGGTGCCATCTATACACAGCGGGAGGCCGCACGGTGCCATCTATACACAGCGGGAGGCCGCACGGTGCCATCTATACACAGCGGGAGGCCGCACGTAGCCATCTATACACAGCGTGAGGCAGCACGGAGCCACCTATACACAGCGGGAGGCCGCACGGCGCCCCCCCAGAGACAGCAGGAGGCCACGCAGCGCCATCTATACTCAGCAGGAGGTCGCACGCAGTCACGCACACACACAAACATATACAGACATATACATACACGCATAAACACATTTGAAACACAAAAATACATATAAACCGACATCACACAATGATATCTGCCTGCACACACATACATACATACACATACACACAGACAGACTCACACACTCACACACACAGACACACAGTCACACACTCACCATCCCCCGGCTCGGCTCCAGTCCTCCTGGCTCCTGCTCCTCTCCGGTGGTAAGTAGCAGTGCAGGCCGGGCGCGCACTGCGTGACGTCACAGCTAGGAGACACGGCCGCGCACAGGGCCGTGTCTCCTAGCAGTGACGCGGCCGGGCCAGCAGAGGGAAGTTAACTGTTGCAGTGCTGGCCCGGCCGAAGAAGAAGCAGCGGCTGTGCACCGCTGCTGGGGGAGTGGTCCGGGGCCCCTCCCCTGCCACTGTCTGCCGGTATGTGCCGCGGTGCTGCACATATAATGAGGGCAATCCGGCCATAGAGACCCGAGGCCCCGGGCAGTAGCCCGGATTGCCCTCATTATAATCCACCTATGGGGAGCCGCAGCGGGGGATCAGCGAGGCACAGGATTTTACAAATCGCAGAAAACCCTTTTGATTTTAATTGTTTGGGCTTTTCTCATGCGCCGAGCATCACTCACGAGGAAAACAAGCTTCAAAGAACAAATGAGAGGAGACAGTCCATGCATTATGTGTCACGGTGGCGTGTCATTACCAACCCCCTTGCTGCAGCGCTCCCTAAATTCCCCACAATGTAGAAAAACCTTGTCCACACGTCACGGCTCTGAGCTGACTAGTCCTGGAGGATCGTGAGGTTCCTTCCTTACATCTCTCCTCAATTATCTCGGCTTCTGTAAAATAGGCCGAGTCTAATGGGATGAAAAATGCGGCTGCAGAGTAAAGGTTCTCTGGCATTTATCTACTCTGTGATCACCGTTCCTAATCCAATCGTGGAGGCGTTCCTGGCTGTTACAAGGAATTAGTAGGATTACTAAAGTGTGACAGGCGAGGGTACAGCGCCTGTGCCGGTCATGGATTCTCAATAGAGGTGGCTGGGAATGGTCGCTCTCCACTGAAATGATCGGGGGGTGCACATACTTCCCACAAGAAAGCACTTGAATTGTCAAGGTCAATCTATTCTATAGCTGTAACTTTAGCCTTAAAGGAATTGATGCAGTGGGGTACATCTGGTGCCTGGGGGACAGTGTTTGGTATACTCTGTGTCCCTCTGAAGAAGCTAAAAAAGTGAAACGCGTGTTTAGGAGAGTGGCAGGCACATAATGGGTAAGGATCTCCTCATTACTGGTACTCAGGCGCAAAATACGTAGAATTTACACTACCCCGTGGATGTTCGGTTTCGACCAAACTTTAGTCCAAAGTTTGGTTCGGGTACCAGAACTTGAACCCGAACCCCATAGAAGACAATGGAGACACAAACTTTGATGCTGTAAAATGGTCGTAGTAAGGGCTAGGAGGTCTCTCACTCTTAAAACGGACTTGTCAGTGTTCGGAGTTCAGCATTGGACACTAGGTGTCCGGTATGAACCCCAAACTTTACAGTTCGGGTTCGCTGATCTCTACACAACACTCGTTATACTGTTGTACTAATACATTACACGTCTAGTCCCTGTGATTGACTATATATTCATTGTTGAGGACGCTCTTGCAGATGTGTCTAATCTCTGATGTCACGCCATCTGGAGGCTGAATCTTGAACTAAGTGCTCTTGTAATACAGGTTTTAATATTACGCTAATAAAATATATACTGTATACTGTACAATAGCTTTCTGACCCCGTTACACAGTTTTTGAGCACTTGAGCTGAAGTTGTTAAAGCTCAATTGGTGTTTTGCATAGTCTGAGGGGGCTATAGGTGTAATTCTGCCTAGATTTTGACTTCTATGCGTGTTGCAGTTACATTGGCATAATACTCTGTTCCATGTACAATATTATGTAGAACAGAGTTTTGATTCTAAATGGACTGTAGATAAAACAGTATGTCCTGGAACAGTACCAATACACATGCTCTGTAACTTGCCATCCACTCTTTTGGAGTGGACGATTGCTCTTTATCAGCATTCTGTCAGCACTATAGGTCCTGGGACATCCCTTCTCTCATTACTCAGCACGTATTGCTTCCGCCATTGCTTAATGAGATGCCTGCAATTAACTGAAAGGCTGCATCTCTGTTATGCCTGCATATACAGTTTGACAGGCAGGAGCAGAGAGACGAAGGCCAAGCCCCTCTTCCGGTAATCCATATAGGGAGGTTTCTGCTGCTAGAGACAAATTACACTTAGACAGAAGGGAGACCCTACCGGCCGACACTTTTAGGTTATCTAACCCCTGAAAAGTAACTCCAACTTAATTGAACTTTATAAAGGGATTTTGCACATTATCTATTGAATGAGATCAAGTACAGGGACCATTTAATTTGTATTAAGGTTCAACTCACCTACAAACACCATGGGTTTCGCAGGCTTAAAGCCGGGCAGAGCCACTGGCTGCTTCAGTAAATGCAGAGTGTCTCCTATTTGTGCTTCCTGTGCGTCCTTCATCCCAGCCATTAGATAACCTATTTGCCCAGTATATCTTAGAAGCAATGAGAGTAATATATATTCACAATTAGTGCAGATTCATCAAATTCTACATTGAATATCAGGTACAAATCTACCATAAAAGAAGGTAGCAACGGCTCTGAGACCCAGCACTGCATGAGTTCACTACAGCTATACACAGCTGGCACTAGAGGGCGCTCACTGGAGACAGACTTCTACTGCTGCGGTTGGGTCCAATACTAGCTGTACATAATCACATGTCAACAGCTCCCCCTGGTGGTGGCTGCATGCAGCAAAAATAGTATTTCATCTAGTTACATTCATTTAAGTCAGAAATGCTGTGACATTAGTCAGCACTGAATTTTGGATGTAAAACTATTTTGGATCTATCAACATATATGTTATAACTTCCCAGAGCCTAAACACCACATCAGAGAGCTCTGCTAATCGCACTGTAACCAGCTGAGAACCATCATACGGCCACAACAGATTTGTATTGAATGGCAATAAAAACACAAAATTGTATTTTAATTTGCAGAACTTTCCATAACACAATATTGGCATTTTATTTGCTTTAATAACAGAATCCCCTTTCAGCTCTGCTCTCTCCTGGGCACCAAACATCCATGTATATTCATAGAAAGCAGCACCGACAGGAGCATCAGTACTGCATGCAGGATTAGAGCGCCATCTAGTGGCACTATAAGAATATTCCTAGTGTGCTAAAATGTCGCTCTATTATATCCTGCACAGGGTCGTACACAATTTTAAATGCTTTAGATATCGGAAAAAATTACTTTAAAAAAATGATGGAAAAACCCTTTTAAAAAGACACAGAAAGCAATAAGGAAAAAGCACAAACAAAAGAAGTGGTGCTGAGATGGGCCGGCTGCAGTTTATGCAGATCCTTGGGTGACAAAGTGCATGTGGGATAATCTTCACTTTTACAATTTGTTTTTATCCTTGCCTTCTAAAAGCTATAAAACTTTTTTTCCAGTAGATTCGTTGTATCTGGGCTTTTTTCCCAGTAGATTCGTTGTATCTGGGCTTTTTTCCCAGTAGATTCGTTGTATCTGGGCTTTTTTCCCAGTAGATTCGTTGTATCTGGGCTTTTTTTCCAGTAGATTCGTTGTATCTGGGCTTTTTTTCCCAGTAGATTCGTTGTATCTGGGCTTTTTTTCAGTAGATTCGTTGTATCTGGGCTTTTTTTCCAGTAGATTCGTTGTATCTGGGCTTTTTTTCCCAGTAGATTCGTTGTATCTGGGCTTTTTTCCCAGTAGATTCGTTGTATCTGGGCTTTTTTCCCAGTAGATTCGTTGTATCTGGGCTTTTTTCCCAGTAGATTCGTTGTATCTGGGCTTTTTTCCCAGTAGATTCGTTGTATCTGGGCTTTTTTCCCAGTAGATTCGTTGTATCTGGGCTTTTTTCCCAGTAGATTCGTTGTATCTGGGCTTTTTTCCCCAGTAGATTCGTTGTATCTGGGCTTTTTTCCCCAGTAGATTCGTTGTATCTGGGCTTTTTTTCCCGTAGATTCGTTGTATCTGGGCTTTTTTTCCCAGTACATTCGTTGTATCTGGGCTTTTTTTCCCAGTAGATTCGTTGTATCTGGGCTTTTTTTCCAGTAGATTCGTTGTATCTGGGCTTTTTTTCCCAGTACATTCGTTGTATCTGGGCTTTTTTTCCCAGTAGATTCGTTGTATCTGGGCTTTTTTTCCCAGTAGATTCGTTGTATCTGGGCTTTTTTTCCAGTAGATTCGTTGTATCTGGGCTTTTTTTCCCAGTAGATTCGTTGTATCTGGGCTTTTTTTCCCAGTAGATTCGTTGTATCTGGGCTTTTTTTCCCAGTAGATTCGTTGTATCTGGGCTTTTTTTCCAGTAGATTCGTTGTATCTGGGCTTTTTTTCCAGTAGATTCGTTGTATCTGGGCTTTTTTTCCCAATAGATTCGTTGTATCTGGGCTTTTTTTCCAGTAGATTCGTTGTATCTGGGCTTTTTTCCAGTAGATTCGTTGTATCTGGGCTTTTTTCCAGTAGATTCGTTGTATCTGGGCTTTTTTTCCCAGTAGATTCGTTGTATCTGGGCTTTTTTCCAGTAGATTCGTTGTATCTGGGCTTTTTTTCCAGTAGATTCGTTGTATCTGGGCTTTTTTTCCAGTAGATTCGTTGTATCTGGGCTTTTTTTTTCCAGTAGATTCGTTGTATCTGGGCTTTTTTTGCAGTTAGAGCTGTAGTTCTTATAAATATTTTCTGATCTCTTTTTATTACTTTTCTTGGTGAGGCAAAGTGAACAAAATAAACTCCAGAGATTCTGCCGCTTCATCTTTTTTTTTCTTTTTCATTCCATCATCCACTCGATAGGATTTCTAGAAGATATTTTTTTTAGTTTTAACACGAACAGATGTGGTGAAGCCAAAAATGATGTAACGGGAGAATTTAACTTTGCAGGCTCAGGTCACCGAAAACATCCAATGGCTTTACCGCTACAGTGTAGAGTAATATGACCAATCTCATATTAATCCCAGTTATGGGACGGGCTTCATAGTTGTACAATCATGGAAGACATGGAGGCCTTCAGTAGGATCCTTGGCTGTCAAGACAATGCCATTGCCACATAACACTCATATGATTGATGATATGACATGGCTTTATAACTGATGGGGAGCCGTACCCCTTCAAGCCCACGGATTCTCAGAAAGAGGGGGATGCTGTCTTTGCCTGCACAGCGGCACTCTAAGGCTATGTGCCCACGATGCAGAAATGCTCCGGTTTTTTCCTGAACGTTTCTGTATCTCCCTGGCATGCGGATTTTACATGCGTTTTTTTCAGCCAGGGACAAGCGTTTGTCACGCGTTTTGCACATGTGATTTCGCATGCGGGTTGTCAAGCGCTTTCCAGGCGATTTTAGCATCACATGGAAAAGTGCTTGACAACTTGGTCACACTATATAAATCCATGCAACCGGATTAGCAGGATCCCCCAACAATTTCTTAAGCAATGAGAAAATGCAGTCCCTAATGATGTCCTCTGACAATAAGCGGATCACGGACAGCAGATGCATTGGGTTCTGCATTTCTTGGAGAATGGGATGGGGCAGCTTCTGTCTTCTCAGTGATACAATCAGGAAGGAGATGCAGCGTGAGACAATCCCTGTCTACATCTTTGATCTGATCATCAATACAGAGGGCTGATTGGTGAAGACAGAGGGAAAGGCTAATTAAATTATTTTAAAAAATCTTAGTTTTTCGGCTGCCACTTCCTCTGGGGTCAGTATGCCAACCTCATTGACTTCATAGCACTTGCCAGAGTGGGCAGACACGATTTTATTGCCTTTACACACGTCACCTCCACACAGGGCGACGCTGCTACGACGCCTCTGTAGTGATCTAACGTGGAGTCAAACAGCAGGGCTTTAAGAGGGCTGCCCTTTTCAATCTTGGGACTAAAACACAAAAATAAGACATCTTGTTAAGGGGGATAAAGGTAAGTAAACCGCGTTCAGTCCAGAGTGATGAATTCCAAAAGACAAAGTTTATTCCGCCATCACATAACGTTTCGACCTGTTATAGGTTTTTATCAAGTATATACAAAGACATACAGGGATACTGATCCCCTTTAAGGAAAATCAGTGGCCAGAACCCTTTAAATTCCCCTTAAATGGTCCAAAACTGAAACTGTGGGAACAATATAATCCACTTAGGGTTCAGCAAACTTACAGTCAAGGGTTTGATAAAATTATCTACACCCTTGTGTCTCCAGAAAGCATAGCGTACGTTCACATGCTGAAAATGCCGACCAGTGCTGGAGTGAGCGGAGGTCCGCAGCTTGTGACACTCCTGCTGTAGTGAAACTACAGGTCCCAGCAGACTGACGGTCTCTCATCAAGTTATGCTGGGAGCTGCAGTTTCACAAATAGTGCTAGAGGATCCATGTCAGAAATATGAGGCTGCCACTAGGGTTTCTCCCACAAATATGTAATCGGACGTGGAGCAGATCTGCACGTGGATGAGCCATATTCTCTATCTGTGAACATACTACTCCTTCACTCAGATTCTAAGTGGTTCTGCAGCGCATCTGTGCAGAGCAAGCTGTCAATCAAAATCCGGGCCAGGTTTACAGCCGTCGCCCCTGATATAGCGAGCGGTGCTGTGATCCAAGACTGTAGCCGCTCCGTGCACAACGATGAGTGAAGGCCGGCGGCTGCAGGGAGGAAAGAAGTTAATTTTCTCCCGGTACCTACACTATCAATAAGGCGGTCGGGCAGCATTGTAACAATATTTATCTGCAGATTAACCCTATACCTGCAGGTACATAGCATTTTCCAAGGTGACAGGTTCCCTTTAATAAAGAGAAGATGGATAGAGCCGCATTAGTCCGTACTCACGGTGGAAGCCTCCTGACAACTTCTTGAAGAACACTTTCCACATTTGTTCCAAGCTTCTCCGACATCTAATAGAAATAAACAGAGAAAGGAATTTCTTAATACAGTTTAGAACTCGGCTACAACGAATCAGAAGAAATGAAACCTGTTTGAAGCTGACAAGCAATCAAGCCCCTCCGTAAGCCACACAGAACATGGCTACTTATGTCATCTGCAGGTGATTAAAGGAACCTGTCATGTTGAAATGGTATAAGATCTGTAGGGGGTGTTGTAGAGCAGAGAAGTTGATCAGACTGATAGACATATCTGTGGGAAGAGAGTCAGCAAAACTGGCATTTTATGCAGTGAAAAGTCCTGCCGTATGTACACTAGTCCAGTGGGCGGTCCTACTAAGTGATTGACAGTTCCCTGTATGACCATGCAGGCAAAGATAGCTGTCAGTCACTAGTAGGACCGCCCACTGGACTCATCTGTACAAACAGCAGGATTCCACTGAACAAATTGATACAGGAAAAATATCCATCTTTGTACCGTATTAGCCAGTAGATAGAAGAGTATTTAGATTTGAGAGTCCTCAGTGGTTGCTACCATCTTTTCCGTTAGCCATTAAAAGGAAACAAATTTCAGGCTTTCCAGACTACTCAGGTCTCAGGTCTGCCTGATGAAGAAGCCGGAGTAGTCTGGAAAGCTTGCAATTTGTTACCATCTTTTCAGTTAGCCATTAAAGGTATCAACCACTGAGGACTCTCAAATCTAATGAATAAATTACAATTTATACTGAATCTTCTCCCACAAACCTATATATCGTTCTGCTCAGTTTCTCATGGATAAAACCTGTACATCTGAATGGGGCTTTAATGTTGTTATTACAATCATGTAACCGCAGATCACAAAATCTTTCATATGATCATTTTTTTAACACCTAAAACCTCAATGGGTCGTTCTTAGACCTGTGTAGCTTACCAAGCCCAATTTCTAAAAGTTGCAAGAGTGCTGTAAAATAGGAAGCTGCACATTTTTGCGCAAAAATGATGCGTCACAAAAGTTTTTTGCTTTTTTTTAACACAAAAATTGATGTAAATTCCTCGCTACATTGCCCCTTTTCCAGCCACATTTTGTAGAAAAAAATAAAAAGACAAGGTACAGACAGCGGAGTTAAATTTGCCTACAGGAATGATTTTGATCTGGAGCGCATCGTACCCGGATACAGTCACTAGCGGGAACGTCAAACATCTTCTCAATTTGTTTCTCCACCCTTTCCGGATCTGCATTCTTCAAGTCTATCTAAAAGCAAAAGTATAAATACTAATTATTTATCAAAGCTGGACAACATCTAGAAACCATATAAGAAAACTGGCTTAAAATATAGTGTGAACAAGAGTTTAGGGAGAGATGTACAACTGGCACTGGCCTATAAAAGGGATTGTGTAATCGTACAAAACTAGCAAAAATGTAAAGTGCCTGGAAAACAAGGAACGTGCAATTTACCTCTTAGTAAAATCCTATGCTTTCTCAAGAACAGAGGAATTTTAATTTCATATTTTTTTTAATCAAATCATTTTTATTGAAAAACTCCAACTACAAATATTCCATCTTTCAAATAACATACATGACATAGTAATTCCATAGTAAAAATATGAACAAAGTATCTGAACTTCAATTCCCATAACCCACCCTAAACCCAAATCCCAACACTCCAGAGAGAACCATTTTCAGAGCAGTTCTAGTATAACGGACTATAGCATTCGTAGAAGGGGGAAGAAGATAAAAAAGTGACTAACAAAGGGGTAGCAGCGTTTTAATGTTATCATTTACTGCTTGATGCCTGAGCCGGGGAGTGCACGCTGAAAACTGTTGCAGGCTGCTGTAATCACAGGACACAAGCAAACAGCATGGCATTTCCTATCAGCAGGGAGGAAGTAAAGGGAACAGTAATGAAAGTCTCCTCCTACTCCGCTCCATATTGAAATGAATAGTGTGCATCCTACAAATGAGATGCATACAGCAAACAATTGATTTTCCATACATAGGTTTTGAGTTGACCACTGGATATACACATGTGTATCACTAATTACCAGAACTGGAAATCGAAAAAAAAGACGAGCAAGTTTGGGGTGAATCCAGCCTTCATTACTGCACAGCCGCTCAGAGGGATCGGTACTAGGAACAGCAGGAGTGCCGGCGATGTTCACAGATTTACCTGCTGCGGGACTGAAGGAGTCTGATCGTGCTCGGCTCAAAGCTTTTTACCTTGTTTACGACAGGAATAATTGAAAGCTGTGCTTCAAAGGCCAGGAAGAAGTTTGCCACCATCTATTAGAAAATCAACAAACTTAGGATAGAAACAATATGAACATATACCCTGCTATAAGTAAGTAAAAAGCAATAGGAAATATATATAATATAGGGTACTTAGTAAACATGTTGTTTGATTAAAAAAAAAAAAGCCATCCCACCAGCACTAAGGTGTACCCAGTCAGTTATGTGAAGTATATAATAAAATACACTTTAGTACAATATTAGTATCTTGTCCCTTTAAATGTGCAGCTACTTCTGTCACCATGGTAACTGCATTCATACTCAGCCAATAGGATTGCTCGGTTTGAATTTGAAGAAGAAAAAAAAAGTTCTATATGGTCAGTTTGTTCCATCTCATCTGAGTGTGAAGACAGACACCTGCGATCAGCGAGATTATAGGTATAAGACGTGATATAATATAACGGACGGAGCCACATCCCATCACACGCACTCAGCGACCACAACTGACCGGAATCAGCACATTTATCAGAGGAGAAGTCATTATTCCCCAACACATGATAAGTGACAACTTCTAGATCTGCTGGGAACCCAACTAATCCCTGCTAGTACCTCCCCGGCCACCACTCCATTCATTCTCTATGCAGGAGAAAGCTGAGTACAGCGCCCCCCATAGAGAATGAACGGACCGGCGGTTGAACATTTGCACTTCGCTCACTTCTATCTATAAGTGCTGTTCTGCTGATTGGGTCATAGCGGCCAAACCCACCGATCTAAGAGTCATCACCTATCCAGAGATCAGTGAGAACTTGTTCCAACTAGACATCCCCTTTAATTAAAGAGATCACATATCTAACAGCCAATCCTATTCATTCCCAATCTTCCCTGTGCCCAGTAATGCCCCTGGGTATATTGCCAATATGAGCCAATCACCAAACCCTCTGCTGACTGTTCCCCATGTTTTATAGATTTTGGATACGTTTCTACAAGAGAAGATCTCAGCGGCCTCCATGGGGATGGGTTACTCTGCCAGCGATGGAGCAGGTAGTATCCACCAGCCTGTGATATCTCACCTTCCTCCATATTCTGCTGTTACATGCGTTTCTTCAGCTTTACCCCTTCCCAACAGAACCAATTGATGGTTTTTCTGTTTTTTCCTTCGCTTTTTCCAAGGGCTATAACTTTTTCATGTCTGTCCACATAGTGTGAGGTCTTGTTATTTTGTAGGATGAGCGGTACTTATAAATCCCACCATTCATTTACCACATAGTACTAGAAAACGGGAAAAAAGTCCAAGTGCAGTAAAAGTGCGAGGAAAAAAAAAGCCTGACCCTGTTTTTCTGGGAAGGGTTTTAACGGCGTACATAGTGTGGTGAAAATGACCTGGTAATAGGATCCTACTCCTCAGTGTGATTACAGCAAGAACAAACTTCTCCAATAGCTTTGGCAAAAGAAAAAAACTTTTTTTTATGGTGTCACCATTTTTTCTGAGACCCGTAACATTTTCGTTTTTCGGGTTGATGGAGCTGTGTGGGGGCTTATTTTTTGAAGGGCAAGAGGACTTTATTGATAACATTTTGGGACACATATGACATGGTCATCGCTTCTTACAGGGTTTTCTGCAGTATTGTGGCGAACGAAAAAAATGCAATTTGGGCTTTTTGAATTTTTTTCTGTGTTCACTGATCGTTTGTTTTTTATATTTGGATAGATTGTATTTCTCTGAAAGAGACCATACCACAAATGTGTATATTTTTATTATCTTTATTTTTAGTGGGAGGTGAGTTGAACGTGTGGGGTTTTAATATTTTAAACTTTTTTTTTTAAATTTTCACTGTATTTGTATACATTATCTGATTGCTTGTGCTATATACAGCGATACCACAGTAATGCTCCATATAGCAAAATCACGGTCTTCTTTACAGCCCAAATGAAGCTTTATGATGACAGGCACGGAGGCTTCAGCAGACCCCCGGATGTCATAGCAGTCCATCTGCGCCCTGTGATCGCGTCACTGGAGCGCCGGTGGGCGCATGGAACGATGCGTCCCAATGCCGGTGCACTGTTAATGCTGCTGTTAGTGATTGACAGCAGCACTGAACAGGTTAACAGTGGTGGGCAGATCTTCGCTCCACTCGCAGCTCTTAGAGGCAGGTCCTGGTTGTTTGTCACAGCCATTATCTGCCATGTACGGGGCGAGCTGACTCTGCTCCATACACCCGCTACTGACTTATACCATACATGTACAGCAGATGTTGGTAAGGAGTTAAAGCGGTTGTCCAGATTTGGGGCCATTTGTTTTTTTTACTTTAATGCAAGTATTTGGGACTAAAATTGATTTCTGTAATTGAGTTTCATTTAAAATGTTGCCTTCTGTAGCATCTGTGCTGCACTGTCTATTCCTGGCTGCAAAATTAGCTAACTGAGAATCTATCAGTGAGCTCCCTCTGACAGTCTTAAGGAGGATCATTTGTGGCCTGCTGGAGGTCATTTTGCAGGGCTCTGGCAGTGCTCCTCCTGTTGCTTCTTGCACAAAGGCGGAGGTAGCGGTCCTGCTGCTGGGTTGTTGCCCTCCTACAGCCCCCCTCCATGTCTCCTGGTGTACTGGCCTGTCTCCTGATAGCGTCTCCAGCCTCTGAACACTACGCTGAGACACAGCAAACCTCCTTGCCACAGCTCTCACTGATGAGCCATCTTGGATGAGCTGCACTACCTGAGCATCTTCTGTGGGTTGTAGAGTCCGTCTCATGCTACCACGAGTGTGAAAGCACAACCAACATTGAAAAGTGACCAAAACATCAGCCAGAAAGCATTGGTACTGAGATGTGGTCTGTGGTCCCCACCTGCAGAACTACTCCTTTACTGAGGGTGTCTTGATAATTGCCAATAATTTCCATCTATTGTCTATTCCATTTGCACAACAGCATGTGAAATTGATTGTGAATCAGTGTTGTTTCCTAAGTGGACAGTGTGATTTCAGAGAAGTTTGATTTACTTGGAGTTATATTCTGTTGTTTAAGTGTTCCCTTTATTTTTTGAGCAGTGTACATAAAAAAATTACTGCAGCTTTAATGCTATTTATTACGTCTCAGGTAACTTTGTGACTAACTATACAGCATCAAAAATACCAAAAAGCTTAAATCTCCAATGGAAGCCAATAGCACCAGTGAGAACACGGCATAAGCGTAATCCAAAGGAAGAGGGGGACATTATTCACTCCAGTTTCCTGCGGCCCCTTGGGAGTATAGGTTGCTGCACGGTAGTCTGCATTCTGTGTAAAACAGGAAAAACACTTTTACTTAGCGGGATGAGGTCAGTAATGGCGCTCTGTCAGTTGAGGATTGCGCCTAATGTCTGGTTGCGTTTCCTGAGAAGAGGACAGAAGAGGACAGAAGAGGACAGAAGAGGACAGAAGAGGACAGAAGAGGACAGAAGAGGACAGAAGAGGACAGAAGAGGACAGAAGAGGACAGAAGAGGACAGAAGAGGACAGAAGAGGACAGAAGAGGACAGAAGAGGACAGAAGAGGACAGAAGAGGACAGAAGAGGACAGAAGAGGACAGAAGAGGACAGAAGAGGACAGAAGAGGACAGAAGAGGACAGAAGAGGACAGAAGAGGACAGAAGAGGACAGAAGAGGACAGAAGAGGACAGAAGAGGACAGAAGAGGACAGAAGAGGACAGAAGAGGACAGAAGAGGACAGAAGAGGACAGAAGAGGACAGAAGAGGACAGAAGAGGACAGAAGAGGACAGAAGAGGACAGAAGAGGACAGAAGAGGACAGAAGAGGACAGAAGAGGACAGAAGAGGACAGAAGAGGACAGAAGAGGACAGAAGAGGACAGAAGAGGACAGAAGAGGACAGAAGAGGACAGAAGAGGACAGAAGAGGACAGAAGAGGACAGAAGAGGACAGAAGAGGACAGAAGAGGACAGAAGAGGACAGAAGAGGACAGAAGAGGACAGAAGAGGACAGAAGAGGACAGAAGAGGACAGAAGAGGACAGAAGAGGACAGAAGAGGACAGAAGAGGACAGAAGAGGACAGAAGAGGACAGAAGAGGACAGAAGAGGACAGAAGAGGACAGAAGAGGACAGAAGAGGACAGAAGAGGACAGAAGAGGACAGAAGAGGACAGAAGAGGACAGAAGAGGACAGAAGAGGACAGAAGAGGACAGAAGAGGACAGAAGAGGACAGAAGAGGACAGAAGAGGACAGAAGAGGACAGAAGAGGACAGAAGAGGACAGAAGAGGACAGAAGAGGACAGAAGAGGACAGAAGAGGACAGAAGAGGACAGAAGAGGACAGAAGAGGACAGAAGAGGACAGAAGAGGACAGAAGAGGACAGAAGAGGACAGAAGAGGACAGAAGAGGACAGAAGAGGACAGAAGAGGACAGAAGAGGACAGAAGAGGACAGAAGAGGACAGAAGAGGACAGAAGAGGACAGAAGAGGACAGAAGAGGACAGAAGAGGACAGAAGAGGACAGAAGAGGACAGAAGAGGACAGAAGAGGACAGAAGAGGACAGAAGAGGACAGAAGAGGACAGAAGAGGACAGAAGAGGACAGAAGAGGACAGAAGAGGACAGAAGAGGACAGAAGAGGACAGAAGAGGACAGAAGAGGACAGAAGAGGACAGAAGAGGACAGAAGAGGACAGAAGAGGACAGAAGAGGACAGAAGAGGACAGAAGAGGACAGAAGAGGACAGAAGAGGACAGAAGAGGACAGAAGAGGACAGAAGAGGACAGAAGAGGACAGAAGAGGACAGAAGAGGACAGAAGAGGACAGAAGAGGACAGAAGAGGACAGAAGAGGACAGAAGAGGACAGAAGAGGACAGAAGAGGACAGAAGAGGACAGAAGAGGACAGAAGAGGACAGAAGAGGACAGAAGAGGACAGAAGAGGACAGAAGAGGACAGAAGAGGACAGAAGAGGACAGAAGAGGACAGAAGAGGACAGAAGAGGACAGAAGAGGACAGAAGAGGACAGAAGAGGACAGAAGAGGACAGAAGAGGACAGAAGAGGACAGAAGAGGACAGAAGAGGACAGAAGAGGACAGAAGAGGACAGAAGAGGACAGAAGAGGACAGAAGAGGACAGAAGAGGACAGAAGAGGACAGAAGAGGACAGAAGAGGACAGAAGAGGACAGAAGAGGACAGAAGAGGACAGAAGAGGACAGAAGAGGACAGAAGAGGACAGAAGAGGACAGAAGAGGACAGAAGAGGACAGAAGAGGACAGAAGAGGACAGAAGAGGACAGAAGAGGACAGAAGAGGACAGAAGAGGACAGAAGAGGACAGAAGAGGACAGAAGAGGACAGAAGAGGACAGAAGAGGACAGAAGAGGACAGAAGAGGACAGAAGAGGACAGAAGAGGACAGAAGAGGACAGAAGAGGACAGAAGAGGACAGAAGAGGACAGAAGAGGACAGAAGAGGACAGAAGAGGACAGAAGAGGACAGAAGAGGACAGAAGAGGACAGAAGAGGACAGAAGAGGACAGAAGAGGACAGAAGAGGACAGAAGAGGACAGAAGAGGACAGAAGAGGACAGAAGAGGACAGAAGAGGACAGAAGAGGACAGAAGAGGACAGAAGAGGACAGAAGAGGACAGAAGAGGACAGAAGAGGACAGAAGAGGACAGAAGAGGACAGAAGAGGACAGAAGAGGACAGAAGAGGACAGAAGAGGACAGAAGAGGACAGAAGAGGACAGAAGAGGACAGAAGAGGACAGAAGAGGACAGAAGAGGACAGAAGAGGACAGAAGAGGACAGAAGAGGACAGAAGAGGACAGAAGAGGACAGAAGAGGACAGAAGAGGACAGAAGAGGACAGAAGAGGACAGAAGAGGACAGAAGAGGACAGAAGAGGACAGAAGAGGACAGAAGAGGACAGAAGAGGACAGAAGAGGACAGAAGAGGACAGAAGAGGACAGAAGAGGACAGAAGAGGACAGAAGAGGACAGAAGAGGACAGAAGAGGACAGAAGAGGACAGAAGAGGACAGAAGAGGACAGAAGAGGACAGAAGAGGACAGAAGAGGACAGAAGAGGACAGAAGAGGACAGAAGAGGACAGAAGAGGACAGAAGAGGACAGAAGAGGACAGAAGAGGACAGAAGAGGACAGAAGAGGACAGAAGAGGACAGAAGAGGACAGAAGAGGACAGAAGAGGACAGAAGAGGACAGAAGAGGACAGAAGAGGACAGAAGAGGACAGAAGAGGACAGAAGAGGACAGAAGAGGACAGAAGAGGACAGAAGAGGACAGAAGAGGACAGAAGAGGACAGAAGAGGACAGAAGAGGACAGAAGAGGACAGAAGAGGACAGAAGAGGACAGAAGAGGACAGAAGAGGACAGAAGAGGACAGAAGAGGACAGAAGAGGACAGAAGAGGACAGAAGAGGACAGAAGAGGACAGAACAATCGATCCTACAACATAAAGGAAGAAGCAGAACAACATCTGCCATTACATCAAAAGGTATTTGAGAGGAAAGAGGAACACCATGTGGACCATCCTGCTGGGACCTCTCTGCCGATATCATCATAAGGCAATACCGGCTGGTAAGTAGAAATCCACCAAACTAATAATTGCAGGATAGTAGTAATCTAGTGGTAGTATATCAGTATTAGTGTAATTTGAGTAATAATACTAGTGATAATAGTAAGAAAGTAATAAAATAACAGTAGTAATAGTAGTAGGTAGAATAACAGTGTGATCCAGGGTTCTAGGACTGATCGCCTTTTCTCGGGGTCAAGAAGGAATTTTTCCGCTGTGACACAAATTGACTGAAGGTGTCCTGAGGTTTTTGCCTTCTTTTGGATCAACACTGTAGGTATAGGGTAGTATTAGTAGTAATAGGAAAGAAGAATAATACCGTAATAAGATAGCAGGTTATTATTATTAATAATAAATATAAACTAGTTATATCTATAGAAAGAACAAAGAGTAAAGAAAAATTATAGACGTAGTTCAATCAACACTGTAATATTAAATAGCTATAGAAAAATTAGAGTAGTACTTTAATAAGAAAGCAGGACATAAGACAAAATATATAAAAAAAAATTATATTAAAAACTGTAGAAGTACATTTAGTACAGTAATAGTAATTACATAACTAGTAACATAATTAGGTTTGATCCAGGGTTCTAGGACTGATAGTCCTTCTTGACCCCGAGAAAAGACATTTTCCCCTGTAACACAAATTGGCTGAAGGTGTCCTGGGTTTTTTGCCTTCTTCTGGATCAACACTGTAGGTATAGGGCAGTATTAGTAGTGATAGGAAAGAAGAATAATACTGTAATAAGATAGCACAATGTTAATAATAACCATCTCAAATAGTTAGATTTATAAAAACAAATTAAAATAACTCCAGTAGTACAATAATTAGCGTAATATTATATAACTTGTAATAATATTATTAGGTTTGATCCAGGGTCCTAGGACTGATCGCCTTTTCCATAGGTCAAGAAGGAATTTTTTCCCCTAGGAAACATATTGGCGTTAGGTGTCCTGGGGTTTTTGCCTACTTCTGGATCAACAGCTTTAGGCAAAGGGATTTTAGTAATACCATTATTAGAATCACAAGTATAATAAAAAAAATTGAATTAAATTTTTTTAATTAGTGTTATAACAGTTACAATTAATTGCATTATTGCAATAATAATAATAATAAGTAGTAAAAATGGTGGTAATAATAATACAAAAAAACTAGTCCCAGTTACTAAGTTAGTGTAGGGACCCATCTGAAGAGGTCGCCTTGACGTTGGCAGATGGGCTCGCACAATTTGCTCAAAATGTGCGCTAAGAACCTCATATTTCTATGTACAGGAGATCTAGCAGTAATTCCATTCAGGAGATAGATATCTGTGTACACACACACACTTTGTTATATAATTTTGTGCAGCACACAGGGCAGGGATACAGGTACAGGGCGAGAGTGTTACAGTGATATTATAACTCGGCCTAAAGGATAAAATGCTGATAACTACAGATCCTGGAAACACATCCGAAACTAGACCTTGTAAGTAACTGGTTCCCAGCTAGTGGTGAGTATGTACAGGGCAGTCTGGTACCAAGATCCGCTCTATAGGACACATTATCATCAGGCAGGTCCTGTCAGGGCTCTTACAAGATCGGCGGCAGAAGTGTGGCTGTATAACACAGTCCTGCTCCTGCCTCAGCCACCGACAGTGGAGCCAACCCGGATCCTGGCAGCTTAATCCACTGTATGACACAGTAGGGGGCTTCCACAGCATTTAGGCACTTTAGACAGGAGAGGGAGGCGCGATCATGGTGCTGATGAGTTTCTATGGCAGCCGAGATCTAACAATGGACCCCATGACGGCCATCTTACTGCTCCTATTAGACCCCGGCTGAGGAAAGGTCTATGAGGACACCGGTCAGACTTATGTCGCCTGCTCTGCACATATTAGAAATGCCTAGGGCTGATTAGTTTGCCATTTGTAAATCTGATCCAGCAGCGCTGGGCTACCACTGACGTGATCAGGGCTATTGAGCTCCTAGATTGGGCAGAGGAGCTCAGTCTTCAGCAGGAGCTGGCCGAGGAGAGCGGAGCAACTTGCATGGGGCTGCTGCACAAGAAGTAACTCAAAAGGTGGAGATTTACCCGGAGACGTGGTGCCCGGGCTGTGATCTGCTGTGCAGGCTGCATAGACGATGCCTCCTAGGACCCGAACTTCACCCCTAACAGGCACAGCAGAGCTCGGACCGACAAGTTCTTTTGCATTGGAGGAGAGACCCTTTTCGATATCTGACCAGGTCCCCTGGGCTCCCCACCCTCTGGGACTCGCATCTGTGGTAATTGTGCTAGTGACCCCATGTACCCAGGGAACCCCTCGAGATTGGTGGCAGGATGATCCTAACCTCTATAAAGATTTTACTGACCGGGGTGATAAGGACATCTTCCCTTCCAAGTGCCTCTTAAGAGAAACTTCATTATGTAGCAGATCCCACTGTAAAACCCTGGAATGGTATTGTGCTCACAGAACCCACGATATCAGGGTACCCAACAGGTACATTGCACCTCCAAGGGACATGACCGAATTTGCTATGGCTTTCTTCACCTGGCCCCTCATTTATCGTATTTTAGCTTCCGGGAGGTGGCATTCTTGAGATTCGCAATCCCCAAAAACGGCAGAACTGTCGAGTAATCTGGATCGTGTGCTCGCGATTCCAGACGAAATCCATGACACAGTGACGGCAGGGTGAGATATTGCGTGATCTCCCCGGTGTCGTCTCTGAGGAATCCCTGACGCTACGCATTAAAAAGAATATTGCACAGTGACAAGATCCTGCTGAGCCACTGAGAGTTAGAATTGACAACCGACACATGCGCAGAGTAGCAGGGACTAGCCCAGCCCCTGAAACAGGCATCACTGATGACGCTTCATTCAGGGTGGGAAAAGAGGCAGCAGCAGTGACCGCAGCCCCTGCTCCCTGATCACGTCCGTCTTCATATCCCAGGATACACTGGGGATTTTCAAACTAAATGTTATCAAACAGGAAGTTGGTAAAAAAAACAAATATATACACACACACACACACACACACACACACACACACACACACACACACACACACACACACACACACACACACACCAGTTAGATAAATTTAGATTAACTTTTAATTAAAGTATATTAGAAAAGCAATTACCGTATTTTTCGGACTATAAGACGCACCGGACCATAAGACGCACCTAGGTTTTAGAGGAGGGAAAAAAAAAAAAAAAAAATTAAGCAAAAAATTGTTCATGATGCACTTTTAAGTGGGAGGGGGTCTTCTGGTATAGGGGTAATATCCAATTCTGACAATATCCCCTATCCTGGTATATATGCCCAACCCCCTTCCTTTTATACGTGGCCATCATCCCCATCCAGGTACGCACGGCACCCCTCATCCCCATCCTGTTTTGTATGGCCCCCTCATCCATACCCTAATATGCATGGTCCCCCTAATCCCCATCAGGCTGCACATAAAAAAAAAACACTTATACTCACCTTTCTTCTCTCTCCTCATGTCTGCCCGCACTGATCTCTCCATGTGAGCCGCACGTCACTGCCATGCGCGGCTCACATGGAGAGATCAGCTGCCGGAAGTCACTGCTCCCCACGCCGGGTCTGTGTGCGCGGGGAGCAGTGACTTCTCTCCTTCATAGCCGGCACACAGCTTGGCCGCGCTGCGGCTCCTGCTGCTGCCGGGCTATAGCGTGTGCCCGCTTATTAAAAGGCATGAATATTCACCCCCTCCCCACGCCCATGAGTGTGGAGAGAGGTTGAATATTCATGCCCTTTAACAGCGGGCACAGGCGATTCCGGCAGCAGCAGGAGCCGCAGCGCGGCTACACTGTGTGCTGCTATTAAGGAGCAGTGAATATTCATTTTCTTTAGCAGCAGGGACAGTGTAGGCTGCACCGCTGCCTCCTGTGCCCCGCTCCTCCACAGCTACCACTCCCCTCACACCCCACAATCTATAATATAACCGGGGATGCGGGTCTCTGTCCAAAGCCTCGATAGACTGCGCATGCGTGACGCGCAGTCTGGCTCCAGACAGAAGACCGCATCCAGCCGTTACAGGTAAGAGGTGTATGGCGTCAGAGATCGCGGTTGTGTGTAGGCACTGAATGCACACTGCGATCTCCGGCGCCATACTTACCTGACCGGGAAGAGCGTTGCCGTGGCGCCTCTCTTCAGCGGAGACCGGGGGCAGAGTGAGACGTTGGATCGTCGCGTGCGCATAGCGCTATCCGGCGCCATTTTTATGAAGACACATTTACAGTGTGTCTTCAGCAAATTGGCGCCGGTCGGCGCTGTGCTCTGTCGTCGCACTCCTCCCCCGGCCTCCGGCAGAACAGGACGCTGCAGCGCTGGAGTACAGAGAAGAAAGGTGAGTATAACTGTTTATTTTTTTGGGGATGTGTGTATAGTGGGGGGGGGGGATTAGGGAAGCCACGCATACCGGGATTGGGGATGAGGGGAGCCACGCATACCGGGATTGGGGATGAGGGGAGCCACGCATAATGGGATTGGGGATGAGGGGAGCCACGCATACCAGAATAGGGATGAGGGGAGCCACGCATACCGGGATTGGGGATGAGGGGAGCCACGCATACCGGGATAGGATGGCGGGGGCAGCACAAATACCAGGAGGGGGGCAGCACATACTAACATGGGAGACCATATACCAATAAAAATGCTCGCCACCCGGGCGTAGAACGGGTTCAATAGATTATATATATATATATATATATATATATATATATATATATATATATATATATATATATATATATATATATATATATATATATATATATATATATATATATATACACACATATACATATATACACACACACACACACACACACACACACACACACCATTCGGACTATAAGACGCACCCCCCATTTTCCTCCAAAATTTTGGAGGAAAAAAAGTGCGTCTTATAGTCCGAAAAATACGGTAGATTATTAAATTAAATAGAGATTTAGGATTAAATCAGTGTAGGGTACGGACAACCCCTTTAATGTTAATTGAAATCAAAACAGTTCCCCGTTGTATTAATAAGGCAGTGATTCCAACTGTATTACCACTGGGAGACCCCCAACTCACACTCCTATTTCCCGAGTGCCTTCCACGCCAAGCTTGGTTATGGAGGCTTTGGATTACCATCCATACTGTTCAGCACAGATCATGCTTCTTAGGTCTTCATCGATCCCCCAGAACACAGCCCTGCATTACCGCGTCCTTCAGGCTTTGTCCAATTATTTTCTCCAAATTTGTTTGCCGATCAGTGGCAAGAGGCTGTTGAGCTACTCAATCTCCTTGTTCCTTTGGAAAATTGGCACACTCTTGCATATAACAGTAGAGAATGGCCAAATCTTACGGAGACACTGGTAGATCGCAACGAAACATGGAGAGAGCAGATGTTCAGCAGTGAACTTGGAGTCTCCCTCCTCTATGAAGCTTTGCCGTACACATCTGACTTACTCGTGAGGATTTCTTGTAATTCACATGTGCAAAAATAGTTCAATCCACAACTAAAATGCTTGAACCAACTCGTGGAAAACTGGATAAAGATAGATAAAAGGCACATTACCTGTGGGTAGCCCAAGTGTGAAGTAATTGTCAGGTCCAGGATTGAACTGGGCGATGCGATTACTTATGTATTTTGCTGCCCATTCGCTGGCCAGGGCATAGTCATCAAGAATCACCAGCCGCATGATTGTGCCCACAAGCTCTCGCCTGGCAGCATGTGGCTAACAAACTGAAGAGAGAAGTGATACACAAGATAAGAGGTGACACAATAATATACAAAAGAGGTAACACAATAATACACAGTCGGCAAGTTTGGAGACTGAAACACATTCTGGCTTTCATAAAGTTTGCTGCTTCAGTTTTTATAGTGTCAATTTGCATTAACTGTAGATTGTTATGAAGAATGATCAGATGAATTGTTAAAAAAAAAAAAAAAAAAGCATATTAATTTTTTCCCAAGGAAATTACTTAACCACAAAACCCCCATTTCCACAGTCATGCTTACTGAATTACAAGAGCAGGCTGGTGCTTCAAATCATGGTCTTCTGATTACCTTCAAGGAAACATGTGCAGTCATCATTGCTTTGCAGGCAAGGACATTGCTGCTTGTAAGATTGCCCCTAGATCAACCATTTATCGGATCATTAAGAATTTAGTCTGCGGTGCATCATATACGTGTTGTGACGGATCAGCTCTTGGGTAGGCGCAGGTTCACACAGGAATGCAGTCCGCAGGCTCCAAAACAAACTGGTGGTTTATTAAATGTCCATAAACCAACCAGGAAAACAAAACATAACAGCTCTTTCAGCTGCTCGTAAAACTCGGCCCTTCAATCCGGGCCCACTAAAGGCCCCGTCACACTAAGCGATATCGCTAGCGAGATCGCTGCTGTGTCACGGTTTTGGTGACTCACCAGCGACCTCACCAGCGATGTCGCTATGTGTGACACTTTGCAGCGATCAGGCCCCTGCTGTGAGGTCGCTGATCGTTGCAAAGTGTCCTGGACCATTTTTTGGTCGTTGGCCTCCCGCTGGCCAGCACACATCGCTGTGTGTGACCAGCGGGACCAACGATCTGGCTGGTAACCATGGTAAACATCGGGTTACTAGGGGCACGCGCGCACTTAGTAACCCGCTGTTTACCATAGATACCACTCTGCTACTGTGAGCGGAGGCTCCAGCGCACGGTAGCAGAGTGGTATCCATGGTAAACAGCGGGTTACTAGGGGCACACGCGCACTTAGTAACCCGATGTTTACCATAGTTACCAGCCTGCTCCTGCTTCAGCAGGCTGGTAACGGGAGCAGGACATCGTGGAACGATTCTTTCCACGATATCGTTGCTCCCCTGATCGCTGGTGAGCCTGCCTGTTTGACAGCTCACCAGCGATGTATTAGCGATGCAGCAACGATCCCTGACAGGTCGTATCGTTGTCGGGATCGCTGCTGCATCGCTTAGTGTGACGGGGCCTTAACTCCCTACACTATGTGTGCTGGAGCCTGCTTCTCCGGGTCCTACATCACCAAAGCTTGGCACTTCGATGACACATACCTCCCGTCCACGACCTGTCCGGCAGCAACCTTACACATTCCCCCCTCTGCCTAAAGCAGGGGGGGCTTGGCACCTTCTGCCACCATACAATAGATACACAAAAAGTATAACGCAGTGTTTCCCAAACCCCATCCTCACAGACCCCACAGGTCATATTTTCAGGATCTCCTTAGTATTACACAGGTGATTGAAGTATCATCAAGGCATCAGGAATTCTCTCACCTGTGTAATACTAAGGAGATTCTGAAAACATGACCTATGGGGGTCCGTGAGGATGGGGTTTGGGAAACACTGCTATAACAGAACAAAACTAAAAATAACCAGTCCATACAGCACGTCATCAGCCGTTTAAATGTAGTGCTTTTCTCGGCCTCCAGCAGACTGAGCAGCACATGCAAGGTTTGCTCACCTTGCACAACACACAGCACCACTGAGACAGGCGCAGCTGTCTTAAATCAGGCCTTCCAAGACCTGGACTGGAGGTGAGTGAGCAGCTGTTTCCCCCCCAACTCTTTCAGCTGCTCTTGAAACCCGGCCCTTTAATCCGGGCCCATTAACTCCCTCCCAGCACTATGTGTTCTGGAGCCTGCTTCTCCATGTCCTACATCACCGAAGTTTGGTACTTCGGGGACACATACCTCCCGTCCACGACCTGTCTGGCAGCCACCTTACATTGTGTTGCACTGAGTTAGACCAGAATTGAACCAGAAGATAACTGAAGGTAACTGCACAGCCAGAGTAAAAAATGTTTCTCTTTGTTTTCACTCTCACCCCTATAGTCCTACACGTTCTACTAACCCTTCTCATCCCTACACCTAGTAATGAACTGGTCATCTCTCCCTCCATCTCACCTCCTCCTCAGATCTGTTCCTCAACATACAATCCTCTGTCTCCAAACACAGACAGCCACCTCACGCTCTCTCCTGCTGCTCCTCACTGCTGGCGATATCTCTCCAAATCATGGCCCTCCTCACCACATCCCCACAGTCACTTCTACCTCTCATCCACAATCTATCAAATTTCCACAACCTTCCTAACCCTATACCCATTGCCCATCCCCCGCTTCCCCAATCCCACTAACAGGAGCTCTATGGAACGCTCTCTCCATCTGCAACAAACTTTCCTACATCCATGACCTTTTCATTACTAACAAACTTTCCTTCCTTGGCATCAATGGTACCTGACTCACCCCATCTGACATGGCGTCTCCAGCTGCACTTTCATACGTGGGATTCCACCTTTCCCACACCCCATCGGCAAGCATGGCAAAGGAGTTTGTTTTCTCCTGTTAGATAACTGTACTCTGCTGCCCGACTAATCCACCTGTCCCCCCCGCTATTCCCTGGCCTCTCCCCTCTGTCAATCCCTTCGCTGGCTCCCCATTATCCAAAGACTCCAGTTGAAAACCCTAACCATGACATACCAAGCCATCCACAACCTGTCTCCTCCATATAACTGTGACTTAGTGTCCCGCTACATACCTGCACTCAACCTCCGATCCTCACAAGATCTCCTTCTCTACTCCCCTCTTATCTCCTCTTCCCACAATTGCACATAAGATTTCTCCCATGCATCCCCCTACTCTAGAACTCTACCCCAATATATCAGACTGTTGCCAACCGTGGAAACCTTCAAAAGGAAGCTGAAGATCCACCTCTTCTGACAAGCCTACAATCTGCAGTAACCACCGGTCCATCATACCACTGCACGACCAGCTCTACCCTCACCTACTGTATCCTCACCCATTCATTGAAGACTGTAAGCCCTCGCGGGCAGGGTCCTCGCTCCTCCTGTACCAGTCGGTGATTCGTTTTTGTTCAAGATTATTGTACTTGTTTTTTGCTATGTATATCCCTTTTCACATGTAAAGCTCCATGTAATAAATGGCACTATAATAAATAATAACTTAATAGGGGGAGGTTAATTTGCTGTGAAGACTTCAGGACTCTGAAGAAAGTCCAGCAAGTCCCTGTATCACTTCCTACATAGGATTCAGCTATGGAATTGGTTCAACACCAGTGCAGAGCTTGCTCAAGAATGGCAGCAGGCAGGCGTCAGTGCATCTGTACACACCGTGAGGAGAAGGATTTTGGAGGCTGTGCTGGTGTCAAGTAGGGCAGCAAAGAAACCACTTTTCTCCATGAAAAAGATTAAGAACAGGATTATAAAATGCAGTAAACTACAGTGATTGGATTACAGAGGACTGGGGTAAAGTTATTTCCCTGATGAAGGCCCCCTTCAAACTGTTAGGGACATATGGAAGAATGAATGTCCGGAGAAGAAAAGCTGAGTGCTACTTTGAGTCCTGTGTTATGCCAACAGTAAAGCACCCCGAGACGAGTCATGTGTGGAGTTATCCATCATCAAAAGGGAGTGGGCTCACTCACAATTTTGCCTAAGAACACAGCAGGAGCATTTTTGGTGATTAACAATGCATATATGAGCATGACGGAGAATATGTCACAAGGCAAAAGTGACAACTAAGTGTCTGGGTAACATTAACATTTTGGGTTCATGGCCAGTAAACTCTCCAGATCTCAATTCGATTGTGGTCACTCCTCAAAAAGCGGGTGGACAAACAGAAATGTATGTAGTGAGCTCCTAGCACTGATTAGACAAAAATTGTCCATCGTCAATCAGGATTTGTACATAAAGTGACACAAAACAAGATACAAGACATACAGTACAGACCAAAAGTTTGGAGACACCTTCTCATTTAAAGATTTTTCTGTATTTTCATGACTTTGAAAATTGTACATTCACACTGAAGGCATCAAAACTATGAATTAACACATGTGGAATTATATACTTAACAAAAAAGTGTGAAACAACTGAAAATATGTCTTATATTCTAGGTTCTTCAAAGTAGCCACCTTTGCTTTGATGACTGCTTTGCACACTCTTGGCATTCTCTTGATGAGCTTCAAGAGGTAGTCACTGGAAATGGTCTTCCAACAATCTTGAAGGAGTTCCCAGAGATGTTTAGCACTTGTTGGCCCTTTTGCCTTCACTCTGCGGTCCAGCTCACCCCAAACCATCTCGATTGGGTTCAGGTCCCATCACTCTCCTTCTTGGTCAAATAGCCCTTACACAGCCTGGAGGTGTGTTTGGGGTCATTGTCCTGTTGAAAAATAAATGATGGTCCAACTAAATGCAAACCGGATGGAATAGCATGCTGCTGCAAGATGCTGTGGTAGCCATTCTGGTACAGGATGCCTTCAATTTTGAATAAATCCCCAACAGTGTCACCAGCAAAACAACCCCACACCATCACACCTCCTCCTCCATGCTTCACGGTGGGAACCAGGCATGTAGAGTCCATCCGTTCACCTTTTCTGCGTCGCACAAAGACACGGTGGTTGGAACCAAAGATCTCAAATTTGGACTCATCAGACCAGAGCACAGATTTCCACTGGTCTAATGTCCATTCCTTGTGTTCTTTAGCCCAAACAAGTCTCTTCTGCTTGTTGCCTGTCCTTAGCAGTGGTTTCCTAGCAGCTATTTTACCATGATGGCCTGCTGCACAAAGTCTCCTCTTAACAGTTGTTGTAGAGATGTGTCTGCTGCTAGAACTCTGTGTGGCATTGACCTGGTCTCTAATCTGAGCTGCTGTTAACCTGCGATTTCTGAGGCTGGTGACTCGGATAAACTTATCCTCAGAAGCAGAGGTGACTCTTGGTCTTCCTTTCCAGGGGCGGTCCTCATGTGAGCCAGTTTCTTTGTAGCGCTTGATGGTTTTTGCAACTGCACTTGGGGACACTTTCAAAGTTTTCCCAATTTTTCGGACTGACTGACCTTCATTTCTTAAAGTAATGATTTCCACTCGTTTTTCTTTACTTCGCTGCTTTTTTTTTCCCATAATACAAATTCTAACAGTCTATTCAGTAGGACTATCAGCTGTGTATCCACCTGACTTTTGCACAACACAGCTGATGGTCCCAACCCCATTTATAAGGCAAGAAATCCCACTTATTAAACCTGACAGGGCACACCTGTGAAGTGAAAACCATTTCCAGTGACTGCCTCTTGAAGCTCATCAAGAGAATGCCAAGAGTGTTCAAAGCAGTCATCAAAGCAAAAGGTGGCTACTTTGAAGAACCTAGAATCTAAGATATATTTTCAGTTGTTTCACACTTTCTTGTTAAGTATATAATTCCACATGTGGTAATTCATAGTTTTGATTCAGTGTGAATGTACAATTTTCAAAGTCATGAAAATACAGAAAAATCTTTAAATGAGAAGGTGTGTCCAAACTTTTGGTCTGTACTGTAGGTAAAAAAAAATTCTCCATCTTCTTCGTTACGTCAATCCGTGAAAAATGGGACTGCACTCAGATGTCATCTGAGTGCAGTGCGATCTTTTCCAAGGACTCATTAACTTGCATGGCAGAGCGTGATCCGAATATTAGATGAAACTCAAGCATAGTGATTTTTGTCCTCGGACAGACTGTCTATCGGGCCGTGCACATGTCCGATTTTTCTCCTTGGACAAACACTGGTCACAGTGCGATTCAATGTTTTGTCAGATCGCACTCCGACCGAAAACACTGCTATCTGCACCAGCCTTAACATTGCAACGCTAACAATAGTGATCGCAGCAAGGACTGCTGGGAGATTTCAGCTCAGAAGCCTGCAGATCTCTGAACGCAGCTCTAGACTATCACTGGCTGTAACTCAGGATTAGTAATCGATACGTTTTTCGAAAGTTACACAATAAACTATAATAAATTACTCTCATGTGAACACAAATTCTAAAGGAGAACTCTAACACTAAGATATTAACTTAAGGAGGAATTCACACATCCGTGGTGGGATCCGAGGACCCGGCCCGGCTCTCCGGACCTGATCAGTGCCTCATCTATTCCTAGGAGGTAATCACAGATCAGCACTGGTGACCCAGCGGTTGTCAGGTCTGAGCTCGGTCCGTGGAGCACAGATGTGTGAATTCAGCCTTACAGAAGTTGTCCCAGAGTAGAAAGTCAGAGCTGTTGTATTACAGCGCCACCCCTGGGCACAGCACCTGTCACGTCACTAGACCGGAGCTGTAGTACCAGACACAACCTGTGGCCAGGACTGGCGCTCTGTGTTCCTTTTTCTCATGGACAAACCCTGTGCAGAAAAATACAGAATCCAGGAACCTCCAAACATGGCAGACATCGCCAAGTTCTAACAGTGCATAATGGGCAGAGCTCCAGCCATACTGTCAGTGACTGGAAACCTGGTTTATAGTCCAACTGCTGACAGGTGAGAGGCTGCGGCCCCCTGTAATCCCCGGCTCTGACCCGTCACCGACCATTGCTGCTCTACAGCAGTCTATGTGCCGCTCTCTATAGTGCAGGGGACTAACCACATCCACAGGAAGCCAGGGTGCCCCCCCCGGACTGAGACTGCCCCCCGGGAGCTCAGTGTGGGGTGCGCAGTCATCCGCCATGTCTCCCCAATACTCAGCAGCTTCACCACCAACCACTCGCTCTGCAGCCTCCTCCCTGGTAAACGCTAGAATGTATGGGCTCCTTCCAGGTATGACGTCGTTTCCGTGGGCGTGTCCTGACTGCATTATGGGCGTGTTCTAGTTTAGCACCAGACGCCATAGATTCATGCAGAAAGTGATACGGTGAAGCTTCAGGAGGAGGTCAGTGCTGGGCTCTGGGGGGGTGCTGCGGGCTTTGGGTGGTCTGGGATGATGACGATTGATGATGATGCACGCGTGTGGGGGCTCTGGGAGCTCTGTGGGGATGCTGCCGGCTGTGGTGGCATGTCTATGTCTCTGGTGGGGGCTCTGTGGGCATGCTACGAGCTGGTGGTGGCTCTGGAGGGATGCTGCGGGTCTGTGGGGGATGGTGGGGGCATGCTGTGGGCTGATGATGCACGCGTGTGGGGGCTCTGGGAGCTCTGTGGGGATGCTACGGGCTGTGGTGGCATGTCTATGGCTCTGGCGGGGGCTCTGTGGGCATGCTGCGGGCTGGTGGTGGCTCTGGAGGGATGCTGCGGGCTGGTGGTGGCTCTGGAGGGATGCTGCGGGCTTGTGGGGGCTCTGGAGGGATGCTGGGGGCATGCTGCTGGCTGGTGGGGGCTCTGGAGGGATGCTGCGGGCTCGTGGTGGCTCTGTGGGGGCATGCTGTGGGCTTGTGGCTCTGGGGGCATGCTGCGGGCTCGTGGGTGCTCTATGGGGCTGGTGCGGGTTCTGTGGGAGCATGTTGCGGGCTCTGGAGGTAATCTGCGGGGGGGGATGATGCACCCGTGTGGGGGCTCTGGGGGGGGGGTCGGATGATGCACGCATGTGGGGGCTCTGGGGGGATGCTGCGGGCTGTGGTGGCATGTCTATGGCTCTGGTGGAGGCATGCTGCGGGCTGGTGGTTGCTCTGGAGGGATGCTGCAGGCTTGTGGGGGCTCTGGGTGCATGCTGCGGGCTCTGAGTGCTTTGTGGGGATGCTGAGGGCATGCTGCAGGCTCTGGAGGTATTCTGGGGGGGGATGCTGCGGGCTTGGTGATGCACGCTTGTGGGGGGGGTGGATGATGCACGCTTGTGGGGGGGGGGCGGATGATGCACGCTTGTGGGGGGGGGGCGGATGATGCACGCTTGTGGGGGCTCTGGGGGGGGGATGATGCACGCATGTGGGGGCTCTGGGGGGATGCTGCGGGCTGTGGTGGCATGTCTATGGCTCTGGTGGGGGCATGCTGCGGGCTGGTGGTTGCTCTGGAGGGAAGCTGCAGGCTTGTGGGGGCTCTGGGTGCATGCTGCGGGCTCTGGAGGTATTCTGGGGGGGGATGCTGCGGGCTTGGTGATGCACGCTTGTGGGGGGGGCGGATGATGCACGCTTGTGGGGGGGGCGGATGATGCACGCTTGTGGGGGGGGCGGATGATGCACGCTTGTGGGGGGGGGGCGGATGATGCACGCTTGTGGGGGGGGGCGGATGATGCACGCTTGTGGGGGGGCGGATGATGCACGCTTGTGGGGGGGCGGATGATGCACGCTTGTGGGGGGCGGATGATGCACGCTTGTGGGGGGCGGATGATGCACGCTTGGGGGGGGCGGATGATGCACGCTTGGGGGGGGGGCGGATGATGCACGCTTGTGGGGGGGGGCGGATGATGCACGCTTGTGGGGGGGGGGGCGGATGATGCATGCTTGTGGGGGGGGGGCGGATGATGCACGCTTGTGGGGGGGGGGCGGATGATGCACGCTTGGGGGGGGGGGGGCGGATTATGCACGCTTGGGGGGGGGGGGGCGGATTATGCACGCTTGGGGGGGGGGCGGATTATGCACGCTTGGGGGGGGGGGCGGATTATGCACGCTTGGGGGGGGGGGCGGATTATGCACGCTTGGGGGGGGCGGATTATGCACGCTTGGGGGGGGGCGGATTATGCACGCTTGGGGGGGGGCGGATTATGCACGCTTGGGGGGGGGCGGATGATGCACGCTTGGGGGGGGCGGATGATGCACGCTTGGGGGGGGCGGATGATGCACGCTTGGGGGGGCTCTGGGAGCTCCGTGGGCATGCTACGGGCTGGTGGTGGCTCTGGAGGAATGCTGCGGGCTTGTGGGGGCATGCTGCGGACTGGTGGGGGCTCTGGAGGGATGCTGCTGGCTCGTGGTGGCTCTGGGGGGATGCTGCAGGCTGGTGGTGGCTCTGGGGGGATGCTGCGGGCTGGTGGTGGCATGTCTATTGCTCTAGTGGGGGCTGTCTAGGCATGCTGCGGGCTGGTGGGATGCTGCGGGCTCGTGGTGGCTCTGGGGGGATGCTGCGGGCTGGTGGTGGCTCTGCGGGGATGCTGCGGGCTGGTGGGGATGCTGAGGGCATGGTGGGGGCTCTATGGGCATGCTACGGGCTGGTGGTGGCTCTGGAGGGATGCTGCGGGCTGGTGGGGATGCTGGGGGCATGCTGCGGGCTGTGGTGGCATGTCTATTGCTCTGGTGGGGGCTGTGTGGGCATGCTGCGGGCTGGTGGTGGCTCTGGAGGAATGCTGCGGGTTTGTGGGGACGCTGGGGGCATGCTGCTTGCTCGTGGGGGCTCTGGGGTGGGCTGATGATGCACGCATGTGGGGGCTCTGTGGGGATGCTGCGGGCTGTGGTGGCATGTCTATGGCTCTGGTGGGGGCATGCTGTGGGCTGGTGGTTGCTCTGGAGGGATGCTGCAGGCTTGTGGGGGCTATGGGTGCATGCTGCGGGCTCTGGGTGCTCTGTGGGGATACTGAGGGCATGCTGCGGGCTCTGGAGGTATTCTGGGGTGGATGATGCACGCTTGTGGGGGGGCAGATAATGCACGCTTGTGGGGAGGCAGACGATGCACGCTTGTGGGGGGGCAGACGATGCACGCTTGTGGGGGGGCAGACGATGCACGCTTGTGGGGGGGCAGACGATGCACGCTTGTGGGGGGGCAGACGATGCACGCTTGTGGGGGGGCAGACAATGCACGCTTGTGGGGGGGCAGACAATGCACGCTTGTGGGGGGGCAGACAATGCACGCTTGTGGGGGGGCAGACAATGCACGCTTGTGGGGGGGCAGACAATGCACGCTTGTGGGGGGGCAGACAATGCACGCTTGTGGGGGGGCAGACGATGCACGCTTGTGGGGGGGGCAGACGATGCACGCTTGTGGGGGGGGCGGACGATGCACGCTTGTGGGGGGGGGGGCGGACGATGCACGCTTGTGGGGGGGGGGGCGGACGATGCACGCTTGTGGGGGGGGGGGCGGACGATGCACGCTTGTGGGGGGGGGGGCGGACGATGCACGCTTGTGTGGGGGGGGGGGCGGACGATGCACGCTTGTGTGGGGGGGGGGCGGACGATGCACGCTTGTGTGTGGGGGGGGGCGGACGATGCACGCTTGTGGGGGGGGGGGGGCGGATGATGCACGCTTGTGGGGGGGGGCGTCCCAGCAGATGGCCCCCTGCAAACATTATATCCCCCCAGAGACCCCATAAGGAGAGTGTGCCCGCCCCCCTGCAGCCCCCTATTCAGCCCTGGCAGCCGGCAACATCACCATCCCCATGGCCTCATAGCTGAAATCATGGAACTTGTATTCAGCTTCCAAAAAGTCCACCAGCCTCACCTTCCAGGGCTCCTGCCTTGTTCGAAGAACTAGATAAGATGATCTCTAATGCCATGAGGGGGTAAGAGTATTTTGTTTCTGCAACAGAGGGCCAAATGCCCTCCTCCCAAGAGACGCACAGTCCAGTTTTGGTCCTTTCGGAAATTTTCAGTGTAGAAAAGCAACCAAAAGGACAACACTCCGGCCCACCAGGAAAAGAAGAGACCTTCCTTTAGGCTAGCCCCCTCCTGGCATCAACGAACCCACCAGTGCTGGTCTGCCAGGCCCGGATCCTGAAGATTCCCACCTGGGATGTTTCTCAGGGTGGATGGCCATCTCCTTTGGTTCCAGGATGAGTGGCTCTCGGTAGTCAACAACGCTTGGGTCTGAGATGTTGTCGACTACAGCCACAAAATAGATTTTTCCACGCTGCCTTGTTTTCGAGACCAATTTCCCTAAAGACCCCCTTCCCTTATTCCTGAGTTTTTCAAGGCTATTGATTTGCTATCCAAAGCAGCATCATGATCTCAGTTCCAGGACGCTGAGACATCAGACACCGGAGGCAGGCCGAGGGGTCGGGGCAAAGCCAAAGACCTTACCCACAATCCTCCCATAAATGCACTTTTATTAAATTAGAATTATTTCTATACATAATGGTAAAATGTTATTTCTATAATATTTCTACAATTAAACGTTTGAGATTTCTGTGGTAATGGTTATTTTGTTTCTTTTAAACCTGTTCTGAATGTAAATAAAACATTTCTCTGATTAAGTTTCCACATTGTATTTTAGCCTTTCATTTTACTCATAGGGCAGGAAAAGCCCATGATGCACCTGTGTAAACCATATAAAAGGTACTATAATAACATGGCTTAGACAGGTAACCCACCTTTGAAACAATGAAGTTCACTTGTACAAGCTGCATAGATGAAAACCTGCTTTAGGCTGTGTGCCCACGATGCAGAAATGCTCAGGATTTTATCCTGAGATTTTCTGCAACTCCCTGGCAGAAAAAAATGCATGCGGATTGTGCATGCGGATTGTGCATGCGGATCGTCCATGCGGATCGTCCATGCGGATCGTCCATGCTGTAAGGCAGCGCTAGTCATCATCCTGGGGAATACTCGCTGCAGCGCGTCAATTAATGCACACCAGCAATGTCTTTCCGGTTTTCACACTTCAGCAGTTTATTATACTTCATAAACCGCAGTTCACACATATAATGTCCACGAGCCCAAGTGGCAGACAGGCCCACTTGGCTCCAGATACAGCCTTCAGCAAGGTAATACTATAGCAATGTCCATATAACAAAGTGTATTACCTTTGTCAGGTTTTAGCTGCTTCAGTCCATTTGGTTCCACCACCGCTGTGGCTCTACAGCTTACCTCACGTGGTCTCCAGCCCTTATCCCCTCCAAGGCCACTGGCATCTCTCACACACACAGATCCAGGCTCTGCCCTCCAGGACGCTTATCCTCCAAAGCCTCTGGCTCTCCAAGGCTTACTGGCATCGCTTACACACACAAGGATCCAGGCTTCACCCTCCAGGAGTCCACCAAGCTTCATCAGGCCTCACCAGGCCTCACACGGTGCCACACACACGGGTAACAGTTAACAGGCCTCAGGCCTATCACACCCCTTGCACCCCTGCACACTTCTGTCTCAAATTACCAGGGTTTTTATATCCTATAGAAACAGCCACAGGACCTGTGCTTATCTCACAGTCACATGTCCAGACCTTCTGTTGTGCAAAAGGACCTGTGTGATGTCACAGTCATGTGACCAGTCAGCTGAGGGAGGTACGTGGTCCGTCAAAACACACACTGAACCTTTAAAGGGATGCCTGCTGCATCACAATGCGGATTGTACATGTGGATTGTACATGCGGATTGTGCATGCGTTTTGCTGCCATTGACAAGCGGAAGTGAAGGGTTATTCACTTGCATTTCCGCATGCGGGTTGTCAAGCGCTTTCCAAGCGATTTTAGCATCACTTGGAAAGTGTTTGACAACTTGGTCACACTAAATAAATCCATGCAACCGGCATGGATTTATATAGTGTGACCGAAAGAATGGTAAAAAATAAATATATAATTACCCTCTGATGGCCCCCGGTGTCCTGCTTTCCCTCCGTTCTCCCTTGCCAGCAGCGATACACTGAAGGACCTGCCGACGTCAGCGTCGCGTGACCTGTCACATGACTATAATGTCAGCGCAGGTCCTTCAGTACATCGCGAACTGCCGGCATGAGAGGAGGAGTGCAGCGGGTGGCCGCCAGAAGGTAAGTATATATTTATTTTTTATTTTTTTCTTTTTTTTTTCTTTGCAGTTTTCTATGGTACCCTGGTCCGGAGGACGGTCTCCTCTCCTCTATACCTGGGTACCATCCGCACACTAGAACGCATGGAATGCGCATCTACATATACAGTGATGCGTAATCCATGCGATCTAATGCAAGTCAATGGCGGCGAAAATGCAGCACTTCCGCAAAATAATTGGTAGTGCTGTGGTTTTTTCCGCAATGATAATCCGCAGCGGAAATTTCCGCAGCATGTGCACAGCACATGCGGATTATCATTGGGGAACATGGCAGGCCTTCTACCATGTGTTTTTTAAGCGTTTCTGCAGCGTTTTTGCTTAAAAAATGCATCGTGGGCACACAGCCTTAAGGGAACCTGTCACCTGTTTTTCCCCATATAAAGTACGACCACCACCTGTATGCCCTAGAGTGCTGTAAAGAAGTCGGACGGTACTAGATTGTGCCTGCCGTGCCTCAGACCACACGAGAGGACGGTACTAGATTGTGCCTGCCGTGCCTCAGACCGCACGGGAGGACGGTACTAGATTGTGCCTGCCGTGCCTCAGACCGCACGGGAGGACGGTACTAGATAGTGCCTGCCGTGCCTCAGACCACACGGGAGGACGGTACTAGATTGTGCCTGCCGTGCCTCAGACCGCACGGGAGGACGGTACTAGATAGTGCCTGCCGCTCTTCAGACCGCACGGGAGGACGGTACTAGATTGTGCCTGCCGTGCCTCAGACCGCACGGGAGGACGGTACTAGATAGTGCCTGCCGTGCCTCAGACCACACGAGAGGACGGTACTAGATTGTGCCTGCCGCTCTTCAGACCACACGGGAGGACTGTACTAGATTGTGCCTGCCGCTCTTCAGACCACACGGGAGGACTGTACTAGATAGTGCCTGCCGCTCTTCAGACCACACGGGAGGACGGTACTAGATTGTGCCTTCCGTGCCTCAGACTGCACGGGAGGACGGTACTAGATTGTGCCTGCCGTGCCTCAGACCACACGAGAGGACGGTACTAGATAGTGCCTGCCGCTCTTCAGACCACATGCTGCAGATAAAAAAAAGAAATCAAAATATGACTGAAAGAGCACCACAGCAACAAAATATAGTACATTGATAAACAGTGTTATAATTATATCTATAATATAATCAGTTAAGCGTCCCTCAGTCTGAAGCCTCGATAGACTGCGCATGTGCGACGCGCAGTCTGGCTCTAGACAGAAGAACGCATGGAGCCGTTACAGGTAAGAGCAGTGTATGGCGCCGGAGATCGCGGTATGCCTAGACACTGAATGCATACTTATATACTTACCTGACCGGGAGGAGCGTTGTCGCGGCGCCTCTCTCTTTGCTGGAGACCGGGGCAGGAGTGAGGCGTCGGATCGGCGCATGCGCATAGCGCTATCCAGCGCCATTTTACTGAAGACACATTTGCAGTGTCTCTTCAGCAAAGTGGCGCCGGACAGCGCGGTATGGGCACGCACGTACTCCGGCGCCGCCCTCCTCCCCCGGCAGAGCAGGACACAGCAGCGCTGGAGCACAGGGAAGAAAGGTGAGTATAAGTGTTTATTTTTTTGTATGTGTGTGCAGCGTGAAAGAGATGAGGGGGCCACACATACCAGGATTGGGGGGTGAGGGACGCCATGCATACCAGTATTGGGGGGTGAGGGACGCCATGCATACCAGGATTGGGGGATGAGGGACGCCATGCATACCAGGATTGAGGGATGAGGGACGCCATGCATACCAGGATTGGGGGATGAGGGACGCCATGCATACCAGGATTGGGGGATGAGGGACGCCATGCATACCAGGATTGGGGGATGAGGGATGCCATACATACCAGGATGGGGGGTAAGGGGCCCATACATACCAGGATTGGGGGGTGAGGGGCCCCATCCATACCAGGATTGGGGGATGAGGGGCCCTATGCATACCAGGATTAGAGGATGACGGATGCCATACATACCAGGATTGGGGGATGAGGGGTGCCATGCATACCAGGATTGGGGATGAGGGGTGCCACGCATACCAGCATTGGGCAATGAGGGGGGCCACGCATACCAGGATTGGGGGATGAGGGGTACCATGCATACCAGGATTGGGGGATGAGGGGGCCACACATACCAGCATTGGGGGATGAGAGGGGCCACGCATACCAGGATTGGGGGGTGAGAGGTGCCATGCATCCCAGTATAGGATGATGGGGGCAGCACAAATACCAGGAGGGGGGCAGCACATACCAGCATGGGAGAATATATACCAATAAAGATGCTCGCCACCCGGGTGTAGAACGGATTCAGTAGTGTGAGAGAAAAGAATCCATCTTGTTTCTCTGTGGTATCCATTTTGTTTTCACTCTTATGTAATGGTCATCAGGTAACACTGATGGGCAGTGAGGTTTCACATTACTATTCACTCCCTTAAGGTTACTATTGGTTCATAGGTCAGAGGGAACTATTCCTTTGTCTCTGACCCTATTTAAAGTGCCACATGTGCTAATAAAGCAGAAGTCTTTTCTAGTACACCATACAAGGCTGTGCTGTATTGATTTCCTGAGCGCTCGTAAAACAAATCTTATTAATTTGGAGTTCGGAAGGCGTAGAAGAGAGCATATTTCGCTCACAGTAGCTAGTTTATTTATACGGGGCTGTTCACCGTATCCGGGACAGTTGGAACTAGAGCTGAGAGGATCAATTCTTGGGACGCTGGACTTGAGGCCACGAATCTCTTACCTATAGTGTTGCACGAGCATGCTCGGTTTACCCTTTCACCGAGCACGCTCGGGTGCTGCCCGAGTATTTTCGGCGTGCTCGGTATCTATGCTCGGGCCGCTGGGGCTGTTAGACAGCTGTGACACATGCAGGGATTGCCTAACAAACATGCAATCCCTGCATGTGTCACAGCTGTCTAACAGCCGCGACACATGCAGCCACGGCGGCTCGAGCATAGATGCCGAAAATACTCAGGCAGCACCTGAGCATGCTCTGTGAGAGGGTTAAGAGAACACGCCCATGCGTCACTACTAACCTTACCTCATCCGGCGTGACTTTTGATGAAGCTGGCATGGTGTCATCTGTGCGTCGTGCTTCTTTCACTTGGGATCTATGGATTTATTTTCTGTCCATTCCACTTTCTCATCTTTATGTAGCTTCACTATTTGACATTGGCTTTTTTGTGTCTGCAAGGCCGTGTTCACATGTTGAATAAATACTGTATTTTTTTTTTTGTTTTCTGCAGATGTCCACACCAAACTACACAATAACAATCTTCTCTGATTATTACGTACTTGCTGTATTTTTTTATGCCTTTTCCCCCTTATTTGATGTTTTTTGGTGCAGATGTGAAGCCGCATTGTTCATTTTTTGTTATAATACAGAATGGCTTTGATTCTGCACTTAAGGTAACTGCAGTCTTTTTACCTGCGTTTTCTCTCTTTTTAGGCTCCACATAGAAGCCTCCAGACGTAAAATAAACCATAACCGTACAGATCAGCAGCGTCTTCAGACCACAGAGCAGTTTTCATGAAATCACATCCACTTTTCTTGGCCATTTAAATGCTGCAAAATGACTGTTCCAAAAAAGCAGCTGAAAAAACACAGCACTTATGCTACATCTGAACACGGCCTAAATGTGCAAGTGCAGTGGATGTGATTTAATGAAATCTACGCCTGCAGTGAGTCTAAAGACGCTGCTGAACTGTGCGGATTTCATGCATTTTATTATATATATATATATATAAGCCTCTGTGGAGCCTGTAAAAAAAAAACATTTTTAAGCTCAAAAATCTAAGTTTTTCAGTAGTATTAAAAATGTAGATTCACAGCTTCACCAAAACACATTTTAAGGGGGAAAACTCAAAAGAAACTCAGCAAACACACAATAATAAGATTGTTATTTTATTGTATGGTGCGGACACCTGCATAAAAAAATGCAGTCTTCATGTTGTGTGAACTTGGCTTTAGTGTTACATTTTATTCAACTTTTTATTTAATTTTTATGGCTTTAATAAAGACTAGCACACCTTTTCATTTTGTGGGATTGAAATTCAGCTGTTATACAGAGCTGAGTGCAGAACACAAAAATATATTTTTATAATTTGCCAGTGTGATAGCGCAAGCTATAGTAGCCCACCTTATCAGTTTTTGGGGGTGAAATTGATTTGTATGCACAGTAAAAAAAATATAATTTTTTTTCTGTTGCTAGCCAGAGTCCACCTAGTCCTTTTGTGGTGGTAAAATTCAGCTGTATGCAGAGACACCTCGTACACGTGCGGCTCTGCTCCACACACCTCGTACACACGCGGCTCCGCTCTGCACACCTCGTACACGCACTGCTCCGCTCCATACACTTTGTACACGCGCAGCTCCGCTCTGCACACCTCGTACACGCACTCCTCCACTCCGTACAGCTCGTACACGCACGTCTCCGCTCCATACACTTTGTACACGCGCAGCTCCGCTCTGCACACCTCGTACACGCACGGCTCCGCTCCGTACAGCTCGTACACGCAGGCTCCGTTCCGTACAGCTCGTACACGCGCGGCTCCGCTTCGTACACCTTGTACACGCATGGATCCGCTCCGCTCCGCACACCTCATACACGCGTGTCTCTGCTCCATACACCTCGTACACGCGCGGCTCCGCTCCGTACACTCGTACACGCGCGGCTCTGCTCCGCACAGCTCGTACACGCGCAGCTCTGCTCCGCACACCTCGTACACGTATGGTTCCGCTCCATACACTTTGTACACGCGCAGCTCCGCTCTGCATACCTCGTACATGCACGGCTCTGCTCCGTACAGCTTGTACACGCGCGGCTCCACTCCATACAGCTCGTACACGCGCGGCTCCGCTCTGGTACTGCTCGTACACGTGCGGCTCCGCTCCGTACACTTTGTACACGCACGGCTCCGCTCCGCACACCTCGTACACGCGCAGCTCCGCTCCGTACAACTCGTACATGCGTGTTTCCGCTCCACAAGCCTCGTAACGCACAGCTACGCTCTGCACACCTCGTATACGCGCGGCTCTGCTCCGCACACCTCGTACACGTGCGGCTCCGCTCCGTACACCTTGTACACGCGTGGATCCGCTCTGCTCCGTACACCTCGTACACGCGTGGCTCCGCTCCGCACACATCGTACACACGCGGCTCTGCTCCGTACACCTCGTCCACGCGTGGCTCCGCTCCGCACACCTCATACACGCGCGGCTCCGCTCCGTACACCTTGTACACTCGTGGATCCGCTCCGCACACCTCGTACACGCATGGCTCCGTTCCATACACGTCGTACACGCACGGCTTCGCTCCTTACACGTCGTACACGCGCGGCTCCGCTCCTCACACCTCGTACACACGCGGCTCTGCACACTCGTACTCGCGTGGCTCTGCTCCGTACACTTCGTACGCGCGTGGCTCCGCACAACTTGTACAAGCGCGGTTCCCCTCCTTACACCTCGTACACGTGCAACTCCGCTCTGCACACTCGTACACGCGCTGCTCTGCTCTGTACACCTCGTACACATGCGGCTCTCCTCCGCACACCTTGTACACGCGTGGCTCCGCTCCATACATCTCGTACACGCGCGGCTCCGCTCCAGCTCCGCACACTCGTACACGCGCTGCTCTGCTCAGTACACTTCGTACACCCGCGGCTCCGCTCTGCACATCTTGTACACGCGTGGCTCTGCTCTGCACACATCGTACACGCGTGGCTCTGCTCTGCACACATCGTACACGCGCGGCTCTGCTCCGCACACATCGTACACGCGCGACTCAGCTCCATACAACTCGTACATGTGCGGCTCCACTCTGTACACCTAGTACACATGCGGCTCCGCTCCGTACACCTCGTACATGCACTGCTCTGCTCTGTACACCTCGTACACGCGTGGCTCCGCACACCTCGTACACGCGCAGCTTCGCTCCGCAGACTCGTAATTGCGCGGCTCTGCTCCATACACCTCGTACACGCGCGACTCCGCTCCGCACACATCATTCAAGCGCGACTCCGCTCCGTACAACTCGTGCAAACTACTCTGTACACCTCGTACACACGCGGCTCCGCTTCGCACACTCGTACACGCGCGACTCCGCTCCATACACCTCGTACACGCTCGGCTCCGCTCCGTACAGCTCGTACACGCGCGGCTCCTCTCCGTACAGCTCGTCCACGTGCGGCTCCGCTCCGTACACCTTGTACACGTGCGGATCCGCTCCGCTCACTCGTACACGCGCTGCTCTGCTCTGTACACCTCGTACACGCGCGGCTCCGCTCCGAACACCTCGTACACGCTCGGCTCTGCTCCGTACACCTCGTACACTTGTGGCTCCGCTCTGTACAACTCATACACGCGTGGCTTCGCTCCATACATCTTGTACACGCTCGGCTCCGCTCTAGCTCCGCACACATCGTACAAGCGCTGCTCTGCTCCGCACACATCGTACACGCGCGACGCCACTCCGTACACCTTGTACACATGATGATCTGCTCCGCACACTCGTACATTCGCGGCTCTGCTCCGTACACCTCGTACACATGTGGCACCACTCCGTACACCTCGTACACACGTGGCTTCGCTCCGTACACCTTGTACACATGCGAATCCGCTTCGTACTCCTTGTACACAAGCGGATCCGCTCCGCACACTCGTACACCCGCGGCTCTGCTCCGTACACCTCGTACACATGTGGCTTCACTCTGTACATTTCGTACACGCCACGCTCCGCTCCAGCTCTGCACACTTGTACACGCTCTGCTCTGTACACCTCGAACACGGGCGGCTCCGCACACCTCGTACTTGTGCGGTCTCGCTCCGTACACCTTGTACACGTGCGGCTCCTCTCCAGCTCGGCACACTCGTACACGTGCTGCTCTGCTCTGTACACCTCGAACATGCGCGGCTCCGCTCTGCACATCTCGTACACGGGCGGCTCTGCTCCGCACACATCGTACACGTGCGACGCCGCTCCGTACGCCTTGTACACGCGCGGCTCAGCTCCGTACAATTCGTACATGTGCGGCTCCGCTCCGTACACCTCGTACACGGGCGGCTCCGCTCCACACACTCGTACACGCGCAGCTCTGCTTCGTACACCTCGTACACGTGCAGCTCTGCTTTGTACACGCGTGACTCTGCTCCGCAAACTCGTACACGCGCGGCTCTGCTCTTACATCTCGTACACACGCGGCTCCGCTCCGCACACTCGTACACGCGCGGCTCCGCTCTGTACACCTCGAACACGCGCGGCTCTGCTCCGTACACTTCGTAAACGCGTAGCTCCGGTCCGTACTCCTCATATAAGCGTGGCTCCGCTCCGTACACCTCGTACATGCGCGGCTCCGCTCCACTCTGAACACTCGTACACGCGCTGCTCTGCTCCGCACACCTTGTACACGCGCGTCTACGCTCCGTACACCTCGTACTTGCGCAGCTTTGCTCCATACACCTCGTACTTGGCGGCATCTCTCCGTACACCTTGTACACGTGCGGCTCCACTCCGCTCCGCACACATCGTACACGTGCGGTTCCGCTCCGTACACCTCGTACACGTGCTGCTCTGCTCTGCACACCTTGTAAATGCGCGACTCTGCTCTGCACACCTCATACACGTGCGGCTCCGCTCCATACACCTCGTACACGCGTGGCTCCGCTCCTTACACGTCGTACACTCGCTGCTCTGCTCTGTACACCGCGTACACGTGCGGCTCTGCTCTGCACACCTCGTACATGCGCGGCTCCGCTCTGCACACCTCATACACGTGCGGCTCCGCTCCATACACCTCGTACACGTGTAGCTCCGCTCCTTACACATCGTACACTCGCTGCTCTGCTCTGTACACCTCGTACACGTGCGGCTCTGCTCTGTACACCTCGTACACGCGCGGCTCCGCTCCGCACACTCGTACATGGGCGGCTCCGCTTCGCACACTCGTACACACGCGGCTCTGCTCCGTACACCTCGTACACGCGCGGCTCTGCACCGTACACCTCACACATGCGTGACTGCTCCGAACACCTCGTACACTCGCGGCTCCGCTCCGCACACTCATACACGCGCAGCTCTGCACCTTACATCTCGTACACACGCGGCTCCGCTCCGCACACTCGTACACGCGCGGCTCTGCTCTGTACACTTCGTACACCCGCGGCTCCGCACACTCGTACACGCGCAGCTCCACTCCGCACACTCGTATACGCGCTTTTCTGCTCCGTACACCTCGTACACGTGCGTCTCTGCTCCGTACACCTCGTACACTCGCAGCTCCGCTCCGCACACTCGTACACGCGTGGCTCCGCTCCGCACACTCGTACATGCGCGGCTCTGCTCCGTACACCTCGTACATGCGCAGCTCTGCTCCGTACCCCTCATACACGCGTGACTCTGCTCTGTACACCTCGTACACTCGCGGCTCCGCTCCGCACACTCGTACATGCGCGGCTCTGCTCCTTACATCTCGTACACACGCGGCTCCGCTCCGCACACTCGTACACTGGAGACTCTGCTCCATACACCTCCTACACGCGTGGCTCCGCTTTGTACACCTCGTACACACGCGGCTCCGCTCCGCACACTCGTACACTGGAGACTCTGCTCCATACACCTCCTACACGCGTGGCTCCGCTTTGAACACCTCGAACACGCGCGGCTCCGCTCCGTACACCTCGTACAAGCGTGGCTCCGCTCCGTACACCTCGTACACGCGCGGCTCTGCTCCTTGCACGTCGTTCACGTGCGGCTCCGCTCCGCACACCTCGTAAACGCGTGGCTTTGCTCCGTACACCTTGTACACGCGCGGATCCGCTCCGCACACTGGTACTAGCGCGGCTCTTCTCCGTACACTTCATACACGCGTGGCTCCGCTCTGCACATATCGTACACGCCCGACTCTGCTTCGTACACCTCGTACACGCGCGGCTCCGCTCGGCACACCTCATACACGCGTGGCTCAGCTCCACATACATCGTACACGCTCGACTCCGCTCCACACACCTCGTACACGTGCGGATCTGCTCCACACACCTCGTACACGTGCGGCTCCGCTCCGCACACCTCGTACACGCACGGTTCCGCTCCGTACAGCTCGTACACTTGCTGCTCCGCTCCGTACACCTCATACACGCGTGGCTCCGCTCCGTACACCTCGCACACGCACGGCTCCGCTCCGCACACCTCGTCCACGCGCGGCTCCGCTCCGCACACCTCGTCCACGCGCGGCTCCGCTCCGCACACCTCGTCCACGTGTGTTTCTGCTCCACAACCTCATACACGCTGGGCTCCGCTCTGCACACCTCTTACACGCACGGCTCCTCTCCCTACAGCTCGTACACGCACGGCTCCACTCCTTAAATGTCGTACATGTGCGGCTCCGCACACCTCGTACACACGCGGCTCCGCTCTGTAAACCTCGTAAATGCGTGGCTCCGCTCCGTACACCTCGTAAACTCGCGGCTCCACTCCGTACACCTCATACACGTGCGGCTCCGCTCCGCACACTCGTACACGCGCTGCTCTGATCCGTACACCTCGTACACGCGCGGCTCCGATCCGTACGGCTCGTACACGCGTGGCTCCGCTCCGTACAGCTTGTACATGCGCGGCTCCGCTCTGCACACTCGTACACGTGCGGCTCTGCTCCGTACACCTCGTACATGCACAGCTATGCTCCGTACAGCTAGTACATGTGCGGCTCCGCGCCGTACACCTAGTACAAGCGCGGATCTGCTCCGCACACTCGTACACTCACTGCTCTGCTCTGTACACCTCGTACACATGCGGCTCCGCTCCGCACACCTTGTACATGCGCGGCTCTGCTCCGTACACCTAGTACACATGTGGCTCCGCTCCGTACACCTCGTACACGCGTTGCTTCGCTCCGTACATCTCGTACACACGCGGCTCCGCTCCAGCTCTGCACACTCGTACACATGCTGCTCTGCTCTGTACACCTCGTACATGGGTGGCTCTGCTCCGCACACATCGTACACACGCGACGCTGCTCCGTACGCCTTGTACATGTGCGGCTCAACTCCGTACAACTCGTAGAAGCGCGGCTCCGCTCTATACACCTCGTACACGCGCGGCTCTGCTCCGTACACCTCATAGACGCGCAATACCCCTCCGTACACCGCGTACACGTGTGGCTCTGCTCCGTACACGCATGGCTCCGCTCCGCACACCTTGTACACGTGCGGATCTGCTCCGCACACCTCATACACGCGTGTCTCCGCTCTGCACACCTCGTACACGCACGGCTGTGCTCCACAACTCGTACACGCGCGGCTCCGCTCCGCACACTCGTACACGCGCGGCTCCGCTCTGTACACCTCGAACACGCGCGGCTCTGCTCCGTACACTTCGTAAACGCGTAGCTCCGGTCCGTACTCCTCATATAAGCGTGGCTCCGCTCCGTACACCTCGTACATGCGCGGCTCCGCTCCACTCTGAACACTCGTACACGCGCTGCTCTGCTCCGCACACCTTGTACACGCGCGTCTACGCTCCGTACACCTCGTACTTGCGCAGCTTTGCTCCATACACCTCGTACTTGGCGGCATCTCTCCGTACACCTTGTACACGTGCGGCTCCACTCCGCTCCGCACACATCGTACACGTGCGGTTCCGCTCCGTACACCTCGTACACGTGCTGCTCTGCTCTGCACACCTTGTAAATGCGCGACTCTGCTCCGCACACCTCATACACGTGCGGCTCCGCTCCATACACCTCGTACACGCGTGGCTCCGCTCCTTACACGTCGTACACTCGCTGCTCTGCTCTGTACACCGCGTACACGTGCGGCTCTGCTCTGCACACCTCGTACATGCGCGGCTCCGCTCTGCACACCTCATACACGTGCGGCTCCGCTCCATACACCTCGTACACGTGTAGCTCCGCTCCTTACACATCGTACACTCGCTGCTCTGCTCTGTACACCTCGTACACGTGCGGCTCTGCTCTGTACACCTCGTACACGCGCGGCTCCGCTCCGCACACTCGTACATGGGCGGCTCCGCTTCGCACACTCGTACACACGCGGCTCTGCTCCGTACACCTCGTACACGCGCGGCTCTGCACCGTACACCTCACACATGCGTGACTGCTCCGAACACCTCGTACACTCGCGGCTCCGCTCCGCACACTCATACACGCGCAGCTCTGCACCTTACATCTCGTACACACGCGGCTCCGCTCCGCACACTCGTACACGCGCGGCTCTGCTCTGTACACTTCGTACACCCGCGGCTCCGCACACTCGTACACGCGCAGCTCCACTCCGCACACTCGTATACGCGCTTTTCTGCTCCGTACACCTCGTACACGTGCGTCTCTGCTCCGTACACCTCGTACACTCGCAGCTCCGCTCCGCACACTCGTACATGCGCGGCTCTGCTCCGTACACCTCGTACATGCGCAGCTCTGCTCCGTACCCCTCATACACGCGTGACTCTGCTCTGTACACCTCGTACACTCGCGGCTCCGCTCCGCACACTCGTACATGCGCGGCTCTGCTCCTTACATCTCGTACACACGCGGCTCCGCTCCGCACACTCGTACACTGGAGACTCTGCTCCATACACCTCCTACACGCGTGGCTCCGCTTTGTACACCTCGTACACACGCGGCTCCGCTCCGCACACTCGTACACTGGAGACTCTGCTCCATACACCTCCTACACGCGTGGCTCCGCTTTGAACACCTCGAACACGCGCGGCTCCGCTCCGTACACCTCGTACAAGCGTGGCTCCGCTCCGTACACCTCGTACACGCGCGGCTCTGCTCCTTGCACGTCGTTCACGTGCGGCTCCGCTCCGCACACCTCGTAAACGCGTGGCTTTGCTCCGTACACCTTGTACACGCGCGGATCCGCTCCGCACACTGGTACTAGCGCGGCTCTTCTCCGTACACTTCATACACGCGTGGCTCCGCTCTGCACATATCGTACACGCCCGACTCTGCTTCGTACACCTCGTACACGCGCGGCTCCGCTCGGCACACCTCATACACGCGTGGCTCAGCTCCACATACATCGTACACGCTCGACTCCGCTCCACACACCTCGTACACGTGCGGATCTGCTCCACACACCTCGTACACGTGCGGCTCCGCTCCGCACACCTCGTACACGCACGGTTCCGCTCCGTACAGCTCGTACACTTGCTGCTCCGCTCCGTACACCTCATACACGCGTGGCTCCGCTCCGTACACCTCGCACACGCACGGCTCCGCTCCGCACACCTCGTCCACGCGCGGCTCCGCTCCGCACACCTCGTCCACGCGCGGCTCCGCTCCGCACACCTCGTCCACGTGTGTTTCTGCTCCACAACCTCATACACGCTGGGCTCCGCTCTGCACACCTCTTACACGCACGGCTCCTCTCCCTACAGCTCGTACACGCACGGCTCCACTCCTTAAATGTCGTACATGTGCGGCTCCGCACACCTCGTACACACGCGGCTCCGCTCTGTAAACCTCGTAAATGCGTGGCTCCGCTCCGTACACCTCGTAAACTCGCGGCTCCACTCCGTACACCTCATACACGTGCGGCTCCGCTCCGCACACTCGTACACGCGCTGCTCTGATCCGTACACCTCGTACACGCGCGGCTCCGATCCGTACGGCTCGTACACGCGTGGCTCCGCTCCGTACAGCTTGTACATGCGCGGCTCCGCTCTGCACACTCGTACACGTGCGGCTCTGCTCCGTACACCTCGTACATGCACAGCTATGCTCCGTACAGCTAGTACATGTGCGGCTCCGCGCCGTACACCTAGTACAAGCGCGGATCTGCTCCGCACACTCGTACACTCACTGCTCTGCTCTGTACACCTCGTACACATGCGGCTCCGCTCCGCACACCTTGTACATGCGCGGCTCTGCTCCGTACACCTAGTACACATGTGGCTCCGCTCCGTACACCTCGTACACGCGTTGCTTCGCTCCGTACATCTCGTACACACGCGGCTCCGCTCCAGCTCTGCACACTCGTACACATGCTGCTCTGCTCTGTACACCTCGTACATGGGTGGCTCTGCTCCGCACACATCGTACACACGCGACGCTGCTCCGTACGCCTTGTACATGTGCGGCTCAACTCCGTACAACTCGTAGAAGCGCGGCTCCGCTCTATACACCTCGTACACGCGCGGCTCTGCTCCGTACACCTCATAGACGCGCAATACCCCTCCGTACACCGCGTACACGTGTGGCTCTGCTCCGTACACGCATGGCTCCGCTCCGCACACCTTGTACACGTGCGGATCTGCTCCGCACACCTCATACACGCGTGTCTCCGCTCTGCACACCTCGTACACGCACGGCTGTGCCCCACAACTCGTACACGCGCGGCTCCGCTCCGCACACCTCGTACATGCAAGGTTCCGCTCCGTACAGCTCGTACATGCGCGGCTCCGCTCCGTACACCTTGTACACGTGCGGATCTGCTCCGCACACCTCATACACGCGTGTCTCCGCTCTGCACACCTCGTACACGCACGGCTGTGCTCCACAACTCGTACACGTGCGGCTCCGCTCCGCACACCTCGTACACGCGCGGCTCAGCTCCACACATCTCGCACACGCGTGTCTCCGCTCCACACACCTCGTACATGCGCGGCTCCGCTCTGCAAATTTCGTACACGCGCGGCTCTGCTGCGCACTCGTACATGCGCGGATCCGCTCCACACACTCGTACACGCGCTGCCATGCTGTGTACACCTCATACACACACGGCTCCGCTCCACACACCTCGTACATGCGCGGCTCCGCTCCGCACACCTTGTACATGCGCGGCTCCGCTCCACACACCTTGTACACGCGCAACTCCGCTTTGCACACCTCGTACACGCGTGACTCCGCACACTCGTACATGCGCAGCTCTGCTCCGCACATCTCGTACACGCACAGTTCCGCTCCATACACTTTGTACACGCGCAGCTCCGTTCTGCACATCGTACACGCACGGCTCCGCTCCGTACAGCTCGTACACGCGCGGCTCCGCTCCGTACAGCTCGTACACGTGCGGCTCCACTCCGTACACCTTGTACACACACGGATCCGCTCCACACACCTCATACACGCGTGTCTCCGCTCTATACACCTCGTACACGCGCGGCTCCACTCCGTACACCTTGTATACGAGCGGCTAAGCTCCGCACACTCGTACACTTGCGGCTCTGCTCCGCACACCTCGTACACGCGTGGGTCCGCTCCGCACACCTCGTACACGCATGTCTGCGCTCTGCACACCTCGTACATGCACGGCTCCGCTCTGTACAGCTCGTACACATGCGGCTCCGCTCCGTACAGCTCGTACACGCGCGGCTCCGCTCCGTACAGCTCGCACACGTGCGGCTCCGCTCCGTACACTTTCGGATCCGCTCCATACACTTTGTACACGCGCAGCTCTGCTCTGCACACCTCGTACATGCACGGCTCCGCTCCATACAACTCATACACGCGCGGCTCCGCTCCATACACTTTGTACACGCGCGGATCCGCTCCGCACACCTCGTACACGATTGGCTCCGCTCCACACACTCGTACATGTGCGGCTCTGCTCTGCACACCTCGTACACGCGCGACTCCGCTCCGCACACTTCGTACACGCGCGGCTGTACTCCACACACCTCGTACACGCGTGTCTCCTCTCCACACCTCGTACTTGTGCGGCTCTGCTCCACATACCCCGTACACGCACGGCTCCGCTCTGCACACCTCGTACACGCTAAGCTCCGCTCCGTACACCCTGTACATGCGTGGATCCGCTCCGCACATTCGTACACGCGCTGCTCTGCTCCGTACACCTCGTACACGTGCGGCCCGCTCCGTACAGCTCGTACACGCGCGGCTTTTCTCTGTACACTTTGTACACGCGCGGATCCGCTCCGCACACCTCGTACACATGCGGCTCCGCTCCATACAACTCATACACGATTGGCTCTGCTCCGTACACCTTGTAAACGCATGGTTCCGCTCCATACACTTTCTACACGTGCAGCTCCGCTTTGCACACCTCGTACATGCACGGCTCCGCTCTGTACACTTTGTACACGTGTGGATCCGCCCCACTCCGCACACCTTGTACACGATTGGCTCCGCTCCGCACACTCGTACATGTGCGGCTCTGCTCCGCACACCTTGTACACGCGCGGCTCCGCACACCTCGTACACGCGCGGCTCTGCTCCACACACCTCGTACACGTACGGCTCTGCTCTGCACACCTTGTACACACCTGTCTCCACTCCATACACCTCGTACACGCGCGGCTCCGCTCCACACACCTCGTACACGCGCAGCTCCACTCCGCACACCTTGTACATGCGTGTCTCCGCTCCACACACCTCGTACATGCGCGGCTCCGCTCTGCACACCTCATACATGCTCGGCTCTGCACACTCTTACACGCGTGGCTCCACTCGTACACGCGCTGCTCTGCTCCGTACACCTCGTACTCGCGCGGCTTTTCTCTGTACACTTTGAACACGCGCGGATCCGCTCCGCACACTCGTAAATGCGCAGCTCTGCTCCATACACCTCGTACACGCGCGGCTCCGTTTCGCACACATCATACACGCTCGGCTCCACTCCGTACAACTCGTACACGCGCGTCTCCATTCCGTAAAACTCGTACACGCGCGGCCCCTCTCCGCACACCTCGTACACACGCGGCTCCGCTCCGTACACCTCGTACTTGCGCAGTTTCGCTCCGTACACCTCGTACTTGCGCGGCCTCGCTCCGTACACATTGTACACGTGCGGCTCCACTCCGCTCCGCACACCTCGGACACGTGCGGCTCCGCTCCGTACACCTCGTACATTCGCGGCTCTGCTCTGCACACCTCGTACACGTGCGTCTCCGCTCCTTACACGTCGTACATGAGCTGCTCTGCACACCTCGTAAACGCGCGACTCTGCTCCGCACACCTCGTACACGCGCGTCTCCGCTCCTTACACGTCGTACATGCGCTGCTCTGCTCTGCACACCTCGTACACGCGCGGCTCCGCTCCGCACACCTCGTACACGTGTGGCTCTGCTCCGCACACCTCGTATACGCGTGGTTCCGCACACCTCGTACACGCTCGACTCCACTCCGCACACCTCATACACCCGCGGCTCTGCTCTGTACACCTCGTACACCCGCGGCTCCACTCCGCACACCTAGTACACGCGCGGCTCCGCTCCGCACACCTCGTACACGCGGGGCTCTGCTCCGCACACCTCGTACACGCGCGGCTCCGCTCCACACACCTTGTCCACGCGCGGCTCCGCTCCACACATCTCGTACACGCGCGGCTCCGCTCCACACATCTCGTACACGCGCGGCTCCGCTCCACACATCTCGTACATGCGCTGCTCCGCTCCACACACCTCGTACACGCGCGGCTCCGCTTCATACACCTCGTACATTGTTGAGTTGATCAAAAATGTTGTGACGTTTGGTGTTTTCACGTCAGTTTTGCCCAGCTTCACCAAAATGGGCAGAGTTGGGGCAGGATGGAAGTGTGGCACCACAGCTTGTCTAATTCATAGCGAACTGTGGCTTCCCTTACACCAGAAATCTTACTCCAGTCCGTGACTGGAGTAAGATTTGTGGCAAGGTGCACACATCACTTGTCAGAAGCGCATAATTCATGTGCCACTTAATGAATCTGGACCGTCTGACTCCAGCACGCTCCCTCATCAAGAGCAGCTTGAATATGGCCAGTCTTAATGAATCCGTGTCCTAAGTGCTTTATTAGTTAAAGAATAACCGTTGTTTTCATTTTTGTTTTGTAAATTAATATTACACATGAAAATAAGTAATTTTATAATCTTATCAGAGAAGTCTTCTTTTTCCTGCTGGATTGATCTTTCAGTCTCAATTCGCGGTAACATCTGTAAAATCTGTATTCAGTGAAGACAAACTTTCCTATTAGTGAGATAAATGACAGTTAGTGCTATTAATACTCTTTACAGAAGGAAGGGGAGGAGCTAGCGGAAGGGGGAGGAGCTAGCGGAAGGCACAGACCTTCTGCTGCAAGTTCTCCTGAAACCACAGTTACTTCTCCATGGAAGATTGCAGCTGGTGTTTATACATAGAATCCTAGAACATTAGAATTGGAGGAACCTCCAGGGTCCTAGTGTCCAACCCCTGCTCAATGCAGGATTCACTAAAGCATCTCAGACAAATGTCTGTCCAGCCTCTGTTTGAAGACTTCCATTGAAGGAGAATTCACCGCCTCTCGTGGCAGCCTGTTCCATTGAAAAACGCACCAAATCTGCAGCGTGTGCACACAGCCTTGTTGTTCTTTTGGTCACAGGCAGGTCTTTGCACAGTCCTGAATGATAAGTACAGCACATACACGCTAAGGCTATGTGCCCACGTAGCAGATTTACATGCATTTTTCCTGCCAGAGAGAAGTGTTTTTTCAGCATTTTTTCAGCGTTTTTTCAAGCACTTTTCCAAGTGATTTTGAGCATCACTTGGAAAAGTGCTTGACAAGTTGGTCACACAATATAAATCCATGCAACCGGTATGGATTTATATTGTGTGACCAACTTAGATGCTTTAAATGCTGCATCTATAGTAAAAAAAAAAAAAGAATTAAAAAGTTAAAAATAAAAACCCTGTATACTCACCTCTCCAGTCTCCTCCCGGCGGCGTTCTCTCTCTTCAGCGTCCCGCGGTGTACTGGCAGGACCTGCGGTGACGTCATTTAGTCAGCTGATGGTCACGCGATCATCACCTGACCTCTGACGTCAGCGGTCGCGTGACCATCAGCTGACCAGATGACGTCACCGCAGGTCCTGCCAGTACACCGCTGGACGCCGAGGAGAGAGGACGCCGCCGGGAGCAGACCGGAGAGGGGAGTATACAGGGTTTTTTATTTTTAACTTATTTATTTCTTTTTTTCACCGCTTGGTAGCCGGGATGAAGAGGAGTTGTAGTCTCTTCTTCATCCTGGGTACCACACGCACCCCGATTACGCTGCAAATTCTCAGCCATTGAATTTAATTGAAACGCAGCAAATCCACATATACCTGCGGGTTTGCTGCTTTTCAATGGCCGCGTAATCGCGGTAGAAATGGTCATGCTGCGTTTTGCAACGCAATGTGAATTCGGCGCGCTAATTAGCGCATCATGTGCACAGCACATCCCAATTCACATTGCTTTGCATGGCAGACGGTTTTACATGGGCACATAGCCTAAGAGCGGGGAGCGGCTCTAGTGTCACCTGCTGGGATGGCACAATCACTGTCAGCAGGATACAGGGGACATTATCAGAAAGGAGGAGATGACGTCTCTGCCCTCTCGCCCATCAGAGAATAGATTGCTGTATACGGGGGGCCTTATCCTCCTCTATTACACAGCACTCAGTTCCTAAAGGGAATGATTTGACCATAATACAATATATTTGAGTGGGGCCAGTGCTCCAGTTTTACGTTCATAATGTTGAATGGAGATTGATCAGTTCCAGTGTGTCTGAACAGGGTCCGAGCCCACATCTCCTGAGCTCAGGCTTTACACTGAGCATCACTGTCACGGAGGTCAGATTAGAAGGGCATGGAGCACAATGTGGATGGTTGCCTCCGTATCCGCCATTACCTGGACTGCTAGCTTTACCTGGACACTCTGGATCAGCTCCTCCGTCTTGTCGAGACCTCTAAGGGCCTGTTCACACAAGCAGATAAAATATCATTCAGAGTTTCTTCCAGAAAAGTGGGAGAATTCTTTTCTCACTTGTCGTCCATGTGCAGTCCAGATCTAATCTGGCTTTTTAACCATTTACAGTTTCCAGGGCTACAGGATTGCAATGTATCTGTATAAAGCAGATTTTTTTCTGTACCCATAGACTTGAATGGGTGAATCTTGTCTGACGGATGAAACGAGGACATGCTGCCATTTTCTTTCTTTATTTTTTGCTCACACACAGATTCGATCAGTGACAAAAAAGAAAAATGACTCCTCTGCACTTTCCCATTGAATACCATTGGTCTGAGTGCCGTCCATTTGTTCCACAGACAACTTTCCTACTGAAAATACATTCGTGTGAACGAGTCCTAAGAAAGACATTGTAATTGGTTATTAGATGTTGACTGAAGTTTGGCTCTGAACATGCAGGGCTCTTAAAGACGTTCTCTAATGCTTTAATGCAGATGATTTATGCATAAAATAGGTGGTCTATATCAGATCGTTGTAGGTCCGACTCTTGGCTCCCCACCAATAAGCTGTTTATAGCTCTGGCAACGGCCGGATGTAACTTGTGAACAGAGCGCACCCCAGTGGCCACTGCCTGGTGCTGCAGATCACCTCCGGTACTCCTCAATATCTGGTCTGCACCCGGCAGCGGCCGCAGTGTACGGAGCGGTTTTGTTCCACTTTGAACATTGCCTGCATCTTGCCAGAGGTGATGGCGGCTGATCATCGGGGGTCCGATGGTTGGACCCCCACCTATCTTATATTAATGACCTATCCAGTGGAGTATAAAAGTGTTAGATAACTCCTTTTAAAATCTTGTTTCCATCCCATTGTCTTATACAGCGTGTATCTGTGTTCTTTCTGTAACCAGATGGGCCTGACCTCTGATGGTTCTTCTAGGCTTCTATTACAGCTCTTACAGCCCCAGCATGCATCATTTGTGCTGGAGAGGAATATGAAGACGCAGGAGCAAATAGAAGAACAATTAGGAAAGCTTGGATTATTAGAAGAGCAAAAAATGCTCATAGTGGAGGTGAGGCTATTATTTATTTTTATTTTTTTAACTTTCATTTTTATATTTTTTTATTTTTAGGACATTTGCTTCCTCTCCTCAGAAAATAACAGTAGATAAGATTGATTAAAGCTTCTGGAAAGGTGTTCAATAACATCTGATCAGGTGGCTGGTTTGTAATGGTTGTCCCATCTTACCAATCCCTCTCTTCTACCATGAATGTGACATTGTGGGATGAATATATATATATGTATATGTGTATGTGTGAAAAGTTGTTTGCCCCTTCCTGATTTCTCATTCTTTTGCATGTTTGCCATACTTAAATATTTCAGATCTCAAAACAAATTTTAATATTAGACAAAGATAACACAAGTAACCACAAAATGCAGTTTTTAAATGAAGACCCAAATTATTAAGGGAAAAAGAAATCCAAACCTACAGGGCCCTGTGTGAAAAAGTGATTGCCCTCTAAACCTAATAACTGGTTGAAGCACCCTCAGCAACAACAACTACAATCAAGTGTTTGGGATAATTGGCAATGAGTCTTTTACAACACTCTGGAGGAATTTTTGCCCACTCATCTTTGCAAAATTGTTGTAATTTAGCCACATTGGAGGGTTTCCGAGCATGAACCGCTTTCTTAAGGTCAGGACTTTGACTAAGCCACTGCAAAGTCTTAATTTTGTTTTCCTTAAGCCATTCAGAGGTGGACTTAATAGTGTGTTTTGGATCATTGTCCTGCTGCATAACCCAAGTGCACTTCAGCTTGAGGTCATGAACAGATGGCCGGACATTCTCTTTCAGGATTTTTTGGTTAACCAGCAGAATTCATGGTTCCATTTACCACAGCAAGTCTTCCAGGTCCTGAAGCAGCATAACAGTCCCAGACCATCACGCTACCGCCACCATATTTTACTGTTGGTATGATGTTCCTTTTTAGAAATGCAGTGTTACTTCTACGCCAGATGTAATGGGACATACACATTCCAAAAAGTTCAACTTTTGTCTTGTCAGTCCACAGAGTATTCTCCCAAAAGTCTTGGCGATCATCAAGATGTTTTCTGCCAAAACTGAGATGAGCCTTTGTTCTTATTGCTCAGCAGTGGTTTTTGTCTTGGAACTCTGCTATGCGTCATTTTTGCCCAGTCTCTTTCTTATGGTGGAGTCATGAACACTGTCCTTAACTGAGGCAAGTGAGACCTGCAGTTCTCTGGATGTTGTTGTGGGGTCTTTTGTGACCTCTTGGATGAGTCGTTGCTGCGCTCTTGGGGTAATTTTGATCAGCCGGCCACGCCTAGGAAAGTTCACCATTGTTCCATATTTTCGCCTATTGTGGATAATGACTCCCACTGTGGTTCGCTGGAGTCCCAAATCTTTAGAAATGGCTTTAGACCTTTTTCCAGACTGATAGATCTCAATTACTTTGTTTGTCATTTGGTCCTGAATTTCTTTGGATCGCAGCATGATGTCTAGCTTTAGAGGATCTTTTGTTCTAGGGTTAAGATAATTGTGTAAATTCGCGCTAATGGTAGTGGGTTTGGAGAAAGAAAACCAGAGGTGGATAACTTAATTTGCTTGAAGCTTTTATTAAGATATAAAATATAAAATATATGGGGGTGGGAAAAAAAAAAGTTTTAAAAGGGTGATATGTATCACCAGGATTAGTGTACAAATTTCTTTAAAAATGCTCCAGGCTAATATGATAAAAACATAAAACATAGAAAGAAATTTGATGATTGAAATTAATCTTCCTTCTCAGGTGCGACGGGAAGGTTAGATCGGCTGGGCCTGTTGTTGAGTACTTGTAGATTGTGGATAGGGACTCTCGTAGGAGAGGATTAGATACACAGCTCAGCAGACAGTATCACACTGGAGAGGATTAGATACACAGCTCAGCAGACAGTATCACACAGGAGAGGATTAGATACACAGCTCAGCAGACACTATCACACAGGAAAGGATTAGATACACGGCTCAGCAGACACTATCACACAGGAGAGGATTAGATACACAGTTCATCAGACAGTATCACATAGGAGAGGATTAGATACACGGCTCAGCAGACACTATCACACAGGAGAGGATTAGATACACAGTTCATCAGACAGTATCACATAGGAGAGGATTAGATACACAGCTCAGCAGACAGTATCACACAGGAGAGGATTAGATACACAGTTCATCAGACAGTATCACATAGGAGAGGATTAGATACACGGCTCAGCAGACACTATCACACAGGAGAGGATTAGATATACAGCTCAGCAGACAGTATCACACAGCATAGGATTAGATACACAGCTCAGCAGACAGTATCACAAAGGAGTGGATTAGATACACAGCTCAGCAGACAGTATCACACAGGAGAGGATTAGATACACAGTTCATCAGACAGTATCACATAGGAGAGGATTAGATACACGGCTCAGCAGACAGTATCACACAGCATAGGATTAGATACATGGCTCAGCAGACACTATCACACAGGAGAGGATTAGATACACAGCTCAGCAGACAGTATCACACAGCATAGGATTAGATACACGGCTCAGCAGACAGTATCACAAAGGAGTGGATTAGATACACAGCTCAGCAGAAAGTATCACACAGGAGAGGATTAGATACACAGTTCATCAGACAGTATCACATAGGAGAGGATTAGATACACAGCTCAGCAGACAGTATCACACAGCATAGGATTAGATACACAGCTCAGCAGACAGTAGAACACAGGAGAGGATTAGATACACAGTTCATCAGACAGTATCACATAGGAGAAGATTAGATACACGGCTCAGCAGACACTATCACATAGGAGAGGATTAGATACACGGCTCAGCAGACAGTATCACATAGGAGAGGATTAGATACACGGCTCAGCAGACAGTATCACACAGGAGAGGATTAGATACACAGCTCAGCAGACAGTATCACACAGCATAGGATTAGATACACTGCTCAGCAGACAGTATCACACAGCATAGGATTAGATACACTGCTCAGCAGACAGTATCACACAGCATAGGATTAGATACACAGCTCAGCAGACAGTATCACACAGGAGTGGATTAGATACACGGCTCAGCAGACAGTATCACACAGGAGAAGATTAGATACACAGTTCATCAGACAGTATCACATAGGAGAGGATTAGATACACGGCTCAGCAGACAGTATCACACAGCATAGGATTAGATACACAGCTCAGCAGACAGTATCAAAAAGGAGTGGATTAGATACACAGCTCAGCAGACAGTATCACACAGGAGAGGATTAGATACACAGTTCATCAGACAGTATCACATAGGAAAGGATTAGATACACGGCTCAGCAGACAGCATCACACAGCATAGGATTAGATACACAGCTCAGCAGACAGTATCACACAGCATAGGATTAGATACACAGCTCAGCAGACAGTAGAACACAGGAGAGGATTAGATACACAGTTCATCAGACAGTATCACATAGGAAAGGATTAGATACACGGCTCAGCAGACAGCATCACACAGCATAGGATTAGATACACAGCTCAGCAGACAGTATCACACAGCATAGGATTAGATACACAGCTCAGCAGACCGTAGAACACAGGAGAGGATTAGATACACAGTTCATCAGACAGTATCACATAGGAGAGGATTAGATACACGGCTCAGCAGTCAGTATCACACAGCATAGGATTAGATACACAGCTCAGCAGACAGTATCACACAGCATAGGATTAGATACACAGCTCAGCAGACAGTATCAAAAAGGAGTGGATTAGATACACAGCTCAGCAGACAGTATCACACAGGAGAGGATTAGATACACAGTTCATCAGACAGTATCACATAGGAAAGGATTAGATACACGGCTCAGCAGACAGCATCACACAGCATAGGATTAGATACACAGCTCAGCAGACAGTATCACACAGCATAGGATTAGATACACAGCTCAGCAGACAGTAGAACACAGGAGAGGATTAGATACACAGTTCATCAGACAGTATCACATAGGAAAGGATTAGATACACGGCTCAGCAGACAGCATCACACAGCATAGGATTAGATACACAGCTCAGCAGACAGTATCACACAGCATAGGATTAGATACACAGCTCAGCAGACAGTAGAACACAGGAGAGGATTAGATACACAGTTCATCAGACAGTATCACATAGGAGAGGATTAGATACACGGCTCAGCAGACAGTATCACACAGCATAGGATTAGATACACAGCTCAGCAGACAGTATCACACATCATAGGATTAGATACACAGCTCATCAGACAGTATCACACAGGATGGGATTAGATACACAGCTCAGCAGATGGTATCACACAGGATAGGATTAGATACACAGCTCAATAGACAGTATCACACAGGATAGTGTTATAGCAGAAGATGGAGTCCCTCAAGTTTAAAGGCCCCATCTATGCTATATAAGTCTGACAGTTATTTTAGGTGAAAACAACAGCTATGAATGTTCCTTCTTGTATCATTGGGAGAAGATAAAGTATACTCCCTGGCCAGATGTTTCTTCTTGTAGCAATAATGTGTTCTTGCAGAAAGATGAAATGACCTTGCTAACTAGATAAGTCTAATTAAATATTTTAAAGCATACAGAAACTAGCTTTTTTTCGCTTGTTCAGCTAAACTGTATAATCAAACCATATATGGCAAATCTGTTTCCTGCCTTTTAGGGTGTATATTAGCCCTGTGTTTTGTAATAAAGTTTTTAGAGTATGTTTAGACACAAACATCCTGTCCTGTGTCTTCATTCTCTCCGAGCTCGTAATCCAAAGGATAGAAGACCCAAAATTCAGTGACGACAGCTGGCGCCCGAACAGGGACCTTGAGTTAATCTACCCAAGGGTGCTCGACCGGTCAAAGACGTGGGACGAGTGAAGCTCTCTGTTGGTGATATATACAGCGCTGAGGTAAGAATAACTGTTATATTCTACCTAATTATATCACTGCATACAAGAGACTCCCTCACCCCCGAGCGGTCGGCTCCCCAGGTAATTCAACAGATTGTTGTCTGGCTCAGGTCCCTTTGAACCAGTAGAATCCCTCAGATAAATTGACAGTCCTGCCTTCTATCCTTTAGAGAATTTAAGAATGAAAGTATGGATCCGATGATTGTGTTGTGGATGTGTCCCGGGATTGATGTTTTTGGTCTGTTTTTCTGGTTGGCGTATAAGTCCTAGAGAGGCTAGTAGTGGAATGGTTCAGAAACCTTTGTGGCCCATTGTCTAAGTGACCATTGTCTAAGTGACTGAGGAGTCTCTTCTAGGTGAGGAGAACCGAAAAAAATGGGGAACCAAAATGCCAAGGAAGGCATTATAGCCAAAGACTTAGTGGTACGCAGAGAAGGGAAACAGGCACTGATTGGAATTGACAAAATATTGTGTAAAGCGGGAATGAATGAGAATGGAGAGATGAATGGAGAGAAATGGAAATCCTTCTTTAACTCCTATCATGGATGGTTGAAAGATAAGGGTCTGTTGAAGAGAGTGGATGTATGGATGAATGCATGCGCTTATTTTGAAGGAAAGATTGAAGAATTAGGAGACGGACGTTACAGACTGACAAAAACTGGAATGACAGATTTTCCTCCCTGTCCGCTCCCGACGTCACCCCCACCCCAGTACCAGAATTCTCAAGAACCTAAATGTTGGGTTTGCCCCAGATGTGGACAGCAGAACCCCTTGACAGTAGACATCTGTGTGGCATGTGGAGGACCGAGACCCCACCCAACTAGTCTATTCCCAATGAGGACGGTAGTTATGCCAGGAGCACCGGGAGCAGCAGCAGCAGGGGGGGATGCAGTGGTTCCAGGTCAGGAAGCTCGTACAATGTTAATGTATAGACCATGGAGTCCTTCAGAGCAGTTGGCACTGATCTCCCAGCTGCCAGACCCATCCCAGTCCCCTATGGGTTTCGCTAGAATGATCACCACCATACAGGATACGTACCATGCCACTAGAATAGATCTGCAGGGGGTAATTAAGGGAAATTGGCAGATGAAGCCCGCTATGATAGGTTGATAGATGAGACAAAAAAACAGTATGCCAATAGGACCGGACCCGTAGATGCAGAATCTAATGATGCAGCAGCTGGAGTCCTATTCGCAGCAGCGTTGGTAAAAGCATGTCAAGACAGGCAAGCAGAAAAGCAAGTTACACTAGAAGATAGAGTGCAGAGGAAGGAGGAAGATCCTAAGGATTATTTCTATGCACTAAAGAAAACCTGGTCAGAAATGGGGTTCAACCCCGGGGATAAGACTAGTGAGAGGGTATTAGCAAGTGCTTTCATGAATGGACTAAAGAAAGAGATTGCAGAGAAGGTAAAAGCAAGTAGACCGGACTGGAGATCAGTGAAGGCAGAAGATTTAGCTAGAATAGCTCAGGGGGCACAGCATTACATAGCGCAGGCAAAAAGAGCTGCCAGAATACATATAGTAGAGACGACCCCCAGTAACAACAGAGGCAGAGGACGGACTGAAGGAGGAGGACAGAAACTGTGTTACGGATGTAAAAAGCCAGGACATTTTAGAAAGAACTGTAGGACCAACCCGTATCCAAATGCTCAGAGTACGGGTCCTCCAGCCGACCAAACAACGCCCCTATAGGATGAGGGTAGCTTGCACATGAACCCCCTCATCTCCTTACCCCCAACTCCCAGTTGTATAGTGCAGGTGAACCTACCAGGGGGACATGAAATCGATTTCCAAGTAGATACGGGGGCCGACAATTCAGTAATTACGCAAGGTGATTGGCCATACACTGACACTGATTTTTCACATCATGTCATTGCCACCCCCTTCAATTCCCCGTCTGTCCTGCTTCCTGTCACTAAAAGAATTCCCCTGCAAATTCAAGGAGCTACTGTACATAGCCAGCTCATGGTATCGCCCCAAGGCCAATGTAACCTTTTGGGAAATGATGTGTTGTCCCAATTACAAGCACATATTGAGTATCATCCCGATGGCACTGTCACCATGACCCCAGGTTTAAAACCAAGTACCCTTTGCAAAATTATGTCACTAGATATTGCCAGCATAGAAGAGACAAATGAGTTTCCCCTGATATTGGAGCAGGCTGTACCACATGATTTTTGGGCCTCAGACAAAACAGATGTTGGTAGGTTAAGAGTTCAACCAGTAATGGTGAAATTAAAACCAGGAGCCATCTTGCCTCAACAGAGGCAGTATCCCCTTAGCTCGGCTCAGGAGAATGCCATAGCCCAGCAAGTCCAAAAATTACTACAGAGAGGAGTCCTAGTCAAAACCCAGTCCCCTTGCAACACTCCCCTGTTCCCAGTAAAGAAAAAGAGCGTGCCAGGACAACCAGCCGCATATAGAATGATCCATGACCTCCGGTTGGTTAACAAAGCCACAGAACTTCTAACACCAGTTGTGCCCAACCCGCATACTCTCCTGTCACAGATACCTTCTAACTCTCTTTGCTTTTCAGTGGTTGATTTGGCAAATGCATTTTTCAGTGTACCATTACATCCTGACTGCCAGTACCTGTTTGCTTTCACATTCCAGGGCAGTCAATATACATGGACAGTGTTGCCACAGGGTGCCCAGAATTCACCCACAATGTACACTGCAAGTCTGCAGGAAATACTGGAGGGATGGTCTGAACCACATATCGTTGTTTTGCAATATGTCGATGACCTGCTCATTTGTGCCCCCTCCAGGAAACAATGTCATAGTGCAACTATATCGCTTATGTTGTTTCTCTATCGCGCTGGCTGCAAGGCATCGAAAGATAAGCTTCAGTTTTGTAAATCTTCAGTCAGCTTTTTGGGACATTGCATTACACCAGGAGCTCGTCATTTAACAAATGCACGCAAACAAGCAGTACAGGCATTCACCGTCCCCATTAATGTTGCAGCCCTCAGAACTTTTCTTGGACTTGTTTCCTATTGCAGACAGTGGATTCATGCCGTCTCTATTTTGATGCAGCCCCTCTATGACTGTCTTACCCCAACACCTTTTGTACTAACATCAGAGGCAATAGACTGTTTTTATTCTCTGAAGAACAGTATTTTGGCCGCTCCAGCTTTGGGTACCCCTAATTATGAGCTCCCATTTACTCTGTACCTTCATGAACAAGCTGGACATGCAGCAGGAGTTTTTACTCAAACACACGGTGATAATCAGAGACCTGTTGCCTACTTTAGTGGCAGATTAGATGCGGTAGCCAGAGGTGCACCATCCTGCGTACGTGCTCTGTATGCTGTTGGACTATTACTCCATAAATCCGCAGACATTGTTCTTGACCACCCGCTCACCGTTCTAACACCTCATGATGTCTACACTATATTGAATCAAGTGCAACCCGCTCACCTCTCAGCAGCACATAGTAACATAGTAACATAGTTTGTAAAGCCGAATAAAGACTTGCGTCCATCAAGTTCGACCTGTTAGTTCTGTAATTGCTAAAGTTGATCCAGAGGAGGGCAAAAACCCCAAATGATTTAGCCAATCTTCACCTGAGGAAAAATTCCCTCCCGACTCTGAAACCAGCAGTCAGAATAAATCCCTGTATCAACCTACTATTTTATTTTATTTTTAAGTATATGCTGAAATCTGCCTGGTATCTAGAAATGCATCCAGTCCCCGCTTGAACTGGTTTAGTGAATCCGACATTACCGTCTCCTCACTCAGTGAATTCCATATTCTCACTGCTCTTACCGTAAAGAACCCCTTCCTATGCTGGTGCTGAAACCTTTTCTCTTCCAGTCTTAGTGAGTGCCCTCTTGTTACCGTAATATCCCTCCTTTTGAACAAATCCCGGGCAAGATCTCTATACTGTCCCCTAACATATTTGTACACATTTATTATGTCCCCCCTCAACCTTCTCTTTTCCAGGCTGAATAGTCCTAGTTTTGCCAACCTCTCTGGGTATTGCAGTCCCTCCATTCCCTTTATTAATTTTGTTGCCCTCCTTTGTACCTTTTCAAGCTCATTTATATCCTTTCTATATATTGGGGCCCATAACTGAGCACAGTATTCCAAGTGTGGTCTGACCAGTGCTTTGTACAGTGGAAGAACAATGTTCTCATCCTTTGCAGCTATACCTCTTCTGATACATCCCATTACCCTGTTTGCCCTTACAGCAGCGGCCTGACTTTGGGCACTCCAATTTAGTTTGCTATCAATCAAGATGCCCAAGTCCTTCTCCATCTCTGAATTCCCCAATGATTTCCCATTCAGTGAGTACTGGTGACTTCCATTTTTCCTTCCCATATGTATGACCTTACATTTCTCCTCGTTAAACCTCATTTGCCATTTAGTGCTCCACCTACCTAGCTTATCCAAATCCCTCTGTAGGTCTGCACTGTCCTCTTTTGTATTAATTGTTTTACATAACTTTGTGTCATCTGCAAATATTGATATTTTACTATTTATCCCATTGACTATGTCGTTAATAAAGATATTAAATAACATTGGGCCTAGTACAGACCCCTGTGGTACCCCACTAGTGACGCTTACCCAATCTGAGAATATTCCATTTATAACCACCCTCTGCCTTCTATCCTTTAGCCAGTTAGCTACCCACTTGCAGACATTTTCCCCCAGCCCCATCATTCTCATTTTGTATACCAACCTATTATGTGGCACGCTATCGAACGCTTTTGAGAAGTCGAGATACACGACATCCACTGGTTCCCCCTGATCTACTCAAGAGCTAACCTCCTCGTAGAAGTCAATCAGGTTTGTTTGGCAGGAGCGATTCCTCATGAATCCATGTTGGTTCGGGATTAAAAGATTATTAGCATCAAGATGCTCCGTAATTGCCTCTTTAATGAAGCTTTCAAAAATTTTGCCCACAACGGACGTCAGACTCACCGGCCGATAGTTTCCGGCGTCACTTTTCGCTCCCTTTTTGAATATTGGCACTACATTCGCCTGTCACCAATCAAGTGGCACAGACCCAGTCTCAAGTGGCACAGACCAGTATTGTTAACATTTACACAGATTCTAGGTACGCATTCGGTATATCGCATGATTTTGGTCCAATATGGAAGTCAAGAGGTTTCCTGACGGCAGCAGGACACCCCATTAAGAATGCTGATGCGGTCCAGCAGTTAATTGATGCGCTACAACTACCTAAACAAGTAGCTGTCATAAAGGTAAGAGCACATACCAGACGCACCGACTAGGTAAGCAGAGGAAACGCGATGGCAGATGCAGCGGCAAAAACAGCAGCCTGTAAGCCGCAACAAGGGTCAACAGTACGTCAGTTAAGTGCCCCTAAAAACCCCTTTGTGTCGGAGGACATCTTATCCCAAATGCAGGCTCAGGCTCAAAAGGAGGAGGTTGATAAGTGGTTAAAGGAAGGTGCATGCCTGAATGAAGCAAATGGGGTATGGGGGAAAGGGACACGACGATGCCTTCCAAGGGCACTGTACCCAGCAGCTGCCCAGATACTACATGGGCCGACACACCAATCTAAAACGGGTGTGATGAGTGTGATGCAGAAACATTGGGTGGCACCAGGATTCTCCACCTGTATTGAAAACCTGGTACAAGGGTGCATGATATGTGCTACACATAATCAGGGTAGAGTAGTTAAAACACCACCCAAACACACCCCCCGGCCCCTCTATCCATTCCAGAGACTGCAAATTGATTATATTCAGCTGCCAAAGTCAGGATCATGGGAATATGTGTTGGTCTGTATTGATTTGTTCTCAGGATGGCCAGAGGCTTTCCCGATTGCCAAAGCCACGGCTGCGGCAACCGCAAAGAAACTGCTTGCGGAGGTGGTCTGCAGGTATGGGGTACCAGAGGTAATTGAGAGTGACAGAGGTACACACTTCACAGGTGAAATAATGAATGAAGTCATGTCAGCTCTAGGAATTCAACAAGCATTCCACACCCCATATCACCCACAAAGTAGTGGTAAAGTGGAAAGACTGAATGGGACATTGAAATTAAAAATTCAGAAAGCCATGGCTGAGACAGGAAAACCATGGCCGGACTGTTTACCACTTGCTCTGTTTTCAGTAAGATACACGCCTAATAGAAAGACTGGACTCTCTCCATATGAGATATTGTTTGGCAACGTACCCAGCCTAGGGTGTTTCTATCCGCAAGCATTAGAAATGAACAACCATGTGCTAAGTTCCTATGTGAGGGCTTTACACAAAAAGATTAAGCAAGTACATGATAATGTCTTCAGTTCTCTTCCAGATCCAGATCAAGACTCTAGCAGCCATACGCTGCAACCTGGAGACTGGGTGGTTATAAAAAGACACGTGAGGAAAAGCCTAGATCCACGGTTTGACGGACCCTTTCAAGTTCTGCTGACCACAAGTACAGCCGTTAAGCTAGAGGGAAAAGAGACCTGGATCCACGCGTCCCATTGCAAAAAGATACTAGGAGAACCAGCGGACAAAGAATGATGACATTGTTTATACTTACCTGCATACTTACAACCACAGGTGCATGGACTAGGTTAGGCACCATGGATGGAGATGACAATAGATTCATTAGACACCATCTTGCTCTAATCGATGGACTAAAGGAGCAAAACCAGACCATTGCTAATTGTTGGATATGTACACATGCCCCTGTGACGTCCACTAGCATACCCTTTCTCGCTGTCCCGGTTTCATGGGAAGAGATAAACTTTTGGGTGAACTGTTCAGATACTTGGGCCAATAATTCCACACAGAGATTTTCCTTTCTAAATCCCACAAATTGGTTTAAAGGTATTGGTGGGTGGTTGGCTGGTATAGTACAAGTGATTTTACAGGTTTTGCTAATGTGTCTTGCGGTTTATTTGGTTTTTAAGCTTTTTTTAATGTGTATTCAGCGTTGTACTAAAAGAAAACATAGAAATTCGTATTGATAAATGAAGGAACAAAAGGATGGAATGTTATAGCAGAAGATGGAGTCCCTCAAGTTTAAAGGCCCCATCTATGCTATATAAGTCTGACAGTTATTTTAGGTGAAAACAACAGCTATGAATGTTCCTTCTTGTATCAATAGCGTGTCCTTGGGAGAAGATAAAGTATACTCCCTGGCCAGATGTTTCTTCTTGTAGCAATAATGTGTTCTTGCAGAAAGATGAAATGACCTTGCTAACTAGATAAGTCTAATTAAATATTTTAAAGCATACAGAAACTAGCTTTTTTTCGCTTGTTCAGCTAAACTGTATAATCGAACCATATATGGCAAATCCGTTTCCTGCCTTTTAGGGTGTATATTAGCCCTGTGTTTTGTAATAAAGTTTTTAGAGTATGTTTAGACACAAACATCCTGTCCTGTGTCTTCATTCTCTCCGAGCTCGTAATCCAAAGGATAGAAGACCCAAAATTCAGTGACGACAATAGGATTAGATACACAGCTCAGCAGACAGTATCACACAGGAGAGGATTAGATACACAGCTCAGCAGACAGTATCACACAGGAGGGGATTAGATACACAGCTCAGGAGACAGTATCACACAGTATAAGATTAGATACACTGCTCAGCAGACAGTATCACACAGGAGAGGATTAGATACACAGCTCAGCAGACAGTATCGCACAGGAGAGGATTAGATACACTGCTCAGCAGACGGTATCGCACAGGAGAGGATTAGATACATGGCTCCGCAGACAGTATCACACAGGGTAGGATTAGAGATACAGCTCAGCAGACAGTATCACACAGGAAAGGATTAGATTCATAGCTCAGCAGACGGTATCACACAGGACAGGATTAGATGCATAGCTCAGCAGACAGTATCACACAGGATAGGATTAGATACACAGCTCAGCAGACAGTATCACACAGGAGGGGATTAGATACATAGCTCAGCAGACAGTATCACACAGGAGAGGATTAGATACACAGCTCAGCTGACAGTATCACACAGGAGAGGATTAGATACACAGCTCAGCAGACAGTATCGCACAGGAGAGGATTAGATACACGGCTCAGCTGACAGTATCACACAGGAGAGGATTAGATACACAGCTCAGCAGACAGTATCACACAGGAGGATTAGAAACACAGTTCATCAGACAGTATCACACAGGAGTGGATTAGATACACGGCTCAGCAGACAGTATCGCACAGGGCGGGATTAGATACACGACTCAGCAGACAGTATCACGCAAGATAGGGTTAGATACACAGTTCATCAGACAGTATCACACAGGATGGGATTAGATACACAGCTCAGCACACAGTTTCACACAGGAGAGGATTAGATACACGGCTCAGCAGACAGTATCACACAGGAGCGGATTAGATACACAGCTCAAAAGACAGTATCGCACAGGAGAGGATTAGATACACAGCTCAGCAGAAGGTATCACACAGCTTAGATACACTGCTCAGCAGATGGTATCACACAGGAGAGGATTAGATACACGGCTCAGCAGACAGTATCACACAGGAGAGGATTAGATACACTGCTCAGCAGACGGTATCACACAGGACAGGATTAGAGATACAGCTCAGCAGATGGTATCACACAGGGTAGGATTAGAGATACAGCTCAGCAGACAGTATCACACAGGAGAGGATTAGATACACAGCTCAGCAGACAGTATCACACAGGAGAGGATTAGATACACGGCTCAGCAGACAGTATCACACAGGAGAGGATTAGATACACAGCTCAGCAGACAGTATCACACAGGAGAGAATTAGATACACAGCTCAGCACACCAGTATCACACAGGAGAGGATTAGATACACGGCTCAGCACACCAGTATCACACAGGAGAGGATTAGATACACGGCTCAGCAGACAGTATCACACAGGAGAGGATTAGATACACAGCTCAGCAGACAGTATCACACAGAATAGGATTAGATACACTGCTCAGCAGATGGTATTACACTGGATAGGATTAGATACACAGCTCAGCAGACAGTATCACACAGGATAGGATTAGATACACGGCTCCGCAGACAGTATCACACAGGAGAGGATTAGATACATGGCTCAGCAGACATTATCACACAGGAGAGGATTAGATACACAACATAGGATTAGATACATAGCTCAGCAGACAGTATCACACAGCATAGGGTTAGATACACGGCTCAGCGGACAGTATCACACAGGAGGGGATTAGATACACAGCTCAGCAGATAGTATCACACAGGAGTGGATTAGATGCATAGCTCAGCAAACAGTATCACACAGGAGAGGATTAGATACACAGCTCAGCAGACAGTATCACACAGGAGAGGATTAGATGCATAGCTCAGCAAACAGTATCACACAGGAGAGGATTAGAGACACTGCTCAGCAGACAGTATCACACAGGAGGGGATTAGATACACAGCTCAGCAGATAGTATCACACAGGAGTGGATTAGATGCATAGCTCAGCAAACAGTATCACACAGGAGAGGATTAGAGACACTGCTCAGCAGACAGGAGGGGATTAGATACATGGCTCAGCAGACAGTATCACACAGCATAGGGTTAGATACACGGTTCAGCAGACAGTATCACACAGGAGGGGATTAGATACACAGCTCAGCAGATAGTATCACACAGGAGTGGATTAGATGCACAGCTCAGCAGACAGTATCACACAGGAGAGGATTAGATACACAGCTCAGCAGACAGTATCACACAGGAGAGGATTAGATACACAGCTCAGCAAACAGTATCACACAGGAGAGGATTAGATACACAGCTCAGCAGACAGTATCACACAGGAGAGGATTAGATACACAGGAGAGGATTAGATACACAGCATAGGATTAGATACACAGCTCAGCAGACGGTATCACACAGCATAGGATTAGATACATTTCTCAGGACTTGAGGCTCAGATTTAAACAACGAGGGTACAGCAACAGATGTATCAAGCATGGATATGATAGGGCCAGACGGACCCCACGTAACAACTTACTATACTCAAACGTTATTAAAGGATCGGAAACCGGACAAGTAAAAATTCGGTACATTTCGGACTACAACCATGAGTGGGAAAATATGAGGAGGATTATGACCAAGCATTGGGACATTTTGGCAACCGACCCCTCCCTGGGACCAATTCTTGGGGATCGTCCCCTTATGACACCGAGACGGGCCAAAAATCTTAAAGACCTTCTAGTGTCGAGCCACTATGTCCCGACACAACCAAATCTTTTTGGCTCTCGTGGACCGACCCTTGGAACTTTTCCCTGCGGTCGTTGTCTTGCCTGCACCAATGTCGCGCGCTGCAACACGTTTACGTCCTCAGATGGCAACAGACTCTTTAAAATAAGACACTATATTTCATGTGGCACTAGCAATGTCATCTATTATGCCATGTGTGATTGCCCTCTAATCTATATTGGACTTACATCTAGGGAACTGAGAATACGTGTGCGTGAGCATGTGCGCGACATTGGTGCGGCCAGGACAACGACCGACGTTAGCGAACTCAAAAGTATTCCTAGGCACTTTAGGGCTGTCCATAATTGCGACCCTCGCTGTTTCAAAGTGCGGGGGATAGACGTGATACGTTTGGGTACACGGGGCGGCAATGTCAAAAAGGTTTTGGCGCAGGTTGAAGCTAAGTGGATAGTGACACTTGGGACATTGTCGCCCCGTGGACTAAATGAGTCCCTCTCCTTTTCCTCCTTCTTGTGATGTTGGGGTTTTTTCTGGTTAATTTTAATTCATACAATTACCCTCTCCTTGTTACCCTCACTGTGTCCGAGGGATATATATTGTCTAGTCTGGGGTTAATTTTGTTTTTTTCGTTTTCCCTTTTTTTGTTTTTGTGTTGGTTTTAATTTAATTCTTGTTTTTAATTGTATACATTTTTCAGCTTTTTTTCAGATAATAACATAACTCCTCTCTTTGCACCTTATTGGATCAATCTTTATTTACTCCAAATGATTGTGTGATGCAGATGCTCCATAGAAATTAAGGATGGGATGACAGAAATATGGAAAAAGACAAAGAAAAGGGCTTGATGGACAAATTGTCATGGATATGGTGTCATGATATGAAATTCCCTGTTTAATTCCTGCTCTGTCTTTCCTGGTCCTGTGTATATGTAACTTCTATGCGTGCACTGTTGCCCTGGGACGTGGTGCGCATGTGCCGGCCTCCCTGCTGTTGGGCGCGCCTCCGGCTGTCTGTATGACGTCCGCGCACGGTCGGGCACCTCCGCTCTTTGAGCGGCGTGCCCGCGCGTGCGCGATGGTGTCTTGACGGCCTGGGGGCGTGGTCTGGCGCGGGTTACGGCGGGCGCATGCGCCAGCTTCGCGTCGCTAGGGCACCAGTGCACGCCCCCATCACACATGTGACCGGTCACGTGATCGCTCACGTGACCGGCACTAATGATTCAAAAAGGGTGCCTGCTTCCCATTATTTTCACCGCCCCTTGAGAAAGCGGCCGTAGTCGCCGCGAAACGCGCGTCGGGGACGCACGTGGTTTGTCCTAAAGCCCACTGACTGCCCACCACCACCCCTGGTAAGAACAACATCTCCCCCACTGCCAATTTTAGTGACATGCCCTTTCTGGCACTTTATGTTAATATGCCTAAGAGGTCACTCTCCCCTCCTTTCATTTTGTAGGAGTGGGAGATTGGGGGAAGGGAGGGAATATGTGGAGATGCTCCTCTATCTGTCCAACTGTATAGTTTATATTAACATGCACGCTGCACCTTAATTGATGGGTCTGTCTTTGATGCTTGTTCTCTTTTTTCAGTATACTATAGTGCGCCACTAGGTGTTCAGTTTAACGACAGCTCTTCAATTTTGATACTCCATTGAGATAAATTATTGGCCTATTATTTATGCAATTTTCACTGTATTGGTTGAAAATCTTAGGTGCAGCGGTCTTTCTACTCTTATGGAAAAATCCTTTTTTCCAGTCATAAGAGTTGTGTCTATTTTTGATTAAGCATCTAATATTGAGGCAGGTCTGTTTGGGCTTATGTGGATATTTCATTGTCCACCTTGCTTTTCACTTGCTCTTTATTAATTTCCTTTTGTTTTTTGATTATAACACTTGTTTTAACTGATTGTTAATAAAATATGTGTCTTTTTTTAAAAAACCATGATGACTCTGTTTTTCTCCTAGTAAAAAAATGTTGCCTTGGAGTCGGTATTTGAGGGTGTCGGGGGGGATTCTGTTCCCTTGCCCACACTCAATTTGTAGTACTTGGGCTATTTTTCTAATTACATTTCTCAGCAGACAGAATCACACAGGAGGGGATTGGAGACACAGCTCAGCTGACAGTATCACACAGGAGAGGATTAGATACACAGCTCAGCAGACAGTATCACACAGGAGAGGATTAGATACACAGCTCAGCAGACAGTATCACACAGGAGAGGATTAGATACACGGCTCAGCAGCCGGTATCACACAGGAGAGGATTAGATACACAGCTCAGCAGATAGTATCACACAGGAGAGGATTAGATACACAGCTCAGCAGATAGTATCACACAGGAGAGGATTAGATACACAGCTCAGCAGACAGTATCACACAGGAGAGGATTAGATACACAGCTCAGCTGACAGTATCACACAGGAGAGGATTAGATACACAGCTCAGCTGACAGTATCACACAGGAGAGGATTAGATACACAGCTCAGCAGATAGTATCACACAGCATAGGATTAGATACACAGCTCAGCAGACAGTATCACACAGGAGAGTATTAGATACACAGCTCAGCAGACAGTATCACACAGGAGAGGATTAGATACACAGCTCAACTCACAGTATTACACAGGAGAGGATTAGATACACGGCTCAGCAGACAGTATCACACAGGAGAGGATTAGAGATACAGCTCAGTAGACAGTATCACACAGGAGAGGATTAGATACACGGCTCAGCAGACAGTATCACACAGGGTAGTATTAGAGATACAGCTCAGCAGACAGTATCACACAGGGTAGGATTAGATACACGGCTCAGCAGACAGTATCACACAGGAGGGGATTAGATACACAGCTCAGCAGACAGTATCACACAGGATAAGATTAGATACACAGCTCAGCAGACAGTATCACACAGGAGAGTATTAGATACACAGCTCAGCAGACAGTATCACACAGGAGAGGATTAGATACATGGCTCAGCAGATAGTATCACACAGGATAGGATTAGATACACTGCTCAGCAGACAGTATCACACAGGAGTGGATTAGCTACACAGCTCAGCAGACAGTATCACACAGGAGAGGATTAGATACACTGCTCAGCAGACAGTATCACACAGGAGTGGATTAGCTACACGGCTCAGCAGACAGTATCACACAGGAGAGGATTAGATACACAGCTCAGTAGACAGTATCACACAGGAGATGATTAGATACACTGCTCAGCAGACGGTATCACACAGGAGAGGATTAGATACACAGCTCAGCAGACAGTATCACACAGGATAGGATTAGATACACAGCTCAGCTGACAATATCACACAGGATAGGATTAGATGCACAGCTCAGCAGACAGTATCGCACAGGACAGGATTGGATACACAGCTCAGCAGACAGTATCGCACAGGACAGGATTGGATACACAGCTCAGTAGACAGTATCACACAGGAGATGATTAGATACACTGCTCAGCAGACGGTATCACACAGGAGAGGATTAGATACACAGCTCATCAGACAGTATCACACAGGAGAGGATTAGATACACAGCTCAGCTGACAATATCACACAGGATAGGATTAGATGCACAGCTCAGCAGACAGTATCGCACAGGACAGGATTAGATACACAGCTCAGCAAACAGTATCACACAGGAGAGGATTAGCTACACAGCTCAGCAGACAGTATCACACAGGGTAGGATTAGATACACAGCTCAGCAGACAGTATCACACAGGAGAGGATTAGATACACAGCTCAGCAGACAGTATCACACAGGATAGGATTAGATGCACAGCTCAGCAGACAGTATCACACAGGAGAGGATTAGATACACAGCTCAGCAGACAGTATCACACAGGAGAGGATTAGCTACACGGCTCAGCAGACAGTATCACACAGGGTAGGATTAGAGATACAGCTCAGCAGACAGTATCACACAGGAGAGGATTAGATACACAGCTCAGTAGACAGTATCACACAGGAGATGATTAGATACACTGCTCAGCAGACAGTATCACACAGGAGAGGATTAGATACACAGCTCAGCAGACAGTATCACACAGGAGAGGATTAGATACACAGCTCAGCTGACAATATCACACAGGATAGGATTAGATGCACAGCTCAGCAGACAGTATCGCACAGGACAGGATTGGATACACAGCTCAGCAGACATTATCACACAGGAGAGGATTAGCTACACAGCTCAGCAGACAGTATCACACAGGGTAGGATTAGATACACAGCTCAGCAGACAGTATCACACAGGAGAGGATTAGATACACAGCTCAGCAGACAGTATCACACAGGATAGGATTAGATGCACAGCTCAGCAGACAGTATCACACAGGAGAGGATTAGATACACAGCTCAGCAGACAGTATCACACAGGGTAGGATTAGATACACAGCTCAGCAGACAGTATCACACAGGAGAGGATTAGCTACACGGCTCAGCAGACAGTATCACACAGGGTAGGATTAGAGATACAGCTCAGCAGACAGTATCACACAGGAGAGGATTAGATACACAGCTCAGTAGACAGTATCACACAGGAGATGATTAGATACACTGCTCAGCAGACAGTATCACACAGGAGAGGATTAGATACACAGCTCAGCAGACAGTATCACACAGGAGAGGATTAGATACACAGCTCAGCAGACAGTATTACACAGGAGAGGATTAGATGCACAGCTCAGCAGACAGTATCGCACAGGACAGGATTGGATACACAGCTCAGCAGACAGTATCACACAGCATAGGATTAGATACACAGCTCAGCAGACAGTATCACACAGCATAGGATTAGATACACAGCTCAGCAGACAGTATCGCACAGGGCGGGATTAGATACACGGCTCAGCAGACAGTATCACACAGGATAGGATTAGATACACAATTCACCATCACTGAGTCATAATAGCACAGCGGTATGTGGTGAGGGACTACTACTCCCAGCAAGTGACAGCGCAGGCACCGATCATGTAACTAAACCATCACTGCGTCATAATAGCACTGCAGTATGTGGTGAGGGACTACAACTCCCAGCAAGTGACAGCACAGGCACCGATCATGTAACTAAACCATCACTGCATCATAATAGCACTGCAGTATGTGGTGAGGGACTACAACTCCCAGCAAGTGACAGCGCAGGCACCGATCATGTAACTAAACCATCACTGCGTCATAATAGCACTGCAGTATGTGGTGAGGGAATACAACTCCCAGCAAGTGACAGCGCAGGCACCGATCATGTAACTAAACCATCACTGCATCATAATAGCCCTGCAGTATGTGGTGAGGGACTACAACTCCCAGCAAGTGACAGCGCAGGCACCGATCATGTAACTAAACCATCACTGCATCATAATAGCATTGCAGTATGTGGTGAGGGACTACAACTCCCAGCAAGTGACAGCGCAGGCACTGATCATGTAACTAAACCATCACTGCGTCATAATAGCACTGCAGTATGTGGTGAGGGACTACAACTTCCAGCAAGTGACAACACAGGCACCGATCATGTAACTAAATCATCACTGCATCATAATAGCATTGCAGTGTGTGGTGAGGGACTACAACTCCCAGCAAGTGACAGCGCAGGCACCGATCATGTAACTAAACCATCTCTGCGTCATAATAGCACTGCAGTATGTGGTGAGGGAATACAACTCCCAGCAAGTGACAGCGCAGGCACCGGTCATGTAACTAAACAATCACTGCATCATAATAGCACTGCAGTATGTGGTGAGGGACTACAACTCCCAGCAAGTGACAGCGCAGGCACCGATCATGTAACTAAACAATCACTGCATCATAATAGCACTGCAGTATGTGGTGAGGGACTACAACTCCCAGCAAGTGACAGCACAGGCACCGATCATGTAACTAAATCATCACTGCATCATAATAGCATTGCAGTGTGTGGTGAGGGACTACAACTCCCAGCAAGTGACAGCGCAGGCACCGATCATGTAACTAAACCATCACTGCATAATAATAGCACTGCAGTATGTGGTGAGGGACTACAACTCCCAGCAAGTGACAGTGCAGGCACCGATCATGTAACTAAACCATCACTGCATCATATAGCACTGCAGTATGTGGTGAGGGACTACAACTCCCAGCAAGTGACAGAGCAGGCACCGGTCATGTAACTAAACCATCACTGCATCATAATAGCACTGCAGTATGTGGTGAGGGACTACAACTCCCAGCAAGTGACAGCGCAGGCACCGATCATGTAACTAAACCATCAGTGCATCATAATAGCCCTGCAGTATGTGGTGAGGGACTACAACTCCCAGCAAGTGACAGCGCAGGCACCGATCATGTAACTAAACCATCACTGCATCATAATAGCACTGCAGTATGTGGTGAGGGACTACAACTCCCAGCAAGTGACAGCGCAGGCACCGATCATGTAACTAAACCATCACTGCGTCATAATAGCACTGCAGTATGTGGTGAGGGACTACAACTTCCAGCAAGTGACAGCACAGGCACCGATCATGTAACTAAATCATCACTGCATCATAATAGCATTGCAGTGTGTGGTGAGGGACTACAACTCCCAACAAGTGACAGCGCAGGCACCGATCATGTAACTAAACCATCACTGCATCATAATAGCACTGCAGTATGTGGTGAGGGACTACAACTCCCAGCAAGTGACAGCACAGGCACCGATCATGTAACTAAACCATCACTGCGCCATAATAGCATTGCAGTGTGTGGTGAGGGACTACAACTCCCAACAAGTGACAGCGCAGGCACCGATCATGTAACTAAACCATCACTGCGCCATAATAGCATTGCAGTATGTGCTGAGGGACTACAACTCCCAGCAAGTGACAGCGCAGGCACCGGTCATGTAACTAAACCATCTCTGCGTCATAATAGCACTGCAGTATGTGGTGAGGGACTACAACTCCCAGCAAGTGACAGCGCAGGCACCGGTCATGTAACTAAACCATCACTGCGTCATGATAGCACTGCAGTATGTGGTGAGGGACTACAACTCCCAGCAAGTTTATTTCTTTTTATTTTACACGCTGCTGTTTTCCACAGTGAATTACCAGAAAGATCTGCACCATAATCATGGAGTGCAAATTTGCTGTTGTGGATTTTCTTGAGGATTTTTGCTAATTTGCTCTGATTTTCTATGGAAATCCTCCAGGAACAATCTGCCACATTTGAACAGATCTTCAGGCCTCATTCAGACATCTGTAGTTTTCTGGTACATTAAAAAAAAAAGCAAAAAAAACAAAACTGATTTTCATCAAAGGGATCGATCCGAATTGTATCAATGTTTGTTACTATATGCAAATAAAAAAATATATATATATGGATATGTGAGCTGCCCCATAGATGATAAAGGTGCGTATTATGTCTGTCAATAACATGGATGTAAAAAAACAGACGTCTGAATGAGACGTTCACCCACAAGATCATCTAGCAATAGTGCAGCTCTGACCTGACACATAGCATTCACAGAAAGGCTCCTGATCAGCACATATGATGTCTGTGATCTATAAAGAGTCCTCCACATTGTACCCACTACATATACATTCACAATAAAGCTGCCCCCGTAACATCAACTGCCCCACACCTACCACATATAGCCAGGCCCCCGCTCCCCCACACACAGTATATAGCCAAGATCCCCGCTCCCCCACACACAGTATATAGCCAAGATCCCCGCTCCCCCACACAAAGTATATAGCCAGGTCCCCGCTCCCCCACACACAGTATATAGCCAGGTCCCCGCTCCCCCACACACAGTATATAGCCAGGTCCCCGCTCCCCCACACACAGTATATAGCCAAGATCCCCTCCTCCATGTATAGCATATTTATCCAGGTCTCCCTCCCCCACATATAGCAAAGAGAACCAAGTCCAGCACCCTCTCCCCCACCACACATCATACGGTATATAGACAAGTCAACCCACACAGCATACGGTATATAGACAAGTCCCCCCCACACAGCATACGGTATATAGACAAGTCCCCCCCACACAGCATACAGTATATAGACAAGACCCCCACACACAGCATACGGTATATAGACAAGTCCCCCCCACACAGCATACGGTATATAGACAAGTCCCCCCCACACAGCATACAGTATATAGACAAGACCCCCACACACAGCATACGGTATATAGACAAGTCCCCCACACACAGCATACGGTATATAGACAAGTCCCCCCCACACAGCATACAGTATATAGACAAGACCCCCACACACAGCATACAGTATATAGACTAGTCCCCCACACACAGCATACGGTATATAGACAAGTCCCCCACACACAGCATACAGTATATAGACTAGTCCCCCACACACAGCATACGGTATATAGACAAGTCCCCCACACACAGCATACGGTATATAGACAAGTCCCCCACACACAGCATACAGTATATAGACTAGTCCCCCACACACAGCATACGGTATATAGACAAGTCCCCCACACACAGCATACGGTATACAGACAAGTCCCCCACACACAGCATACAGTATATAGACTAGTCCCCCACACACAGCATACGGTATATAGACAAGTCCCCCACACACAGCATACGGTACATAGACAAGTCCCCCACACACAGCATACGGTATATAGACAAGTCCCCCACACACAGCATACGGTACATAGACAAGTCCCCCACACACAGCATACGGTATATAGACTAGTCCCCCACACACAGCATACGGTATATAGACAAGTCCCCCACACACAGCATACGGTACATAGACAAGTCCCCCCCACACAGCATACGGTATATAGACAAGTCCCCCACACACAGCATACGGTATATAGACAAGTCCCCCACACAGCATACAGTATATAGACAAGTCCCCCACACACAGCATACGGTATATAGACAAGTCCCCCACACAGCATACAGTATATAGACAAGTCCCCCACACACAGCATACGGTATATAGACAAGTCCCCCACACAGCATACGGTATATAGACAAGTCCCCCCCACACAGCATACAGTATATAGACAAGACCCCCACACACAGCATACGGTATATAGACAAGTCCCCCACACACAGCATACGGTACATAGACAAGTCCCCCACACACAGCATACGGTATATAGACAAGTCCCCCCCACACAGCATACAGTATATAGACAAGACCCCCACACACAGCATACGGTATATAGACAAGTCCCCCACACACAGCATACGGTACATAGACAAGTCCCCCACACACAGCATACGGTATATAGACAAGTCCCCCACACACAGCATACAGTATATAGACTAGTCCCCCACACACAGCATACGGTATATAGACAAGTCCCCCACACACAGCATACGGTACATAGACAAGTCCCCCACACACAGCATACGGTACATAGACAAGTCCCCCCCCCCACACAGCATACGGTATACAGACAAGTCTCCCACACACAGCATACGGTATAAAGACAAGTCCCCCCACACAGCATACAGTATATAGACAAGACCCCCACACACAGCATACGGTATATAGACAAGTCCCCCACACACAGCATACGGTATATAGACAAGTCCCCCACACACAGCATACAGTATATAGACAAGTACCCCACACAGCATACAGTATATAGACAAGTCCCCCACACACAGCATACAGTATATAGACAAGTCCCCCACACACAGCATACGGTATATAGACAAGTCCCCCACACACAGCATAAGGTATATAGACAAGTCCCCCCCACACAGCATACAGTATATAGACAAGTCCCCCACACACAGCATACGGTATATAGACAAGTCCCCCACACACAGCATACAGTATATAGAGAAGTCCCCCACACACAGCATACGGTATATAGACAAGTTCCCCACACACAGCATACAGTATATAGACAAGTCCCCCACACACAGCATACAGTATATAGAGAAGTCCCCCACACACAGCATACGGGATATAGACAATTCCCCCACACACAGCATACAGTATATAGACAAGTCCCCCACACACAGCATACGGTATATAGACAAGTCCCCCACACACAGTATACAGTATATAGACAAGTCCCGCACACACAGCATACAGTATATAGACAAGTCCCCCACACAGCATACGGTATATAGACAAGTCCCACACACAGAATACGGTATATAGACAAGTCCCCCACACACAGCATACGGTATATAGACAAGTCCCCCACACACAGCATACAGTATATAGACAAGTCCCACACACACAGCATACAGTATATAGACAAGTCCCCCACACACAGCATACAGTATATAGACAAGTCCCCCACACACAGCATACAGTATATAGACAAGTCTCCCACACACAGCATACAGTATATAGAGAAGTCCCACACACACAGCATACAGTATATAGACAAGTCCCCCACCACACATCATACGGTATATAGACAAGTCACCCACACACAGCATACAGTATATAGACAAGTACCCCACCACACATCATACGGTATATAGACAAGTCCCCCACCACACATCATATGGTATATAGACAAGTCCCCCACCACACATCATACGGTATATAGACAAGTCCCCCACACACAGCATACGGTATATAGACAAGTCCCCCACACACAGCATACGGTATACAGACAAGTCTCCCACACAGCATACAGTATATAGACAAGTCCCCCACACAGCATACGGTATATAGACAAGTCCCCCACACAGCATACAGTATATAGACAAGTCCCCCCCACACAGCATACAGTATATAGACAAGTACCCCACACACAGCATACGGTATATAGACAAGTCCCCCCCACACAGCATACGGTATATAGACAAGTCCCCCACACACAGCATACAGTATATAGACAAGTCCCCCACACACAGCATACGGTATATAGACAAGTCCCCCACACACAGCATAAGGTATATAGACAAGTCCCCCCCACACAGCATACAGTATATAGACAAGTCCCCCACACACAGCATACGGTATATAGACAAGTCCCCCACACACAGCATACGGTATATAGACAAGTTCCCCACACACAGCATACAGTATATAGACAAGTCCCCCACACACAGCATACAGTATACAGAGAAGTCCCCCACACACAGCATACGGGATATAGACAATTCCCCCACACACAGCATACAGTATATAGACAAGTCCCCCACACACAGCATACGGTATATAGACAAGTCCCCCACACACAGTATACAGTATATAGACAAGTCCCGCACACACAGCATACAGTATATAGACAAGTCCCCCACACAGCATACGGTATATAGACAAGTCCCACACACAGAATACGGTATATAGACAAGTCCCCCACACACAGCATACGGTATATAGACAAGTCCCCCACACACAGCATACAGTATATAGACAAGTCCCACACACACAGCATACAGTATATAGACAAGTCCCACACACACAGCATACGGTATATAGACAAGTCCCCCACACACAGCATACGGTATATAGACAAGTCCCCCACACACAGCATACAGTATATAGACAAGTCCCCCACACACAGCATACGGTATATAGACAAGTCCCCCACACACAGCATACAGTATATAGACAAGTCCCTCACACACAGCATACAGTATATAGACAAGTCCCCCACACACAGCATACAGTATATAGACAAGTCCCCCACACACAGCATACAGTATATAGACAAGTCCCCCACACACAGCATACAGTATATAGACAAGTCCCCCACACACAGCATACAGTATATAGACAAGTCTCCCACACACAGCATACAGTATATAGAGAAGTCCCACACACACAGCATACAGTATATAGACAAGTCCCCCACCACACATCATACGGTATATAGACAAGTCACCCACACACAGCATACAGTATATAGACAAGTACCCCACCACACATCATACGGTATATAGACAAGTCCCCCACCACACATCATATGGTATATAGACAAGTCCCCCACCACACATCATACGGTATATAGACAAGTCCCCCACACACAGCATACGGTATATAGACAAGTCCCCCACACACAGCATACGGTATACAGACAAGTCTCCCACATAGCATACGGTATATAGACAAGTCCCCCACACACAGCATACGGTATATAGACAAGTCCCCCACACACAGCATACGGTATATAGACAAGTCCCCCACACACAGCATACGGTATATAGACAAGTCCCCCACACACAGTATACGGTATATAGACAAGTCCCCCACACACACAGCATACGGTATATAGACAAGTCCCCCACACACAGCACACGGTATATAGACAAGTCCCCCACACACAGCATACAGTATATAGACAAGTCCCCCACACACAGCATACGGTATATAGACAAGTCCCCCACACACAGCATACAGTATATAGACAAGTCCCCCACATAGCATACAGTATATAGACAAGTCCCCCACACACAGCATACAGTATATAGACAAGTCCCCCACACAGCATACAGTATATAGACAAGTTCCCCCCACACAGCATACAATATATAGACAAGTCCCCCACACACAGCATACAGTATATAGACAAGTCCCCCACACAGCATACAGTATATAGACAAGTCCCCCACACACAGCATACAGTATATAGACAAGTCCCCCACACAGCATACAGTATATAGACAAGTTCCCCCCACACAGCATACAATATATAGACAAGTCCACCACACAGCATACAGTATATAGACAAGTCCCCCACACACAGCATACAGTATATAGACAAGTCCCCCACACAGCATACAGTATATAGACAAGTCCCCCACACACAGCATACAGTATATAGACAAGTCCCCCACACAGCATACAGTATATAGACAAGTTCCCCCCACACAGCATACAGTATATAGACAAGTCCCCCACACACAGCATACAGTATATAGACAAGTCCCCCACACACAGCATACAGTATATAGACAAGTCCCCCCCCACACAGTATACGGTATATAGACAAGTCCCCCACACAGCATAAGGTATATAGACAAGTCCCCCACACACAGCATACGGTATATAGACAAGTCCCCCACACACAGCAAACAGTATATAGACAAGTCCCCCCCCACACAGTATACGGTATATAGACAAGTCCCCCACACAGCATACGGTATATAGACAAGTCCCCCACACAGCATACGGTATATAGACAAGTCCCCCACACACAGCATACAGTATATAGACAAGTCCCCACACACAGCATACGGTATATAGACAAGTCCCTCACACAACATACAGTATATAGACAAGTCCCCCCCACACAGCATACAATATATAGACAAGTCCCCCACACAGCATACAGTATATAGACAAGTCCCCCACACAGCATACGGTATATAGACAAGTCCCCCACACACAGCATACAGTATATAGACAAGTCCCCCACACACAGCATACAGTACATAGACAAGTCCCCCACACACAGCATACAGTATATAGACAAGTCCCCCACACAGCATACGGTATATAGACAAGTCCCCCACACACAGCATACAATATATAGACAAGTCCCCCACACACAGCATACAGTATATAGACAAGTCCCCCACACGCAGCATACAGTATATAGACAAGTCCCCCACACACAGCATACAGTATATAGACAAGTCCCCCACACACAGCATACAGTACATAGACAAGTCCCCCACACACAGCATACGGTATATAGACAACTCCCCCACAAACAGCATACGGTATATAGACAAGTCCCCCTCCACACAGCATACGGTATATAGACAAGTCCCCCACACACAGCATACAGTATATAGACAAGTACCCCACACAGCATAAGGTATATAGACAAGTCCCCCCCCCCCCCACAGCATACAGTATATAGACAAGTCCCCCACACAGCATACGGCATATAGACAAGTCCCCCCCCACACAGCATACGGTATATAGACAAGTCCCCCCCCACACAGCATACGGTATATATACAAGTCCCCCACATAGCATACGGTATATAGACAAGTCTCCTACACACAGCATACAGTATATAGACAAGTCCCCCACACACAGCATACGGTATATAGAAAAGTCCCCCACACAGCATACGGTATATAAACAAGTCCCCCATACAAAGCATACAGTATATAGACTAGTCCCCCACACACAGCATACGGTATATAGACAAGTCCCCCACACACAGCATACGGTATATAGACAAGTCCCCCACACACAGCATACGGTATATAGACAAGTCCCCCACACAGCATACGGTATATAGACAAGTCCCTCCCACACAGCATACGGTATGTAGACAAGTCCCCCCCACACACAGCATACGGTATATAGACAAGTCCCCCACACACAGCATACAGTATATAGACAAGTCCCCCACACACAGCATACAGTATATAGACAAGTCCCCCACACACAGCATACAGTATATAGACAAGTCCCCCACACGCAGCATACAGTATATAGACAAGTCCCCCACACACAGCATACAGTATATAGACAAGTCCCCCACACACAGCATACAGTACATAGACAAGTCCCCCACACACAGCATACGGTATATAGACAACTTCCCCACAAACAGCATACGGTATATAGACAAGTCCCCCTCCACACAGCATACGGTATATAGACAAGTCCCCCACACACAGCATACAGTATATAGACAAGTACCCCACACAGCATAAGGTATATAGACAAGTCCCCCCCCCCCACAGCATACAGTATATAGACAAGTCCCCCACACAGCATACGGCATATAGACAAGTCCCCCCCCACACAGCATACGGTATATAGACAAGTCCCCCCCCACACAGCATACGGTATATATACAAGTCCCCCACATAGCATACGGTATATAGACAAGTCTCCTACACACAGCATACAGTATATAGACAAGTCCCCCACACACAGCATACGGTATATAGACAAGTCCCCCACACAGCATACGGTATATAAACAAGTCCCCCATACAAAGCATACAGTATATAGACTAGTCCCCCACACACAGCATACGGTATATAGACAAGTCCCCCACACACAGCATACGGTATATAGACAAGTCCCCCACACACAGCATACGGTATATAGACAAGTCCCCCACACAGCATACGGTATATAGACAAGTCCCTCCCACACAGCATACGGTATGTAGACAAGTCCCCCCCACACACAGCATACGGTATATAGACAAGTCCCCCACACACAGCATACAGTATATAGACAAGTCCCCCACACACAGCATACAGTATATAGACAAGTCCCCCACACACAGCATACGGTATATAGACAAGTCCAGCACACACAGCATACAGTATATAGACAAGTCCCCCACACACAGCATACGGAATATAGACAAGTCCCCCACACAGCATACGGTATATAGACAAGTCCCTCCCACACAGCATACGGTATATAGACAAGTCCCCCCCACACACAGCATACGGTATATAGACAAGTCCCCCATACACAGCATACAGTATATAGACAAGTCCCCCACACACAGCATACAGTATATAGACAAGTCCCCCACACACAGCATACAGTATATAGACAAGACCCCCACACAGCATACGGTATATAGACAGGTCCCCTACACAGCATACAGTATATAGACAAGTTCCCCACACACAGTATACGGTATATAGACAAGTCCCACACACACACAGCATACGGTATATAGACAAGTCCCCCACACAGCATACAGTATATAGACAAGTCCCCCACACACAGCATACGGTATATAGACAAGTCCCCCACACAGCATACGGTATATAAACAAGTCCCCCATACACAGCATACAGTATATAGACTAGTCCCCCACACAAGGCATACGGTAAATAGACAAGTCCCCCACACACAGCATACGGTATATAGACAAGTCCAGCACACACAGCACACGGTATATAGACAAGTTCCCCACACACAGCATACAGTATATAGACAAGTCCCCCACACAGCATACAGTATATAGACAAGTCCCCCACACACAGCATACAGTATATAGACAAGTCCCCCACACAGCATACAGTATATAGACAAGTCCCTCACACACAGTATACAGTATATAGACAAGTCCCCCACAATCAGCATACAGTATATAGACAAGTCCCCCACACACAGCATACGGTATATAGACAAGTCCCCCACACACAGCATACGGTATATAGACAAGTCCCCCACACACAGCATACGGTATATAGACAAGTCCCCCACACACAGCACACGGTATATAGACAAGTTCCCCACACACAGCATACAGTATATAGACAAGTCCCCCACACAGCATACAGTATATAGACAAGTCCCCCACACACAGCATACGGTATATAGACAAGTCCCCCACACAGCATACGGTATATAGACAAGTCCCCCCCACACAGCATACAGTATATAGACAAGACCCCCACACACAGCATACGGTATATAGACAAGTCCCCCACACACAGCATACGGTACATAGACAAGTCCCCCACACACAGCATACGGTATATAGACAAGTCCCCCCCACACAGCATACAGTATATAGACAAGACCCCCACACACAGCATACGGTATATAGACAAGTCCCCCACACACAGCATACGGTACATAGACAAGTCCCCCACACACAGCATACGGTATATAGACAAGTCCCCCACACACAGCATACAGTATATAGACTAGTCCCCCACACACAGCATACGGTATATAGACAAGTAACCCACACAGCATACAGTATATAGACAAGTCCCCCCCACACAGCATACGGTATATAGACAAGTCCCCCACACACAGCATACAGTATATAGACTAGTCCCCCACACACAGCATACGGTACATAGACAAGTCCCCCACACACAGCATACGGTACATAGACAAGTCCCCCCCCCACACAACATACGGTATACAGACAAGTCTCCCACACACAGCATACGGTATATAGACAAGTCCCCCCCACACAGCATACAGTATATAGACAAGACCCCCACACACAGCATACGGTATATAGACAAGTCCCCCACACACAGCATACGGTATATAGACAAGTCCCCCACACACAGCATACAGTATATAGACAAGTACCCCACACAGTATACAGTATATAGACAAGTCCCCCACACACAGCATACAGTATATAGACAAGTCCCCCACACACAGCATACGTATATAGACAAGTCCCCCACACACAGCATAAGGTATATAGACAAGTCCCCCCCACACAGCATACAGTATATAGACAAGTCCCCCACACACAGCATACGGTATATAGAGAAGTCCCCCACACACAGCATACGGTATATAGACAAGTTCCCCACACACAGCATACATTATATAGACAAGTCCCCCACACACAGCATACAGTATATAGAGAAGTCCCCCACACACAGCATACGGTATATAGACAAGTTCCCCACACACAGCATACAGTATATAGACAAGTCCCCCACACACAGCATACAGTATATAGAGAAGTCCCCCACACACAGCATACGGGATATAGACAATTCCCCACAAACAGCATACAGTATATAGACAAGTTCCCCACACACAGCATACAGTATATAGACAAGTCCCGCACACACAGCATACAGTATATAGACAAGTCCCCCACACAGCATACGGTATATAGACAAGTCCCACACACAGCATACGGTATATAGACAAGTCCCCCCCACACACAGCATACAGTATATAGACAAGTCCCCCCCACACACAGCATACGGTATATAGACAAGTCCCCCACACACAGTATACGGTATATAGACAAGTCCCCCACACACAGCATACGGTATATAGACAAGTCTCCCACACACAGCATACAGTATATAGACAAGTCCCACACACACAGCATACAGTATATAGACAAGTCCCACACACACAGCATACGGTATATAGACAAGTCCCCCACACACAGCATACGGTATATAGACAAGTCCCCCACACACAGCATACAGTATATAGACAAGTCCCCCACACACAGCATACGGTATATAGACAAGTCCCTCACACACAGCATACAGTATACAGACAAGTCCCCCACACACAGCATACAGTATATAGACAAGTCCCCCACACACAGCATACAGTATATAGACAAGTCCCCCACACACAGCATACAGTATATAGACAAGTCCCCCACACACAGCATACGGTATATAGACAAGTCCCCCACACACAGCATACAGTATATAGACAAGTCCCCCACACACAGCATACAGTATATAGACAAGTCCCACACACACAGCATACAGTATATAGACAAGTCCCCCACCACACATCATACGGTATATAGACAAGTCCCCCACACACAGCATACAGTATATAGACAAGTCTCCCACACACAGCATACAGTATATAGACAAGTCCCACACACACAGCATACAGTATATAGACAAGTCCCCCACCACACATCATACGGTATATAGACAAGTCCCCCACACACAGCATACAGTATATAGACAAGTACCCCACCACACATCATACGGTATATAGACAAGTCCCCCACCACACATCATATGGTATATAGACAAGTCCCCCACCACACATCATACGGTATATAGACAAGTCCCCCACACACAGCATACGGTATATAGACAAGTCCCCCACACACAGCATACGGTATATAGACAAGTCTCCCACACAGCATACAGTATATAGACAAGTCCCCCACACAGCATACGGTATATAGACAAGTCCCCCACACAGCATACAGTATATAGACAAGTCCCCCCCACACAGCATACAGTATATAGACAAGTACCCCACACACAGCATACGGTATATAGACAAGTCCCCCCCACACAGCATACGGTATATAGACAAGTCCCCCACACACAGCATACGGTATATAGACAAGTCTCCCACACAGCATACAGTATATAGACAAGTCCCCCCCATACAGCATACAGTATATAGACAAGTCCCCCCCACACAGCATACAGTATATAGACAAGTCCCCCACACACAGCATACGGTATATAGACAAGTCCCCCCCACACAGCATACGGTATGTAGACAAGTCCCACACACACAGCATACGGTATATAGACAAGTGCACCCCCACACAGCATACAGTATATAGACAAGTCCCCCACACACAGCATACAGTATATAGACAAGTCCCCCCCACACAGCATACGGTATATAGACTAGTCCCCCCACACAGCATACGGTATATAGACAAGTCCCCCACACACAGCATACGGTATATAGACAAGTCCCCCACACACAGCATACGGTATATAGACAAGTCCCCCCCACACAGCATAGAGTATATAGACAAGTCCCCCACACACAGCATACGGTATATAGACAAGTCCCCCACACACAGCATACGGTATATAGACAAGTCCCCCACACACAGCATACAGTATATAGACAAGTCCCCCACACACAGCATACTGTATATAGACAAGTCCCCCACACACAGCATACGGTATACAGACAAGTACCCCCCACACACAGCATACAGTATATAGACAAGGCCCCCACACACAGCATACAGTATATAGACAAGTCCCCCACACAGCATAAGGTATATAGACAAGTCCCCCACACACAGCATACAGTATATAGACAAGTCCCCCACACAGCATACGGTATATAGACAAGTCCCCCACACACAGCATACAGTATATAGACAAGTCCCCCACACACAGCATACAGTATATAGACAAGTCCCCCACACACAGCATACGGTATATAGACAAGGCCCCCACACACAGCATACAGTATATAGACAAGTCCCCCAAACAGCATAAGGTATATAGACAAGTCCCCCACACACAGCATACAGTATATAGACAAGTCCCCCATACACAGCATACAGTATATAGACAAGTCCCCCACACACAGCATACGGTATATAGACAAGTCCCCCACACACAGCATACGGTATATAGACAAGTCCCCCACACACAGTATATAGACAAGTCCCCCACACACAGCATACAGTATATAGACAAGTCCCCCACACAGCATACGGTATATAGACAAGTCCCCTACACAGCATATGGTATATAGACAAGTCCCCTACACAGCATACAGTATATAGACAAGTCCCCCACACACAGTATACGGTATATAGACAAGTCCCCCACACACAGCATACGGTATATAGACAAGTGCACCCCCACACAGCATACGGTATATAGACATGTCCCCCACACACAGCATACGGTATATAGACATGTCCCCCACACACAGCATACGGTATATAGACATGTCCCCCACACACAGCATACGGTATATAGACATGTCCCCCACACACAGCATACGGTATATAGACATGTCCCCCTCACAGCATACGGTATATAGACAAGTCCCCCACACACAGCATACGGTATATAGACAAGTCCCCCACACACAGCATACGGTATATAGACAAGTCCCCCACACACAGCATACGGTATATAGACAAGTCCCCCACACACAGCATACGGTATATAGACAAGTCCCCCACACACAGAATACAGTATATAGACAAGTCCCCCCCACACAGCATACAGTATATAGACAAGTCACCCACACACAGCATACAGTATATAGACAAGTCCCCCACACACAGCATACAGTATATAGACAAGTCCCCCCCCACACAGCATACGGTATATAGACAAGTCCCCGCCCACACAGCATACGGTATATAGACAAGTCCCCGCCCACACAGCATACGGTATATAGACAAGTCCCCCACACACAGCATACGGTATATAGACAAGTCCCCTACACACAGCATACGGTATATAGACAAGTCCCCCCCCACACAGCATAGGGTATATAGACAAGTCCCCCACACAGCATACGGTATATAGACAAGTCCCCTACACACAGCATACGGTATATAGACAAGTCCCCCACACACAGCATACAGTATATAGACAAGTCCCCCACACACAGCATACGGTATATAGACAAGTCCCCCACACACAGCATACAGTATATAGACAAGTCCCCCACACAGCATACGGTATATAGACAAGTCCCTCACACAGCATACGGTATATAGACAAGTCCCTCATACAGCATACGGTATATAGACAAGTCCCTCACACAGCATACGGTATATAGACAAGTCCCTCACACAGCATACGGTATATAGACAAGTCCCTCACACAGCATACGGTATATAGACAAGTCCCTCCCACACAGCATACGGTATATAGACAAGTCCCCCCCACACACAGCATACGGTATATAGACAAGTCCCCCATACACAGCATACAGTATATAGACAAGTCCCCCACACAGCATACGGTATATAGACAAGTCCCCCACACAGCATACGGTATATAGACAAGTCCCTCACACAGCATACGGTATATAGACAAGTCCCTCACACAGCATACGGTATATAGACAAGTCCCTCACACAGCATACGGTATATAGACAAGTCCCTCCCACACAGCATACGGTATATAGACAAGTCCCCCCCACACACAGCATACGGTATATAGACAAGTCCCCCATACACAGCATACAGTATATAGACAAGTCCCCCACACACAGCATACAGTATATAGACAAGTCCCCAACACACAGCATACAGTATATAGACAAGTCCCCCACACAGCATACGGTATATAGACAAGTCCCCTACACAGCATACAGTATATAGACAAGTCCCCTACACAGCATACATTATATAGACAAGTCCCCCACACACAGTATACGGTATATAGACAAGTCCCCCACACACACAGCATACGGTATATAGACAAGTCCCCCACACACACAGCATACGGTATATAGACATGTCCCCCACACACAGCATACGGTATATAGACATGTCCCCCTCACAGCATACGGTATATAGACAAGTCCCCCACACACAGCATACGGTATATAGACAAGTCCCCCACACACAGCATACGGTATATAGACAAGTCCCCCACACACAGCATACAGTATATAGACAAGTCCCCCACACACAGCATACGGTATATAGACAAGTCCCCCACACACAGAATACAGTATATAGACAAGTCCCCCCCACACAGCATACAGTATATAGACAAGTCACCCACACACAGCATACAGTATATAGACAAGTCCCCCACACACAGCATACAGTATATAGACAAGTCCCCCCCCACACAGCATACGGTATATAGACAAGTCCCCGCCCACACAGCATACGGTATATAGACAAGTCCCCGCCCACACAGCATACGGTATATAGACAAGTCCCCCACACACAGCATACGGTATATAGACAAGTCCCCTACACACAGCATACGGTATATAGACAAGTCCCCCCCCACACAGCATAGGGTATATAGACAAGTCCCCCACACAGCATACGGTATATAGACAAGTCCCCTACACACAGCATACGGTATATAGACAAGTCCCCCACACACAGCATACAGTATATAGACAAGTCCCCCACACACAGCATACGGTATATAGACAAGTCCCCCACACACAGCATACAGTATATAGACAAGTCCCCCACACAGCATACGGTATATAGACAAGTCCCTCACACAGCATACGGTATATAGACAAGTCCCTCACACAGCATACGGTATATAGACAAGTCCCTCACACAGCATACGGTATATAGACAAGTCCCTCACACAGCATACGGTATATAGACAAGTCCCTCACACAGCATACGGTATATAGACAAGTCCCTCCCACACAGCATACGGTATATAGACAAGTCCCCCCCACACACAGCATACGGTATATAGACAAGTCCCCCATACACAGCATACAGTATATAGACAAGTCCCCCACACAGCATACGGTATATAGACAAGTCCCCCACACAGCATACGGTATATAGACAAGTCCCTCACACAGCATACGGTATATAGACAAGTCCCTCACACAGCATACGGTATATAGACAAGTCCCTCACACAGCATACGGTATATAGACAAGTCCCTCCCACACAGCATACGGTATATAGACAAGTCCCCCCCACACACAGCATACGGTATATAGACAAGTCCCCCATACACAGCATACAGTATATAGACAAGTCCCCCACACACAGCATACAGTATATAGACAAGTCCCCAACACACAGCATACAGTATATAGACAAGTCCCCCACACAGCATACGGTATATAGACAAGTCCCCTACACAGCATACAGTATATAGACAAGTCCCCTACACAGCATACATTATATAGACAAGTCCCCCACACAGCATACGGTATATAGACAAGTCCCCCACACACACAGCATACGGTATATAGACAAGACCCCCACACACAGCATACGGTATATAGACAAGTCCCACACACACAGCATACAGTATATAGACAAGTCCCCCACCACACATCATACGGTATATAGACAAGTCCCCCACACACAGCATACAGTATATAGACAAGTACCCCACCACACATCATACGGTATATAGACAAGTACCCCACCACACATCATACGGTATATAGACAAGTCCCCCACCACACATCATACGGTATATAGACAAGTCCCCCACACACAGCATACGGTATATAGACAAGTCCCCCACACACAGCATACGGTATATAGACAAGTCCCCCACCACACATCATACGGTATATAGACAAGTCCCACACACACAGCATACAGTATATAGACAAGTCCCCCACCACACATCATACGGTATATAGACAAGTACCCCACCACACATCATACGGTATATAGACAAGTCCCCCACCACACATCATACGGTATATAGACAAGTCCCACACACACAGCATACAGTATATAGACAAGTCCCCCACCACACATCATACGGTATATAGACAAGTCCCCCACACACAGCATACAGTATATAGACAAGTACCCCACCACACATCATACGGTATATAGACAAGTCCCCCACCACACATCATATGGTATATAGACAAGTCCCCCACCACACATCATACGGTATATAGACAAGTCCCCCACACAGCATACGGTATATAGACAAGTCCCCCACACACAGCATACGGTATATAGACAAGTCTCCCACACAGCATACAGTATATAGACAAGTCCCCCACACAGCATACGGTATATAGACAAGTCCCCCACACAGCATACAGTATATAGACAAGTCCCCCCCACACAGCATACAGTATATAGACAAGTACCCCACACACAGCATACGGTATATAGACAAGTCCCCCCCACACAGCATACGGTATATAGACAAGTCCCCCACACACAGCATACGGTATATAGACAAGTCTCCCACACAGCATACAGTATATAGACAAGTCCCCCCCATACAGCATACAGTATATAGACAAGTCCCCCCCACACAGCATACAGTATATAGACAAGTCCCCCCCACACAGCATACAGTATATAGACAAGTCCCCCACACACAGCATACGGTATATAGACAAGTCCTCCCCACACAGCATACGGTATGTAGACAAGTCCCACACACACAGCATACGGTATATAGACAAGTGCACCCCCACACAGCATACAGTATATAGACAAGTCCCCCACACACAGCATACAGTATATAGACAAGTCCCCCCCACACAGCATACGGTATATAGACTAGTCCCCCCACACAGCATACGGTATATAGACAAGTCCCCCACACACAGCATACGGTATATAGACAAGTCCCCCACACACAGCATACGGTATATAGACAAGTCCCCCCCAGACAGCATACAGTATATAGACAAGTCCCCCACACACAGCATACGGTATATAGACAAGTCCCCCACACACAGCATACGGTATATAGACAAGTCCCCCACACACAGCATACAGTATATAGACAAGTCCCCCACACACAGCATACTGTATATAGACAAGTCCCCCACACACAGCATACGGTATACAGACAAGTACCCCCCACACACAGCATACAGTATATAGACAAGGCCCCCACACACAGCATACAGTATATAGACAAGTCCCCCACACAGCATAAGGTATATAGACAAGTCCCCCACACACAGCATACAGTATATAGACAAGTCGCCCACACAGCATACGGTATATAGACAAGTCCCCCACACACAGCATACAGTATATAGACAAGTCCCCCACACACAGCATACGGTATATAGACAAGTCCCCCACACACAGCATACGGTATATAGACAAGGCCCCCACACACAGCATACAGTATATAGACAAGTCCCCCAAACAGCATAAGGTATATAGACAAGTCCCCCACACACAGCATACAGTATATAGACAAGTCCCCCATACACAGCATACAGTATATAGACAAGTCCCCCACACACAGCATACGGTATATAGACAAGTCCCCCACACACAGCATACGGTATATAGACAAGTCCCCCACACACAGTATATAGACAAGTCCCCCACACACAGCATACAGTATATAGACAAGTCCCCCACACAGCATACGGTATATAGACAAGTCCCCTACACAGCATACGGTATATAGACAAGTCCCCTACACAGCATACAGTATATAGACAAGTCCCCCACACACAGTATACGGTATATAGACAAGTCCCCCACACACAGCATACGGTATATAGACAAGTCCCCCCCACACACAGCATACGATATATAGACAAGTCCCCCACACACAGCATACGGTATATAGACATGTCCCCCACACACAGCATACGGTATATAGACATGTCCCCCACACACAGCATACGGTATATAGACATGTCCCCCACACACAGCATACGGTATATAGACATGTCCCCCTCACAGCATACGGTATATAGACAAGTCCCCAACACACAGCATACGGTATATAGACAAGTCCCCCACACACAGCATACGGTATATAGACAAGTCCCCCACACACAGCATACAGTATATAGACAAGTCCCCCACACACAGCATACGGTATATAGACAAGTCCCCCACACACAGAATACAGTATATAGACAAGTCCCCCCCACACAGCATACAGTATATAGACAAGTCCCCCACACACAGCATACAGTATATAGACAAGTCACCCACACACAGCATACAGTATATAGACAAGTCCCCCACACACAGCATACAGTATATAGACATGTCCCCCTCACAGCATACGGTATATAGACAAGTCCCCCACACACAGAATACAGTATATAGACAAGTCACCCACACACAGCATACAGTATATAGACAAGTCCCCCACACACAGCATACAGTATATAGACAAGTCCCCCCCCACACAGCATACGGTATATAGACAAGTCCCCGCCCACACAGCATACGGTATATAGACAAGTCCCCGCCCACACAGCATACGGTATATAGACAAGTCCCCCACACACAGCATACGGTATATAGACAAGTCCCCCACACACAGCATACGGTATATAGACAAGTCCCCTACACACAGCATACGGTATATAGACAAGTCCCCTACACACAGCATACGGTATATAGACAAGTCCCCCACACACAGCATACGGTATATAGACAAGTCCCCTACACACAGCATACGGTATATAGACAAGTCCCCCCCCACACAGCATAGGGTATATAGACAAGTCCCCCACACAGCATACGGTATATAGACAAGTCCCCTACACACAGCATACGGTATATAGACAAGTCCCCCACACACAGCATACAGTATATAGACAAGTCCCCCACACACAGCATACGGTATATAGACAAGTCCCCCACACACAGCATACAGTATATAGACAAGTCCCCCACACAGCATACGGTATATAGACAAGTCCCTCACACAGCATACGGTATATAGACAAGTCCCTCACACAGCATACGGTATATAGACAAGTCCCTCACACAGCATACGGTATATAGACAAGTCCCTCACACAGCATACGGTATATAGACAAGTCCCTCCCACACAGCATACGGTATATAGACAAGTCCCCCCCACACACAGCATACGGTATATAGACAAGTCCCCCATACACAGCATACAGTATATAGACAAGTCCCCCACACAGCATACGGTATATAGACAAGTCCCCCACACAGCATACGGTATATAGACAAGTCCCTCACACAGCATACAGTATATAGACAAGTCCCTCACACAGCATACGGTATATAGACAAGTCCCTCACACAGCATACGGTATATAGACAAGTCCCTCCCACACAGCATACGGTATATAGACAAGTCCCCCCCACACACAGCATACGGTATATAGACAAGTCCCCCATACACAGCATACAGTATATAGACAAGTCCCCCACACACAGCATACAGTATATAGACAAGTCCCCCACACACAGCATACAGTATATAGACAAGTCCCCCACACAGCATACGGTATATAGACAAGTCCCCTACACAGCATACAGTATATAGAGAAGTCCCCTACACAGCATACATTATATAGACAAGTCCCCCACACACAGTATACGGTATATAGACAAGTCCCCCACACACACAGCATACGGTATATAGACAAGTCCCCCCCACACACAGCATACGGTATATAGACAAGTCCCCCCCACACACAGCATACGGTATATAGACAAGTCCCCCATACACAGCATACAGTATATAGACAAGTCCCCCACACACAGCATACAGTATATAGACAAGTCCCCCACACACAGCATACAGTATATAGACAAGTCCCCCACACAGCATACGGTATATAGACAAGTCCCCTACACAGCATACAGTATATAGACAAGTCCCCTACACAGCATACATTATATAGACAAGTCCCCCACACACAGTATACGGTATATAGACAAGTCCCCCACACACACAGCATACGGTATATAGACAAGTCCCCCCCACACACAGCATACGGTATATAGACAAGTCCCCCCCACACACAGCATACGGTATATAGACAAGTCCCCCACACACAGCATACTGTATATAGACAAGTCCCCCACACACAGCATACGGTATACAGACAAGTACCCCCCACACACAGCATACAGTATATAGACAAGGCCCCCACACACAGCATACAGTATATAGACAAGTCCCCCACACAGCATAAGGTATATAGACAAGTCCCCCACACACAGCATACAGTATATAGACAAGTCCCCCACACAGCATACGGTATATAGACAAGTCCCCCACACACAGCATACAGTATATAGACAAGTCCCCCACACACAGCATACGGTATATAGACAAGTCCCCCACACACAGCATACGGTATATAGACAAGGCCCCCACACACAGCATACAGTATATAGACAAGTCCCCCAAACAGCATAAGGTATATAGACAAGTCCCCCACACACAGCATACAGTATATAGACAAGTCCCCCATACACAGCATACAGTATATAGACAAGTCCCCCACACACAGCATACGGTATATAGACAAGTCCCCCACACACAGCATACGGTATATAGACAAGTCCCCCACACACAGTATATAGACAAGTCCCCCACACACAGCATACAGTATATAGACAAGTCCCCCACACAGCATACGGTATATAGACAAGTCCCCTACACAGCATACGGTATATAGACAAGTCCCCTACACAGCATACAGTATATAGACAAGTCCCCCACACACAGTATACGGTATATAGACAAGTCCCCCACACACAGCATACGGTATATAGACATGTCCCCCACACACAGCATACGGTATATAGACATGTCCCCCACACACAGCATACGGTATATAGACATGTCCCCCACACACAGCATACGGTATATAGACATGTCCCCCACACACAGCATACGGTATATAGACATGTCCCCCTCACAGCATACGGTATATAGACAAGTCCCCAACACACAGCATACGGTATATAGACAAGTCCCCCACACACAGCATACGGTATATAGACAAGTCCCCCACACACAGCATACAGTATATAGACAAGTCCCCCACACACAGCATACGGTATATAGACAAGTCCCCCACACACAGAATACAGTATATAGACAAGTCCCCCCACACAGCATACAGTATATAGACAAGTCACCCACACACAGCATACAGTATATAGACAAGTCCCCCACACACAGCATACAGTATATAGACAAGTCCCCCCCCACACAGCATACGGTATATAGACAAGTCCCCGCCCACACAGCATACGGTATATAGACAAGTCCCCGCCCACACAGCATACGGTATATAGACAAGTCCCCCACACACAGCATACGGTATATAGACAAGTCCCCTACACACAGCATACGGTATATAGACAAGTCCCCCCCCACACAGCATAGGGTATATAGACAAGTCCCCCACACAGCATACGGTATATAGACAAGTCCCCTACACACAGCATACGGTATATAGACAAGTCCCCCACACACAGCATACAGTATATAGACAAGTCCCCCACACACAGCATACGGTATATAGACAAGTCCCCCACACACAGCATACAGTATATAGACAAGTCCCCCACACAGCATACGGTATATAGACAAGTCCCTCACACAGCATACGGTATATAGACAAGTCCCTCACACAGCATACGGTATATAGACAAGTCCCTCACACAGCATACAGTATATAGACAAGTCCCTCACACAGCATACGGTATATAGACAAGTCCCTCACACAGCATACGGTATATAGACAAGTCCCTCCCACACAGCATACGGTATATAGACAAGTCCCCCCCACACACAGCATACGGTATATAGACAAGTCCCCCATACACAGCATACAGTATATAGACAAGTCCCCCACACACAGCATACAGTATATAGACAAGTCCCCCACACACAGCATACAGTATATAGACAAGTCCCCCACACAGCATACGGTATATAGACAAGTCCCCTACACAGCATACAGTATATAGACAAGTCCCCTACACAGCATACATTATATAGACAAGTCCCCCACACACAGTATACGGTATATAGACAAGTCCCCCACACACACAGCATACGGTATATAGACAAGTCCCCCCCACACACAGCATACGGTATATAGACAAGTCCCCCCCACACACAGCATACGGTATATAGACAAGTCCCCCATACACAGCATACAGTATATAGACAAGTCCCCCACACACAGCATACAGTATATAGACAAGTCCCCCACACACAGCATACAGTATATAGACAAGTCCCCCACACAGCATACGGTATATAGACAAGTCCCCTACACAGCATACAGTATATAGACAAGTCCCCTACACAGCATACATTATATAGACAAGTCCCCCACACACAGTATACGGTATATAGACAAGTCCCCCCCACACACAGCATACGGTATATAGACAAGTCCCCCCCACACACAGCATACGGTATATAGACAAGTCCCCCATACACAGCATACAGTATATAGACAAGTCCCCCACACACAGCATACAGTATATAGACAAGTCCCCCACACACAGCATACAGTATATAGACAAGTCCCCCACACAGCATACGGTATATAGACAAGTCCCCTACACAGCATACAGTATATAGACAAGTCCCCTACACAGCATACATTATATAGACAAGTCCCCCACACACAGTATACGGTATATAGACAAGTCCCCCACACACACAGCATACGGTATATAGACAAGTCCCCCACACACAGCACACGGTATATAGACAAGTCCCCCACACACAGCATACAGTATATAGACAAGTCCCCCACACACAGCATACGGTATATAGACAAGTCCCCCACCACACAGCATACAGTATATAGACAAGTCCCCCACACAGCATACAGTATATAGACAAGTCCCCCACACACAGCATACAGTATATAGACAAGTCCCCCACACACAGCACACGGTATATAGACAAGTCCCCCACACACAGCATACAGTATATAGACAAGTCCCCCACACACAGCATACGGTATATAGACAAGTCCCCCACCACACAGCATACAGTATATAGACAAGTCCCCCACACAGCATACAGTATATAGACAAGTCCCCCACACACAGCATACAGTATATAGACAAGTCGCCCCCACAGCATACAGTATATAGACAAGTTCCCCCCACACAGCATACAATATATAGACAAGTCCCCCACACAGCATACAGTATATAGACAAGTCCCCCCCCACACAGTATACGGTATATAGACAAGTCCCCCACACAGCATACGGTATATAGACTAGTCCCCCACACACAGCATACGGTATATAGACAAGTCCCCCACACACAGCATACGGTATATAGACAAGTCCAGCACACACAGCACACAGTATATAGACAAGTCCCCCACACACAGCATACGGTATATAGACAAGTCCCCCACACAGCATACGGTATATAGACAAGTCCCTCCCACACAGCATACGGTATATAGACAAGTCCCCCCCACACACAGCATACGGTATATAGACAAGTCCCCCACACACAGCATACAGTATATAGACAAGTCCCCCACACACAGCATACGGTATATAGACAAGTCCCCCACACACAGCATACGGTATATAGACAAGTCCCCCACACACAGCATACGGTATATAGACAAGTCCAGCACACACAGCATACAGTATATAGACAAGTCCCCCACACACAGCATACAGTATATAGACAAGTCCCCCACACACAGCATACGGTATATAGACAAGTCCAATACACAGCATACGGTATATAGACAAGTCCCTCCCACACAGCATACGGTATATAGACAAGTCCCTCCCACACAGCATACGGTATATAGACAAGTCCCCCCCACACAGCATACGGTATATAGACAAGTCCAATACACAGCATACGGTATATAGACAAGTCCCCCCCACACAGCATACGGTATATAGACAAGTCCAATACACAGCATACGGTATATAGACAAGTCCCCCCCACACACAGCATACGGTATATAGACAAGTCCCCCATACACAGCATACAGTATATAGACAAGTCCCCCACACACAGCATACAGTATATAGACAAGTCCCCCACACACAGCATACAGTATATAGACAAGTCCCCCACACAGCATACGGTATATAGACAGGTCCCCTACACAGCATACAGTATATAGACAAGTTCCCCACACACAGTATACGGTATATAGACAAGTCCCACACACACACAGCATACGGTATATAGACAAGTCCCCCACACAGCATACAGTATATAGACAAGTCCCCCACACACAGCATACGGTATATAGACAAGTCCCCCACACAGCATACGGTATATAAACAAGTCCCCCATACACAGCATACGGTATATAGACAAGTCCCCCACACACAGCATACGGTATATAGACAAGTCCAGCACACACAGCACACAGTATATAGACAAGTCCCCCACACACAGCATACGGTATATAGACAAGTCCCCCACACAGCATACGGTATATAGACAAGTCCCTCCCACACAGCATACGGTATATAGACAAGTCCCCCCCACACACAGCATACGGTATATAGACAAGTCCCCCATACACAGCATACAGTATATAGACAAGTCCCCCACACACAGCATACAGTATATAGACAAGTCCCCCACACACAGCATACAGTATATAGACAAGTCCCCCACACACAGCATACAGTGTATAGACAAGTCCCCCACACACAGCATACGGTATATAGACAAGTCCCCCACACACAGCATACGGTATATAGACAAGTCCAGCACACACAGCATACAGTATATAGACAAGTCCCCCACACACAGCATACGGTATATAGACAAGTCCCCCACACAGCATACGGTATATAGACAAGTCCCTCCCACACAGCATACGGTATATAGACAAGTCCCCCCCACACACAGCATACGGTATATAGACAAGTCCCCCATACACAGCATACAGTATATAGACAAGTTCCCCACACACAGTATACGGTATATAGACCAGTCCCACACACACACAGCATACGGTATATAGACAAGTCCCCCACACAGCATACAGTATATAGACAAGCCCCCCCCACACAGCATACGGTATATAGACAAGTCCCCCACACAGCATACGGTATATAAACAAGTCCCCCACACACAGCATACAGTATATAGACAAGTCCCCCACACACAGCATACGGTATATAGACAAGTCCCCCACACACAGCATACAGTATATAGACAAGTCCCCCACACACAGCATACAGTATATAGACAAGTCCCCCACCACACAGCATACGGTATATAGACAAGTCCCCCACACACAGCATACGGTATATAGACAAGTCCCCCACACACAGCATACAGTATATAGACAAGTACCCCACACAGCATACGGTATATAGACAAGTCCCACCCCCCACAGCATACAGTATATAGACAAGTCCCCCACACAGCATACGGCATATAGACAAGTCCCCCCCCCACACAGCATACGGTATATAGACAAGTACCCACCCCACACAGCATACGGTATATATACAAGTCCCCCACATAGCATACGGTATATAGACAAGTCTCCTGCACACAGCATACAGTATATAGACAAGTCCCCCACACACAGCATACAGTATATAAACAAGTCCCCCATACACAGCATACAGTATATAGACTAGTCCCCCACACACAACATACAGTATATAGACAAGTCCCCCACACAGCATACAGTATATAGACAAGTCCCCCACACACAGCATACGGTATATAGACAAGTCCAGCACACACAGCATACAGTATATAGACAAGTCCCCCACACACAGCATACGGTATATAGACAAGTCCCCACACACAGCATACGGTATATAGACAAGTCCCCCACACACAGCATACGGTATATAGATAAGTCCAGCACACACAGCATACAGTATATAGACAAGTCCCCCACACACAGCATACGGTATATAGACAAGTCCCCCACACAGCATACGGTATATAGACAAGTCCCCCCCCCCCCACAGCATACAGTATATAGACAAGTCCCCCACACAGCATACGGCATATAGACAAGTCCCCCCCCACACAGCATACGGTATATATACAAGTCCCCCACATAGCATACGGTATATAGACAAGTCTCCTACACACAGCATACAGTATATAGACAAGTCCCCCACACACAGCATACGGTATATAGACAAGTCCCCCACACAGCATGCGGTATATAAACAAGTCCCCCATACACAGCATACAGTATATAGACTAGTCCCCCACACACAGCATACGGTATATAGACAAGTCCCCCACACACAGCATACGGTATATAGACAAGTCCAGCACACACAGCATACAGTATATAGACAAGTCCCCCACACACAGCATACGGTATATAGACAAGTCCCCCACACACAGCATACGGTATATAGACAAGTCCCCCACACACAGCATACGGTATATAGACAAGTACCCCACACAGCATAAGGTATATAGACAAGTCCCCCACACACAGCATACGGTATATAGACAAGTCCCCCACACAGCATACGGTATATAGACAAGTCCCCCATACACAGCATACAGTATATAGACAAGTCCCCATACACAGCATACGGTATATAGACAAGTCCCCCACACACAGCATACGGTATATAGACAAGTCCCTCACACAGCATACGGTATATAGACAAGTCCCCCCCACACACAGCATACGGTATATAGACAATTCCCCCACACACAGCATACAGTATATAGACAAGTCCCCCACACACAGCATACAGTATATAGACAAGTCCCCCACACACAGCATACAGTATATAGACAAGTCCCCCACACAGCATACGGTATATAGACAAGTCCCCCACACAGCATACGGTATATAGACAAGTTCCCCACACACAGCATATAGTATATAGACAAGGCCCCCACACACAGCATACGGTATATAGACAAGTCCCCACACACAGCATACAGTATATAGACAAGTCCCCCACACTCAGCATACGGTATATAGACAAGTCCCCCACACACAGCATACGGTATATAGACAAGTCCCCCACACAGCATACGGTATATAGACAAGTCCCCCACACAGCATACGGTATATAGACAAGTCCCTCCCACACAGCATACGGTATATAGACAAGTCCCCCATACACAGCATACAGTATATAGACAAGTCCCCCACACACAGCATACAGTATATAGACAAGTACCCCACACACAGCATACAGTATATAGACAAGTCCCCCACACACAGCATACAGTATATAGACAAGTCCATCACACAGCATACGGCATATAGACAAGTCCCCCACACAGCATACGGTATATAGACAAGTCCCCCACCACACAGCATACAGTATATCGACAAGTCCCCCACCCCCTCCCCCCCCCACACAGCATACGGTATATAGACAAGTCCCCCACACACAGCATACAGTATATAGACAAGTTCCCCACACACAGCATACAGTATATAGACAAGTTCCCCACACACAGCATACGGTATATAGACAAGTCCCCCACACACAGCATACAGTATATAGACAAGTCCCCCACACACAGCATACAGTATATAGACAAGTCCCCCACACACAGCATACAGTATATAGACAAGTCCCCCACACACAGCATACGGTATATAGACAAGTCCCCCACACACAGCATACGGTATATAGACAAGTCCCCCACACACAGCATACGGTATATAGACAAGTCCAGCACACACAGCATACAGTATATAGACAAGTCCCCCACACACGGCATACGGTATATAGACAAGTCCCCCACACAGCATACGGTATAAAGACAAGTCCCTCCCACACAGCATACGGTATATAGACAAGTCCCCCCCACACACAGCATACGGTATATAGACAAGTCCCCCATACACAGCATACAGTATATAGACAAGTCCCCCACACACAGCATACAGTATATAGACAAGTCCCCCACACACAGCATACAGTATATAGACAAGTCCCCCACACAGCATACGGTATATAGACAGGTCCCCTACACAGCATACAGTATATAGACAAGTTCCCCACACACAGTATACGGTATATAGACAAGTCCCACACACACACAGCATACGGTATATAGACAAGTCCCCCACACAGCATACAGTATATAGACAAGTCCCCCACACACAGCATACGGTATATAGACAAGTCCCCCACACAGCATACGGTATATAAACAAGTCCCCCATACACAGCATACGGTATATAGACAAGTCCCCCACACACAGCATACGGTATATAGACAAGTCCAGCACACACAGCACACAGTATATAGACAAGTCCCCCACACACAGCATACGGTATATAGACAAGTCCCCCACACAGCATACGGTATATAGACAAGTCCCTCCCACACAGCATACGGTATATAGACAAGTCCCCCCCACACACAGCATACGGTATATAGACAAGTCCCCCATACACAGCATACAGTATATAGACAAGTCCCCCACACACAGCATACAGTATATAGACAAGTCCCCCACACACAGCATACAGTATATAGACAAGTCCCCCACACACAGCATACAGTGTATAGACAAGTCCCCCACACACAGCATACGGTATATAGACAAGTCCCCCACACACAGCATACGGTATATAGACAAGTCCAGCACACACAGCATACAGTATATAGACAAGTCCCCCACACACAGCATACGGTATATAGACAAGTCCCCCACACAGCATACGGTATATAGACAAGTCCCTCCCACACAGCATACGGTATATAGACAAGTCCCCCCCACACACAGCATACGGTATATAGACAAGTCCCCCATACACAGCATACAGTATATAGACAAGTTCCCCACACACAGTATACGGTATATAGACAAGTCCCACACACACACAGCATACGGTATATAGACAAGTCCCCCACACAGCATACAGTATATAGACAAGCCCCCCCCACACAGCATACGGTATATAGACAAGTCCCCCACACAGCATACGGTATATAAACAAGTCCCCCACACACAGCATACAGTATATAGACAAGTCCCCCACACACAGCATACGGTATATAGACAAGTCCCCCACACACAGCATACAGTATATAGACAAGTCCCCCACACACAGCATACAGTATATAGACAAGTCCCCCACCACACAGCATACGGTATATAGACAAGTCCCCCACACACAGCATACGGTATATAGACAAGTCCCCCACACACAGCATACAGTATATAGACAAGTACCCCACACAGCATACGGTATATAGACAAGTCCCACCCCCCACAGCATACAGTATATAGACAAGTCCCCCACACAGCATACGGCATATAGACAAGTCCCCCCCCCACACAGCATACGGTATATAGACAAGTACCCCCCCCACACAGCATACGGTATATATACAAGTCACCCACATAGCATACGGTATATAGACAAGTCTCCTGCACACAGCATACAGTATATAGACAAGTCCCCCACACACAGCATACGGTATATAGACAAGTCCCCCACACAGCATGCGGTATATAAACAAGTCCCCCATACACAGCATACAGTATATAGACTAGTCCCCCACACACAACATACAGTATATAGACAAGTCCCCCACACAGCATACAGTATATAGACAAGTCCCCCACACACAGCATACGGTATATAGACAAGTCCAGCACACACAGCATACAGTATATAGACAAGTCCCCCACACACAGCATACGGTATATAGACAAGTCCCCACACACAGCATACGGTATATAGACAAGTCCCCCACACACAGCATACGGTATATAGACAAGTCCAGCACACACAGCATACAGTATATAGACAAGTCCCCCACACACAGCATACGGTATATAGACAAGTCCCCCACACAGCATACGGTATATAGACAAGTCCCCCCCCCCCCCCACAGCATACAGTATATAGACAAGTCCCCCACACAGCATACGGCATATAGACAAGTCCCCCCCCACACAGCATACGGTATATATACAAGTCCCCCACATAGCATACGGTATATAGACAAGTCCCCCACACACAGCATACGGTATATAGACAAGTCCCCCACACAGCATGCGGTATATAAACAAGTCCCCCATACACAGCATACAGTATATAGACTAGTCCCCCACACACAGCATACGGTATATAGACAAGTCCCCCACACACAGCATACGGTATATAGACAAGTCCAGCACACACAGCATACAGTATATAGACAAGTCCCCCACACACAGCATACGGTATATAGACAAGTCCCCCACACACAGCATACGGTATATAGACAAGTCCCCCACACACAGCATACGGTATATAGACAAGTACCCCACACAGCATAAGGTATATAGACAAGTCCCCCACACACAGCATACGGTATATAGACAAGTCCCCCACACAGCATACGGTATATAGACAAGTCCCCCATACACAGCATACAGTATATAGACAAGTCCCCATACACAGCATACGGTATATAGACAAGTCCCCCACACACAGCATACGGTATATAGACAAGTCCCTCACACAGCATACGGTATATAGACAAGTCCCCCCCACACACAGCATACGGTATATAGACAATTCCCCCACACACAGCATACAGTATATAGACAAGTCCCCCACACACAGCATACAGTATATAGACAAGTCCCCCACACACAGCATACAGTATATAGACAAGTCCCCCACACAGCATACGGTATATAGACAAGTCCCCCACACAGCATACGGTATATAGACAAGTTCCCCACACACAGCATATAGTATATAGACAAGGCCCCCACACACAGCATACGGTATATAGACAAGTCCCCACACACAGCATACAGTATATAGACAAGTCCCCCACACTCAGCATACGGTATATAGACAAGTCCCCCACACACAGCATACGGTATATAGACAAGTCCCCCACACAGCATACGGTATATAGACAAGTCCCCCACACAGCATACGGTATATAGACAAGTCCCTCACACAGCATACGGTATATAGGCAAGTCCCTCCCACAGAGCATACGGTATATAGACAAGTCCCCCATACACAGCATACAGTATATAGACAAGTCCCCCACACACAGCATACAGTATATAGACAAGTACCCCACACACAGCATACAGTATATAGACAAGTCCCCCACACACAGCATACAGTATATAGACAAGTCCCCCACACAGCATACGGCATATAGACAAGTCCCCCACACAGCATACGGTATATAGACAAGTCCCCCACCACACAGCATACAGTATATCGACAAGTCCCCCACCCCCTCCCCCCCCACACACAGCATACGGTATATAGACAAGTCCCCCACACACAGCATACAGTATATAGACAAGTCCCCCACACACAGCATACAGTATATAGACAAGTCCCCCACCCCCTCCCCCCCACACACAGCATACGGTATATAGACAAGTCCCCCACACACAGCATACAGTATATAGACATATAGACAAGTCCCCCACACACAGCATACAGTATATAGACAAGTTCCCCACACACAGCATACGGTATATAGACAAGTCCCTCACACACAGCATACAGTATATAGACAAGTCCCCCACACACAGCATACAGTATATAGACAAGTCCCCCACACACAGCATACAGTATATAGACAAGTCCCCCACACACAGCATACAGTATATAGACAAGTCCCCCACACACAGCATGCGGTATATAGACAAGTCCCCCATACACAGCATACAGTATATAGACAAGTACCCCACACACAGCATACGGTATATAGACAAGTGCCCCACACACAGCATACAGTATATAGACAAGTCCCCCACACACAGCATACAGTATATAGACAAGTCCCCCACACACAGCATACAGTATATAGACAAGTCCCCCACACACAGCATACAGTATATAGACAAGTCCCCCACACACAGCATACAGTATATAGACAAGTCCCCCACACACAGCATGCGGTATATAGACAAGTCCCCCATACACAGCATACAGTATATAGACAAGTACCCCACACACAGCATACGGTATATAGACAAGTGCCCCACACAGCATACAGTATATAGACAAGTTCCCCACACACAGCATACAGTATATAGACAAGTCCCTCACACAGCATACGGTATATAGACAAGTCCCTCCCACACAGCATACGGTATATAGACAAGTCCCCCCCACAAACAGCATACGGTATATAGACAAGTCCCCCATACACAGCATACAGTATATAGACAAGTCCCCCACACACAGCATACAGTATATAGACAAGTCCCCCACACACAGCATACAGTATATAGACAAGTCCCCCAGACAGCATACGGTATATAGACAAGTCCCCCACACAGCCTACGGTATATAGACAAGTCCCCCACACACAGCATATAGTATATAGACAAGTTCCCCACACACAGCATACGGTATATAGACAAGTCCCCACACACAGCATACAGTATATAGACAAGTCCCCCACACTCAGCATACGGTATATAGACAAGTCCCCCACACACAGCATACGGTATATAGACAAGTACCCCACACAGCATACGGTATATAGACAAGTCCCCCACACAGCATACGGTATATAGACAAGTCCCTCACACAGCATACGGTATATAGACAAGTCCCTCAAACACAGCATACGGTATATAGACAAGTCCCCCCCACAAACAGCATACGGTATATAGACAAGTCCCCCATACACAGCATACAGTATATAGACAAGTCCCCCACACACAGCATACAGTATATAGACAAGTCCCCCACACACAGCATACAGTATATAGACAAGTCCCCCAGACAGCATACGGTATATAGACAAGTCCCCCACACAGCCTACGGTATATAGACAAGTCCCCCACACAGCCTACGGTATATAGACAAGTCCCCCACACACAGCATATAGTATATAGACAAGTCCCCCACACACAGCATACGGTATATAGACAAGTCCCCACACACAGCATACAGTATATAGACAAGTCCCCCACACTCAGCATACGGTATATAGACAAGTCCCCCACACACAGCATACGGTATATAGACAAGTACCCCACACAGCATACGGTATATAGACAAGTCCCCCACACAGCATACGGTATATAGACAAGTCCCTCACACAGCATACGGTATATAGACAAGTACCTCCCACACAGCATACGGTATATAGACAAGTCCCCCCCACACAGCATACGGTATATAGACAAGTCCCCCATACACAGCATACAGTATATAGACAAGTCCCCCACACACAGCATACAGTATATAGACAAGTCCCCCACACACAGCATACAGTATATAGACAAGTCCCCCACACAGCATACGGTATATAGACAAGTCCCCCACACAGCATACGGTATATAGACAAGTCCCCCACCACACAGCATACAGTATATCGACAAGTCCCCCACACACAGCATACGGTATATAGACAAGTCCCCCACACACAGCATACAGTATATAGACAAGTCCCCCACACACAGCATACAGTATATAGACAAGTCCCCCACACACAGCATACAGTATATAGACAAGTCCCCCACACAGCATACGGTATATAGACAAGTCCCCCACACAGCATACGGTATATTGACAAGTCCCCCACCACACAGCATACGGTATATAGACAAGTCCCCCATACACAGCATACAGTATATAGACAAGTCCCCCACACACAGCATACTGTATATAGACAAGTCCCCCACACACAGCATACAGTATATAGACAAGTCCCCCACACAGCATACGGTATATAGACAAGTCCCCCACACAGCATACGGTATATAGACAAGTCCCCCACCACACAGCATACAGTATATCGACAAGTCCCCCACACACAGCATACGGTATATAGACAAGTCCCCCACACACAGCATACGGTATATAGACAAGTCCCCCCCACACACAGCATACAGTATATAGACAAGTCCCCCACACACAGCATACAGTATATCGACAAGTCCCCCACCCCCTCCCCCCCCACACACAGCATACGGTATATAGACAAGTGCCCCACACAGCATACAGTATATAGACAAGTCCCCCCCCCCCCACACACACACAGCATACAGTATATAGACAAGTCCCCCCCCCCACACACACACACAGCATACGGTATATAGACAAGTCCCCCACACACAGCATACAGTATATAGACAAGTCCCCCACACACAGCATACAGTATATAGACAAGTTCCCCACACACAGCATACGGTATATAGACAAGTCCCCCACACACAGCATACAGTATATAGACAAGTCCCCCACACACAGCATACAGTATATAGACAAGTCCCCCACACACAGCATACAGTATATAGACAAGTCCCCCACACACAGCATACAGTATATAGACAAGTCCCCCACACACAGCATACAGTATATAGACAAGTCCCCCACACACAGCATACAGTATATAGACAAGTCCCCCATACACAGCATACGGTATATAGACAAGTCCCCCACACACAGCATACGGTATATAGACAAGTACCCCACACACAGCATACGGTATGTAGACAAGTCCCCCACACAGCATAAAGTATATAGACAAGTCCCCCACACACAGCATACAGTATATAGACAAGTCCCCCACACACAGCATACGGTATATAGACAAGTCCCCCACACAGCATACAGTATATAGACAAGTCCCCCACACACAGCATACAGTATATAGACAAGTCCCCCACACACAGCATACAGTATATAGACAAGTACCCCACACACAGCATACGGTATATAGACAAGTCCCCCACACAGCATACAGTATATAGACAAGTCCCCCACCTCCCACACACGGTATACAGACAAGTCCCCCCCCCACACACACAGCATACACTATATAGACAAGTCCCCCATACACAGCATACAGTATATAGACAAGTCCCCCATACACAGCATACGGTATATAGACAAGTCCCCCACACACAGCATACGGTATATAGACAAGTCCCCCACCTCCCACACACGGTATACAGACAAGTCCCCCCCCCACACACACAGCATACAATATATAGACAAGTCCCCCATACACAGCATACAGTATATAGACAAGTCCCCCACACACAGCATACAGTATATAGACAAGTCCCCCAGACAGCATACGGTATATAGACAAGTCCCCCACACAGCCTACGGTATATAGACAAGTCCCCCACACACAGCATATAGTATATAGACAAGTCCCCCACACACAGCATACGGTATATAGACAAGTCCCCACACACAGCATACAGTATATAGACAAGTCCCCCACACTCAGCATACGGTATATAGACAAGTCCCCCACACACAGCATACGGTATATAGACAAGTACCCCACACAGCATACGGTATATAGACAAGTCCCCCACACAGCATACGGTATATAGACAAGTCCCTCACACAGCATACGGTATATAGACAAATCCCTCCCACACAGCATACGGTATATAGACAAGTCCCCCCCACACAGCATACGGTATATAGACAAGTCCCCCACACACAGCATACAGTATATAGACAAGTCCCCCACACACAGCATACGGTATATAGACAAGTCCCCCACACACAGCATACAGTATATAGACAAGTCCCCCACACACAGCATACAGTATATAGACAAGTCCCCCACACACAGCATACAGTATATAGACAAGTCCCCCACACACAGCATACAGTATATAGACAAGTCCCCCACACACAGCATACAGTATATAGACAAGTCCCCCACACAGCATACGGTATATAGACAAGTCCCCCACACAGCATACAGTATATAGACAAGTTCCCCACACACAGCATACGGTATATAGACAAGTCCCCCACACACAGCATACAGTATATAGACAAGTTCCCCACACACAGCATACAGTATGTAGACAAGTCCGTCCCCCCCCACACACACACAGCATACGGTATATAGACAAGTCCCCCCCACACAGCATACAGTATATAGACAAGTCCCCCACACACAGCATACAGTATATAGACAAGTCCCCCACACACAGCATACAGTATATAGACAAGTCCCCCATACACAGCATACGGTATATAGACAAGTCCCCCACACACAGCATACAGTATATAGACAAGTACCCCACACACAGCATACGGTATATAGACAAGTCCCCCACACAGCATACAGTATATAGACAAGTCCCCCACACACAGCATACAGTATATAGACAAGTCCCCCACACAGCATACAGTATATAGACAAGTCCCCCACCTCCCACACACGGTATACAGACAAGTCCCCCCCCCACACACACAGCATACAGTATATAGACAAGTCCCCCATACACAGCATACAGTATATAGACAAGTCCCCCATACACAACATACGGTATATAGACAAGTCCCCCACACACAGCATACGGTATATAGACAAGTCCCCCACCTCCCACACACGGTATACAGACAAGTCCCCCCCACACACACACAGCATACAGTATATAGACAAGTCCCCCATACACAGCATACAGTATATAGACAAGTCCCCCATACACAGCATACGGTATATAGACAAGTCCCCCACACACAGCATACGGTATATAGACAAGTCCCCCACACACAGCATACGGTATATAGACAAGTCCCCCACACAGCATACAGTATATAGACAAGTCCCCCACCTCCCACACACGGTATACAGACAAGTCCCCCCCACACACACACAGCATACAGTATATAGACAAGTCAAACCACACACCCCCACACACACAGCATACAGTATATAGACAAGTGCATAGCTGTGGTAGGGTAGGAGTGGGAGGAGCCTTCCTTCTTTTGTCAGTGCTGGCCCTGCAGTGGGGCCCACCAGGGAATTCCCCAGCAGGCCAGTCCGAGCCTGGGCACATGCTGACTAGAGTCTCAGACACCTCTCTGAGTAGCCCACTGATAGAAGTGGATGAGAATCTAGTCGGCATTTGACCTCAACTATTACATCATAACACCGGCTTTATCTTTTTAAAGCTTTGTAACCTTTACTCACTTTCTGAATCAGCCATAGATAAAACTCAGTAAGGATGGGTTGCTACTGTGTGCAATTTGCCAGCCAGCCCAGAACAGCGGTGACCTGAGCTGACAGCAGCGACTTGAGTAGACTGTGGCCACCTGAGCCAACAGCGGCATTTATATTGCGCTATCGCCAGGAAATGGATGACAATGGCAGTCAGGGGAATGGTGAAGGCCTGCATGGCTGCCATCTTGGTACTCCTGTGAAGTTCATCCACAGTCTGGACTTAATCTTATAAACTGTATACTGCATTACTAGAGGATTACTGTATATAGAATAAGCAGTCAAGAGATTGCAGGTTCAAGTGCCCTAAGGGGACATAAAAAAATAAAGTAAAAATGGAAAAAAAAGAAAAAAGTTTTACAAAGGAAAAAAAATAAACAAAAATGTTAAATCACCCCTATTTTCCAAGGTAACAAAAAAAGAAATTAAAAAAGAAACATTTTATATTGTCATGTCTGTAAAAGTCCGACCTATCAAAGCCCAAATTATTTAAACCGCACGTTAAATAGCGGAAAAATAAATTAAGAAGCCAGAATTGCCGTATTATGGTGTCACCAAACAGTAATAAATAACCCGGTATTGTGTCACCATTTTGTGAGACCCGGCATCTGTTCCATGTTTCTGCTGATGAATCTGGGCGAGGTTCGCTTTCTGCTCGCCGACCTGCGGGGGTTATTGATCCCATTCTCTGCTGTCTACAAACTTTTCATCTGTTTTTGATGCATTTTTTGGGAGGTAAAATTACCCAAAAAGAAAAAAAAATTGGGTGTTTAGATTATCTTTGCTGTTGGGCATTTGCTGTAGGGGTTAATATATTTATGATGTGATAGATCGGACTTTTTGTCAGTGTGTCAATACTAAATAAATAAATATATATATATAATCTTTTAGTCTTGCTTTGTATTGACAAATGGAGGTAGGAAATTTAAAAGGATTTTTTTTATATATATAAATTTCAATTTTAATCCTTTTCTATCACATTATTTTTTGGTCCCGTTGGGCAACTTGAACCAAAAATCCACAACTCATTGGAATTGCGACACTTAAATTCTGCGGATGTCGGGAAGGGGATAAAGAGAATAAAGTAACTTTGCAGAAGGCTTCCGTTTTGTGTACACAGCTCCTGTGCTGACTTAGTGTTCTCTTTGGTTACACCACACACCCATTCTGTGTCCGGCCCCCACAGATCGCCATCTCCATAGATATGGGGGGATTTCCTCATGTGACGACCCCTCTGCCGATGTATACAGATCACATGTGGCTTCACCTTCAGCTTTGATCTCCGCAGTCTTCAGTTCCGGATCCTCCAGGATGAGGGATAAATCTTTCTTGCTCTTCATTCCCCTCCGTGGCTGATACAGCAGCTCCACCGCGCCGACGTTCCCCTCATAGGGAGGAATCGCTCCGCAAAGACTGTTCTCAGCCACAGGACGATCCGCCGGATACAGGAGGAAAGTTCTCCTCTCTGCAATGAAGGATTATTCCACTTTTCTGCCATTTGTAAGATCTCTGCTTGTTGTCTGAGAATAAAATCATTCTTGTTAATATCCAGAACCGGAAAAAAATCTAATCCTGACAACAGCGGAGCATTTATTACAATGGTATTCAGTCTAGACGATCCCCCTCCTGTCCTGACCGTTTGCTACAATGTATCAGTGCAGGGAAAATCTATCAGTTTGGACTTGGTTTCCCTTACAGAGGATTGTCCAGGCCAGACACCATTGTACCCAGTGGCGTCCCGCCAATGGCGGCAGGCCACGCGACTGCTATGGGGCCCGTGAGCTGGGGGGGCCCCATAGCAGTCGCCTGCACTGTGTACCCCCGCATCGGGTCCCCCTCCTGCACCCAGGCAAGCGGCGGGGCCCTGAGCAGGCGGGGGGCTTACTCGCCGTCGGGCATCCCAGCGTACTATGGGCCCCCCGCCTGCTCAGGGCCCCGGCCGGCACAATACTTACCTCTTCCGGTGCCCTAGACGCTAGAATGTATGGGATCCTTCCAGGTATGATGTCATTTCCGGGGGCGTGTTCTAGTTCAGCACCAGACTCCGGAGTCTCATGCAGAGACAGAGCTGCCGGTGAAGCTGCAGGAGGAGGTCAGTATCCTAAGCTGAGAAACAGGAGATTGTTCTATTAATTGCTGGTCTGATGTCTTTTCTTCTTGTTGTTTTTGGGGTGAGGGGGCTTGATACTTGCGAGTGAGGGATTTGGGGGGGTTAATGCTGGAGGGCAGTCTGGTGGGGTTAATTAATGCTTGTGGAGATCTTAGGGGGCTCTGGGGAATAATGCAGGGATAATGTGTGCTTGTGGGGGCCCTAAGGGGATGCTGTGGGCTTGTGAGGGCTCTGGGGGGGATGCTGCGGGCTTGTGGGGGCCCTAAGGGGGATTTTGCGGTCTTGTGGGGGCTCTGGGGGGGATGCTGCGAGCTTGTGGAGCCCTGGGGGAGATGCTGCGGGCTTGTGGGGCCTTGGGGGGGATGCTGTGGGCTTGTGGGTGCTCTGGGGGGGATGCTGCGGGCTTGTGGGGCCCTGAAGGGGTGCTGTGGGCTTGTGGGGGCCCTGGGGGGATGCTGTGGGCTTCTGGGGCCCTGGGGGGGATGCTGTGGGTTTGTAGGGGCCCTTGGGGGGATACTGTGGGCTTGTGGGTGCTCTGTGGGGGATGCTGCTTGCTTGTGGGGCCCTGGGCGGGGATGCTGTGGGCTTGTGGGTGCTCTCGGGGGGATGCTGCAGGCTTGTGGGTGCTCTGGGGGGGATGCTGTGGGCTTGTGGGGGTTCTGGGGGTATGCTGCAGGCTTCTGGGTCCTCTGCGGGGGAGGTGCTGCAGGCTTGTGGGGGCCCCGGGGGGAAGCAGAAGGCTTGTGGGGGCCCCGGGTGGGATGCAGCGGGCTTGTGGGGCCTCTGTATGGGGTCCAGCCTGCATATGGCATTACATGGGGACCAGGCAGTATTCTCTATGGTGAATTATATGGGATCCAGTATTTTGTATGGAGCATTATATAGGGCTCATAATACTGTATGGAGGACTATGTGGTGCCATAACACTGTATGGAGGACTATACTGTCCGGTCTGCACTGTGCGCTGTGAGGATTCACCGGTTTCTGAGCTATTGTAGAACTTACAAAAGATATCACTCATGAAATGTAAGAAGTCAGTGAAATGTTTGGCATTGTACTATGTCTATATCTATAATTTCTCTGCTGTATCTGTGCATCATGAATGGTTGGATGTGTTAAAGGGGCCACTGAGACTCTTTCGCCCGGGGCACACGAAAACCTGGAGGAGGGAGCATCATGTGACACTCCCTCTCCCATCATTCCTCCTCTGCGTCTGACGCAGCAGCATGATGACGCGCCACGCTGTGTCAGACAGTGGAGCTGGCAGCTGCTGAGGTGATCAGCTGCAGAGACTGAAGCAGCGGGGAACGAGGAGCGGTAAGTATGTATTTATTTTTTAAATCAGTGATTTAAAAGTGACTCATACTGAGTGGAGAACCATGGCGAGTGTCTTATACTGTGTGGAGGACCATGGGGGAGTGCATTGTACTGTGTGGAGGACCATGGGGGAGTGCATTGTACTGTGTGGAGGACCATGGGGGAGTGCATTATACTGTGTGGAGGACCACGGGGAGTGCATTGTACTGTGTGAAGGACCATGGGGGAGTGCATTATACTGAGTGGAGGACCACGAGGGAGTGCATTATACTGTATGGAGGACCACGAGGGAGTGCATTATACTGCGTGGAGGACCATGGGGACTGTATTATACTGCGTGGAGGACCACGGAGAGTGCCTTATACTGTGTGGAGGACCATGGCGAGAGTCTTATACTGTGTGGAGGACCATGGCGAGTGCATTGTACTCTATGGAGTATGGAGAGGTGTGGGGCAGTTGGGGGATCATACTGTGTTGGTGTCATCATACTTTACCCTTGGAGTTGAGGTGGGGCACAGTAGGGTCATTATACTGTGCATATGGAGGAATTCACCATGGGGGTATCATACCGTGTTTGGGGGGCACTTTTGTTGGCACCACACTTTATGGGCAATGAAAAAGGGATCTAGGACTTCAGCAGGAGGAAAATTACTATGTAAAGGCTGGAAGGTTGTGAGATCTGCTCTTCTGTGACCCCGACAATTATTTACATTTTTACAATTTTTTGTTGGGGGGGGGGGGGCCCAATTAGAACTTCTGCTATGGTGCCCCATGATTCCTATGTACGCCCCTGATTGTACCAAATCCTCAGCTGTGCTGGTACTAAGGATATGGACACTCAGACATTTTGGGCAAAATATATACATACAAATATTTTTTCAATAACGTTTCATAAACAATTTGGCTTTTTTATTTCCTTTGCATTGCTAGTTGCAGAATGAGCTCACTGAGAATTTATCAGTGAGCTCATTCTGACCTTCTCTGTGCTGATTATGTTCACAGACCAGCATGAAAGTTGGGCTGATCTCTGATTCAGTCATAAATCATGGCAGAAATAAAAGAGCTGGAAACTCCACATCATAAGGAGCTCACTGACTGAATCTCAAGTTAACTCATTCTGCAGCCATCAATGTGCTGCTGGGAAACTAAAGGCTGGTAAAGGCCGAACAGAGCAAATATTACATGAAGAGAAATAGTAAAAAGTATTTTTAGACCAATATACATGTATTTAAAGGGATTGTCCGGTGTGAAGCTGAAGGCCTGCAGTCATCTGTGTGACTCTCTGTGACTGCAGACTTGTAATCCTCACATCATGTAGACTGCGCGCTGCCAGCATTATTCTCAGCCCAGAGATGGCAGAAGCCCCTGTATCATGTGTACAGGAATTGTGCCCCCTCTCCCCGAGGAGCAGCAGCGCCTCGTCCTCCAGATACATGAGGGTCCCATCGGGAAGATCCGCATGTACCGGCCATGATGTCATCTCCATGGATACGGCATCAATGTGCAGAGCAGAAGACCCCTGTAAGGGAGAGCTCAGACGTGGGGGGATTGATGTGGATGTGAGGAGCAGATCCCCCCCATATTCACAGATTATCGCACAATACATGTGGCCTTGCACAGGAAAAACTGTGAGGAAAGAAGAAATCAGATTTCTTACAATATAGAATAATGTCCTCCTGCCCTCGCTCACGTCCAGTATTATTTATCCCCTGACCTTTTGGGTGGGGAACCCCTCCTGAGCCCCCTCCATTATATAGGAGCCATATATCTGCTCCATTACTGGCAGAAGGTAAGGAGCCAATCACACTGCACGGCTTCTACTTCCTGCTCTAAGCCCCGCCCACCTGCCTTCCCTTGAGATCTCCATGACAACCCTTGTGTGACTACAGTGACAGGCCACGCCCCCGAGGATTCTGATCAGTGCGGATGTCTCCATATTGCTGAGGACTGTAAGCGGCTGATGGGCGGAGCCAGCAGCGATGTGAGGGGCGGAGCCAGCAGCGATATGAGGGGCGGAGACAGCAGCGACATGAGGGGCGGAGCCAGCAGCGATATGAGGAGCGCTCTCAGCACTGACAGGAGCAGGTGTGTGTGCAGCCAGTTCCTCTGCTGTGGGTATTGTGGTGTGTGAGCTTCGCCGTGTATATAATATACACATATATATATATATATACATACACAGGTGAAATCAGAAGTTTCCATACACTGTATAAATAGACACATCTGCAGGTTTTTCTCAATATCTGACATGAAATCAGAATAAACCTTCACGTTTTAGGTCAATTAGTATTACCATAATTTTTAATATTTGCCAAATGCCAGAATAATGAGAGAGAGAGAATGTTTTAGGACATTTTTATTACTTACTGCTAAGTCAAAAGTTTCCCTCTTTCCCTCTCCTCATTCATTGGGAGTGGGGCGCGGAGGATGCTGGGTGGGACGCGCGGGGTAACCCCCGCCCACAGCCCAGCATCCACCGCGGGGTCCGCGACTCTAATGTCACCCCTCATTTGACGTGACATCAGCGGAAGAAAGAGGCGGCTGCAGCCGGGGGGTCACGTGATGCCTGTGAGGGGCGCTATCGCCAGTCCCTCCTACAGGAAATCAACCCCACATGATGCTGCCACCCCCATGTTTCACAGTTGGGATGGTGTTCTTAGGCTTCCAAGCTTCTCCTTTTTTCTTCCAAAAGTAACGATGGTCACTATGCCCAAAAAGTAAAATTTTAGTTTCATCAGACCACGGGACATGTCTCCAAAAATTAAGGTCTTTGTTCCTGTGTGCATTTGCAAACATTAATCTGGCTTTTTTAGCTTTCTTTTGGAGTAATGGCTTCTTCCTGGCACAGTGGCCTTTCAGCCTATATTGATACAGAACTCATTTCACTGTGGATATTGACACAATCTTATCAGCTTCCCCTATCATCTTCACAAGATCTTTTGCTTTTGTCCTTGATATGCACATATCGGACCAAAGCACGTTCATGTCTGGGACACAGAACCCGTCTCCTTCCTGAGCGGTATGATGGCTGGACATTCCCATCTTGTTTGTACTTGCATATAATTGTTTGTACAGATTAACGAGACACCTTCAGGTATCTTGAAATTGTACCCAAGGATGCGCCAGACTTGTGCAAGTCCACAATTCTCTTCCTGATAACTTGGTTGATTTCTTTAGACTTTCCCATGATGCTACACAAAGAAGCAGTGTGTTTCAGGTGTGCATTAAAATACATCCACAGGTGTGTCTCTAATTAACTGAGATGTTGCCAAAAAAGCTATCAGAAGTTTCCAAACACATGACATCATCATATGGGCAGTCCAGAATTTTTTAAAGGTATAGCAATATTAGTATATGTAAACTTATGCATTTGCAGTAAGTAATAAAAATGCTTTAAAACATTCTCTCTCTCTTATTATTCTGGCATTTGGCAAATCTTAAAAATTATGGTAATACTAATTGACCTAAAACGTGAAGGTTTATTCTGATTTCATGTCAGATATTTAGAAAAACATGCATATGTGTCTTTTTATTGTTATGATCTGCAACAAGTACTAAGGAAAGAAAGGAGAAAGCTATCCCTACAGTAAGACTAAGCTGAATCCCTACGATGTAGCGGGCTGCCTGTTCCTAGCGAACAGACCCGCCTTAGTCCTCGGCTAGTCTGAACGAAGACCTATAGCATAAAGGAGAGGGGTCCCAAAAAGAACTAAGGACTGGAACAAAAATGGGACATCTCCTAAACAGAGAAGTTGTTACAGAACACAAAAAGATAAACTGACAAAAAGGTACTAGAGGTCCCAGAAGGACCAAGCGAACTGACAGAGAAAGGCACAGAAGCACCTGGCTAGCAAAGCAGTCAAACAACACTGAAGTCCAACACAGCCAAAAGGGCGGAGCTGGAATATAAAGGCAGATGGTCTTGTGACCGCAAAACACAAGATGGAAAAAACAAACAGGAGGGTTCTAACATTTATATAGTGTATGTAAATTTCTGGTTTCAACCGTGTATACAGGTGACAGGAGCAGGTGTGTGTGCAGCCAGGTCCGCTCTTTTTGTGGCGCCGCAGCGGAGCGTGTTGTGGTGTGTGAGCTCTGCCGTGTATATAGTACAGAGGAGTATATATATATATGTGTATGTATATATATATATATATATACATACACACACACGGGGCATGCAGGAGTTTTTAGTTTACCAGTTTGGGTCCATGCGGAGCAGCTATAGGATTCACTGGTAACATTTTGGGGAACAGACAAAGTTTTTATAATTTTTATTCCATTTTTCTTTTGCGTGAGATTAATAAAAAAACAATTCTGCTGATGTTTTTTTATTTTTTCCAGCATTCAATGGCAAAACCCCAGGAATGGTTCTTATATTTTTTCTTTCCAGCGTTTATCGTGCAGTATAGAGACAAAATGAACAAAAGCTACAATTTTGCCATTAATTATTACTATTTTATTCTTGATGCTGTTTTTCGTGCCGGATAAATCATGTGATCGTTGTACAGTTTGGATTGTTGTTCTCTGCGATGTTAATCAGGTTTAGTTTTTTTGTTCTTGTTTTTTGGGGGTTTATTTTAATAAAATCAAGTTTTAATGTAAGAAAAAAAATTATATTTGAGTTTTTACTTTGTATATTTCCAAATATTTTATTGAAACGGAGTAAAGGAAAGAAGGATGAACTAGTGGGAGAGCAACTGTAAAGGACCCCTGCCAGTCCCTAAAACTAAAGGGGCCTGTGACGACACAGCATTTAATCGTAATTATCCAGATGTAAATTCCATAGGCCCAGAATGATAGACTATTGCCTGAATTATTAACTCTTGAATTTATGTGTTTCTTTCTTCGGTTGGTCAACGCACATGATCTTTTGTCATGAGTCTGAATGTTGACTCATCTTGTAGGTTGAGGTGATATTTGTTCATTGATAAATGGTTATTTACCTCTTATATCAACTCTTCTGGTTTATTGTACTGTTATCTTTGCAATACAGGGACGCAGGCTCTTTGAACAATGGATGTTTGCTAAATATGTTGATTACCATTTTATAAGTCCATGCAATTTGTTGACTTGCATTGTTTCGGAATTTATAGTTTATCCTTCAATGTTTGCAATGTTTGCAAGTCAACATTGGGGGATGAACTGTGGATGCTCCAGTAATGAGAATTAGTAACACCACCCCTTTCTCTTGACCTGTGAATGAAGTCTTGAAGAAGGACAGTTGTGAACTACATAAAGGAGTCTTTTTACAAAACCACTGCCAGGAACACTCTATGGGACAGCTCTACAGAACACCATGAATCCATTAAGAGGGACACAGATTTGGTTTCTACAGGATGCCAGCTTAAGGGACCACAGCCCTGGCTGGAGGAATACAGATCTGCTCCATTGACTACTATAGAACCCATGGATACATCTGGGAAAACCAGGTTGGGACCACCAGTCACCTGGTCCCATGGAGATGTTTGGAGTAGCCAGGTTGGGACACTCCGGCCACCTGGAACTCGTGAATATGCTCGGAAAAAGCCAAGTCGGGACCTTCCGGTCACCTAGTTCCATGGATATGTTCGGAGAAGCCAGGTTGGAACTTTCTGGTCTCCTGGCCACGTACCTCAATGGACTGTCAGCTTTCTAAGCTTGTTGTTACCTCCTCTTTGTGGGTGCTCTTTGGTGGGGGTGCCATTGGTGTGGGTAGTCAGCCCCAGAAGCCCCTCGGATTGGCAGCTGCTTTAATCCCAGCGAGTCAGCGGAAGGGTGAGACTCTGTAATTTGCACCATATTAGGTATTTGCTGGGACTGTTCGATATGTTTATTGTGTGTTTGGTGGCTCAATAAAATATTACCTCACTGTTTTACAATCATCCTGTGTTGTTGTTTATGTATCTTCTATCAGTGATGGATTATAATGAGTGTGATCTGCTCCACCATGAGGGGCCCGATCCTCCCGGGGGCCCACGTTCAAAGATCCCAGCACGGCTCAGGACGGATTCTTGTAGTGCTGATGTTTGATAAATAGGATAATAGAGCGCTCATAGAAAATAAATGTCTGACCTCTTCTTTCTGATGGGCATTTTAGAGCGAGGAGCTGCGCTCTGGACTCACCGCTGCACTCCCCATGCCATTGCGGTGGCCATCTTAATATCGATCTGTGCGGAGGAGACTGTGGGAGTCAGATGGAGGTGTCAAATGTACAGACCCTTTTAATCACAGGATGGAGGGTCACTGTAAATATTAATTCATGAACCACTGTGCATAGTGACTCGCCCCCAGGGCCGTGGGGCACTCGGCAGCCGGGCCTCTGGTTGCCGGGTGGCTGGCCCAGTCCGTGGCCCAGGGCGGTCACTCAAAGGGGGGGGGAATGCTTATAGGGGAAATTGTCGTGACGCCACCTGTGGATTCTGGTAAGAGGTTACCAGCGCTGCGACAGTCCACTGAGGCTGATGTTAGGGGCAGCTATGATGGGACAGCTCCCCACAGGTAGAGCAGGCCTCAGGGCAGTGTAGAGGTGTAGAAAGATGGTGGAAGCAGGAGGGAGACAGCAGGACGGTTCCAGAGGAAGTACAGGCACACACACAAGGGTAAACTTCAATACCTTTACTGGTGGTGATGCAGGTACGGTCCAGGGCTTGTGGGGGCCCCGGGGGGATGCTGCGGGCTTGTGGGGGCCCTAAGGGGATGCTGCGGGCTTGTGGGGCCCTGGGGGGGATTCTGCGGGCTTGTGGGGCCCTGGAGGGGATGCTGTGGGCTTGTGGGTGCTCTGGGGGGGATGCTGCAGGCTTGTGGGGTCTATGGGGGGATGCTGCAGGCATGTGGGGGCTCTAGGGGGGGTGATGCAGGCTTGAGGGGGGCCCTGGGGGGATGCAGCCGGCTTGTGGGGGCCCCGGGGAGGATGCAGCGGGCTTGTGGGGCCTCTGTATGGGGTCCAGCCTGCATATGGCATTACATGGGGACCAGGCAGTATTCTCTATGGTGAATTATATGGGATCCAGTATTTTGTATGGAGCATTATATAGGGCTCATAATACTGTATGGAGGACTATGTGGTGCCCATAATATTGTATGGAGGACTTAGTGGTGCCATAACACTGTATGGAGGACTATACTGTCCGGTCTGCACTGTGCGCTGTGAGGATTCACCGGTTTCTGAGCTATTGTAGAATTTACAAAAGATATCACTCATGAAATGTAAGAAGTCAGTGAAATGTTTGGCATTGTACTATATCTATATCTATAATTTCTCTGCTGTATCTGTGCATCATGAATGGTTGGATGTGTTAAAGGGGCCACTGAGACTCTTTCGCCCGGGGCCCACGAAAACCTGGAGGAGGGAGCATCATGTGACACTCCCTCTCCCATCATTCCTTCTCTGCGTCTGACGCAGCGGCATGATGACGCGCCACGCTGTGTCAGACAGTGGAGCTGGCAGCTGCTGAGGTGATCAGCTGCAGAGACTGAAGCAGCAGGGAACGAGGAGCGGTAAGTATGTATTTATTTTTAAATCAGTGTGTACTGATAATACTGGAGGACTGGGGCTGCATTTTACCCTACGGGTGGGGGGGGGCTGCATTTTACCCTATGGGGGGCTGCATTATACTGCGTACAGGACCATGGGGGAATGCATTATACTGAGTGGAGAACCATGGCGAGTGTCTTAAGGCCCCGTCACACTAAGCGATGCAGCAGCGATCCCGACAACGATACAACCTGTCAGGGATCGTTGCTGCATCGCTAATACATCGCTGGTGAGCTGTCAAACAGGCAGGCTCACCAGCGATCAGGGGAGCAGCGACATCGTGGAAAGAATCGTTCCACGATGTCCTGCTCCTGTTACCAGCCTACTGCTTAAGCAGGAGCAGGCTGGTAACCATGGTAAACATCGGGTTACTAAGTGCGCGTGTGCCCCTAGTAACCCGCTGTTTATCATGGATACCACTCTGCTAAGGTGAACGGTAGCCTCCGCGCACCGTAGCAGAGTGGTATCCATGGTAAACAGCGGGTTACTAAGTGCGCGCGTGCCCCTAGTAACCCGATGTTTACCATGGTTACCAGCCAGATCGTTGGTCCCGCTGGTCACACACAGCGATGTGTGCTGGCCAGCGGGAGGCCAACGACCAAAAAATGGTCCAGGACACTTTGCAGCGATCAGCGACCTCACAGCAGGGGCCTGATCGTTGCAAAGTGTCACACATAGCGACATCTCTGGTGAGGTCGCTGGTGAGTCACCAAAACCGTGACACAGCAGCGATCTCGCTAGCGATATCGCTATGTGAGACGGGGGCTTTATACTGTGTGGAGGACCATGGGGGAGTACATTGTACAGTGTGGAGGACCATGGGGGAGTGCATTGTACTGTGTGGAGGACCATGGGGGAGTGCATTATACTGTGTGGAGGACCATGGGGGAGTGCATGGTACTGTGTGGAGGACCATGGGGGAGTGCATTATACTGTGTGGAGGACCACGGGGAGTGCATTGTACTGTGTGGAGGACCACGAGGGAGTGCATTATACTGCGTGGAGGACCACGTGGGAGTGCATTATACTGCGTGGAGGACCACGAGGGAGTGCATTATACTGCGTGGAGGACCATGGCGAGTGCCTTATACTGTGTGGAGAACCATGGCGAGAGTCTTATACTGAGTGCATTATACTCTATGGAGTGTGGAGAGGTGTGGGGCAGTTGGGGGATCATACTTTACCCTGGGAGTTGAGGTCGGGTACAGTAGGGTCATTATACTGCGCATATGGAGGAATTCACCATGGGGGTATCATACCGTGTTTGGGGGGCACTTTTGTTGGCACCACACTTTATGGGCAATGAAAAAGGGATCTAGGACTTCAGCAGGAGGAAAATTACTATGTAAAGGCTGGAAGGTTGTGAGATCTGATCTTCTGCGACCCCGACAATTATTTACATTTTTGTTGCTGGGGGGGGGCCCAATTAGAACTTCTGCGTCCTATGTACGCCCCTGATTATACCAAATCCTCAGCTGTGCTGGTACTAAGGATATGGACACTCAGACATTTTGGGCTAAATATATACATACAAATATTTTTTCAATAACGTTTCATAAACAATTTGGCTTTTTTATTTCCTTTGCATTGCTAGTTGCAGATTGAGCTCACTGAGAATTTATCAGTGAGCTCATTCTGACCTTCTCTGTGCTGATTATGTTCACAGACCAGCATGAAAGTTGGGCTGATCTCTGATGCAGTCATAAATCATCGCAGAAATAAAAGCGCTGGAAACTCCACATCATAAGGAGCTCACTGACTGAATCTCAAGTTAACTCATTCTGCAGCCATCAATGTGCTGCTGGGAAACAAAAAGCTGGTAAAGGCCGAACAGAGCAAATGTTACATGAAGCAAAATAGTAAAAAGTATTTTTAGAGCAATATACATGTATTTAAAGGGATTGTCCGGTGTGAAGCTGAAGGCCTGCAGTCATCTGTGTGACTCTCTGTGACTGCAGACTTGTAATCCTCTCATCATGTAGACTGCGCGCTGCCAGCATTATTCTCAGCCCAGAGATGGCAGAAGCCCCTGTATCATGTGTACAGGAATTGTGCCCCCTCTCCCCGAGGAGCAGCAGTGCCTCGTCCTCCAGATACATGAGGGTCCCATCGGGGAGATCCGCATGTACCGGCCATGATGTCATCTCCATGGATACGGCATCAATGTGCAGAGCAGAAGACCCCTGTAAGGGAGAGCTCAGACGTGGGGGGATTGATGTGGATGTGAGGAGCAGATCCCCCCATATTCACAGATTATCGCACAATACATGTGGCCTTGCACAGGAAAAACTGTGAGGAAAGAAGAAATCAGATTTCTTACAATATAGAATAATGTCCTCCTGCCCTCGCTCATGTCCAGTATTATTTATCCCCTGACCTTTTGGGTGGGGAACCCCTCCTGAGCCCCCTCCATTATATAGGAGCCATATATCTGCTCCATTACTGGCAGAAGGTAAGGAGCCAATCACACTGCACGGCTTCTACTTCCTGCTCTAAGCCCCGCCCTCCTGCCTTCCCTTGAGATCTCCATGACAACCCTTGTGTGACTACAGTGACAGGCCACGCCCCCGAGGATTCTGATCAGTGCGGATGTCTCCATATTGCTGAGGACTGTAAGCGGCTGATGGGCGGAGCCAGCAGCGATGTGAGGGGCGGAGCCAGCAGCGATATGAGGGGCGGAGACAGCAGCGACATGAGGGGCGGAGCCAGCAGCGATATGAGGAGCGCTCTCAGCACTGACAGGAGCAGGTGTGTGTGCAGCCCGTTCCTCTGCTGTGGGTGTTGTGGTGTGTGAGCTTCGCCGTGTATATAATATACACATATATATATATACATACACAGGTGAAATCAGAAGTTTCCATACACTGTATAAATAGACACATCTGCAGGTTTTTCTCAATATCTGACATGAAATCAGAATAAACCTTCCCATTTTAGGTCAATTAGGATTACCATCATTTTTAATATTTGCCAAATGCCAGAATAATGAGAGAGAGAGAATGTTTTAGGACATTTTTATTACTTACTGCTAAGTCAAAAGTTTCCCTCTTTCCCTCTCCTCATTCATTGGGAGTGGGGCGCGGAGGATGCTGGGTGGGACGCGCGGGGTAACCCCCGCCCACAGCCCAGCATCCACCGCGGGGTCCGCGACTCTAATGTCACCCCTCATTTGACGTGACATCAGCGGAAGAAAGAGGCGGCTGCAGCCGGGGGGTCATGTGATGCCTGTGAGGGGCGCTATCGCCAGTCCCTCCTACAGGAAATCAACCCCACATGATGCTGCCACCCCCATGTTTCACAATTGGGATGGTGTTCTTAGGCTTCCAAGCTTCTCCTTTTTTCTTCCAAAAGTAACGATGGTCACTATGCCCAAAAAGTAAAATTTTAGTTTCATCAGACCACGGGACATGTCTCCAAAAATTAAGGTCTTTGTTCCTGTGTGCATTTGCAAACATTAATCTGGCTTTTTTAGCTTTCTTTTGGAGTAATGGCTTCTTCCTGGCACAGTGGCCTTTCAGCCTATATTGATACAGAACTCATTTCACTGTGGATATTGACACAATCTTATCAGCTTCCCCTATCATCTTCACAAGATCTTTTGCTTTTGTCCTTGATATGCACATATCGGACCAAAGCACGTTCATCTCTGGGACACAGAACCCGTCTCCTTCCTGAGCGGTATGATGGCTGGACATTCCCATCTTGTTTGTACTTGCATATAATTGTTTGTACAGATTAACGAGACACCTTCAGGTATCTTGAAATTGTACCCAAGGATGAGCCAGACTTGTGCAAGTCCACAATTCTCTTCCTGATATCTTGGTTGATTTCTTTAGACTTTCCCAAGATGCTACACAAAGAAGCAGTGTGTTTCAGGTGTGCATTAAAATACATCCACAGGTGTGTCTCTAATTAACTGAGATGTTGCCAAAAAAGCTATCAGAAGTTTCCAAGCACATGACATCATCATATGGGCAGTCCAGAATTTTTTAAAGGTATAGCAATATTAGTGTATGTAAACTTATGACTTTGCAGTAAGTAATAAAAATGCTTTAAAACATTCTCTCTCTCTTATTATTCTGGCATTTGGCAAATCTTAAAAATTATGGTAATCCTAATTGACCTAAAACGTGAAGGTTTATTCTGATTTCATGTCAGATATTTAGAAAAACATGCATATGTGTCTTTTTATTGTTATGATCTGCAACAAGTACTAAGGAAAGAAAGGAGAAAGCTATCCCTACAGTAAGACTAAGCTGAATCCCTATGATGTAGCGGCTGCCTGTTCCTAGCGAACAGACCCGCCTTAGTCCTCGGCTAGTCTGAACGAAGACCTATAGCATAAAGGAGAGGGGTCCCTAAAAGAACTAAGGACTGGAACAAAAATGGGACATCTCCTAAACAGAGAAGTTGTTACAGAACACAAAAAGATAAACTGACAAAAAGGTACTAGAGGTCCCAGAAGGACCAAGCGAACTGACAGAGAAAGGCACAGAAGCACCTGGCTAGCAAAGCAGTCAAACAACACTGAAGTCCAACACAGCCAAAAGGGCGGAGCTGGAATATAAAGGCAGATGGTCACATGACCGCAAAACACAAGATGGAAAAAACAAACAGGAGGGTTCTAACATTTATATAGTGTATGTAAATTTCTGGTTTCAACTGTGTATACAGGTGACAGGAGCAGGTGTGTGTGCAGCCAGGACCGCTCTTTTTGTGGCGCCGCAGCGGAGCGTGTTGTGGTGTGTGAGCTCTGTCGTGTATATAGTACAGAGGAGTATATATATATGTGTATGTATATATATATATATATATATATATATATATATATATATACATACACACACACGGGGCATGCAGGAGTTTTTAGTTTACCAGCAGCTATAGGATTCACTGGTAACATTTTGGGGAACAGACAAAGTTTTTATAATTTTTATTCCATTTTTCTTTTGCGTGAGATTAATAAAAAAAACAATTCTGCTGATGTTTTTTTATTTTTTCCAGCATTCAATGGCAAAACCCCAGGAATGGTTCTTATATTTTTTCTTTCCAGCGTTTATCGTGCAGTATAGAGACAAAATGAACAAAAGCTACAATTTTGCCATTAATTATTACTATTTTATTCTTATGCTGTTTTTTGTGCCGGATAAATCATGTGATCGTTGTACAGTTTGGATTGTTGTTCTCTGCGATGTTAATCAGGTTTAGTTTTTTTGTTCTTGTTTTTTGTGGGTTTATTTTAATAAAATCAAGTTTTAATGTAAGAAAAAAAATTATATTTGAGTTTTTACTTTGTATATTTCCAAATATTTTATTGAAACGGAGTAAAGGGAAGAAGGATGAACTAGTGGGAGAGCAACTGTAAAGGACCCCTGCCAGTCCCTAAAACTAAAGGGGCCTGTGACGACACAGCATTTAATCGTAATTATCCAGATGTAAATTCCATAGGCCCAGAATGATAGACTATTGCCTGAATTATTAACTATTGAATTTATGTGTTTCTTTCTTCGGTTGGTCAACGCACATGATCTTTTGTCATTAGTCCGAATGTTGACTCATCTTGTAGGTTGAAGTGATATTTGTTAATTGATAAATGGTTATTTACCTCTTATATCAACTCTTCTGGTTTATTGTACTGTTATCTTTGCAATACAGGGACGCAGGCTCTTTGAACAATGGATGTTTGCTAAATATGTTGATTACCATTTTAGAAGTCCATGCAATTTGTTGACTTGCATTGTTTCGGAATTTATAGTTTATCCTTCAATGTTTGCAATGTTTGCAAGTCAACATTGGGGGATGAACTGTGGATGCTCCAGTAATGGGAATTAGTAACACCACCCCTTTCTCTTGACCTGTGGATGAAGTCTTGAAGAAGGACAGTTGTGAACTACATAAAGGAGTCTTTTCACAAAACCACTGCCAGGAACACTCTATGGGACAGCTCTACAGAACACCATGAATCCATTAAGAGGGACACAGATTTGGTTTCTACAGGATGCCAGCTTAAGGGACCACAGCCCTGGCTGGAGGAATACAGATCTGCTCCATTGACTACTATAGAACCCATGGATACATCTGGGAAAACCAGGTTGGGACCACCAGTCACCTGGTCCCATGGAGATGTTTGGAGTAGCCAGGTTGGGACACTCCGGACACCTGGAACTCGTGAATATGCTCGGAAAAAGCCAAGTCGGGACCTTCCGGTCACCTAGTTCCATGGATATGTTCGGAGAAGCCAGGTTGGAACTTTCTGGTCTCCTGGCCACGTACCTCAATGGACTGTCAGCTTTCTAAGCTTGTTGTTACCTCCTCTTTGTGGGTGCTCTTTGGTGGGGGTGCCATTGGTGGGGGTAGTCAGCCCCAGAATCCCCTCGGATTGGCAGCTGCTTTAATCCCGGCGAGTCAGCGGAAGGGTGAGACTCTGTAATTTGCACCATATTAGGTATTTGCTGGGACTGTTCGATATGTTTATTGTGTGTTTGGTGGCTCAATAAAATATTACCTCACTGTTTTACAATCATCCTGTGTTGTTGTTTATGTATCTTCTATCAGTGATGGATTATAATGAGTGTGATCTGCTCCACCATGAGGGGCCCGATCCTCCCGGGGGCCCACGTTCAAAGATCCCAGCACGGCTCAGGACGGATTCTTGTAGTGCTGATGTTTGATAAATAGGATAATAGAGCGCTCATAGAAAATAAATGACTGACCTCTTCTTTCTGATGGGCATTTTAGAGCGAGGAGCTGCGCTCTGGACTCACCGCTGCACTCCCCATGCCATTGCGGTGGCCATCTTAATATCGATCTGTGCGGAGGAGACTGTGGGAGTCAGACGGAGGTGTCAAATGTACGGACCCTTTTAATCACAGGATGGAGGGTCACTGTGAATATTAATTCATGAACCACTGTGCATAGTGACTCGCCCCCAGGGCCGTGGGGCACTCGGCAGCCGGGCCTCTGGTTGCCGGGGGATATCACGGTGGCTGGCCCGGTCCGTGGCTCAGGGCGGTCACTCAAAAGGGGGGGAATGCTTATAGGGGAATTTGTCGTGACGCCACCTGTGGATTCTGGTAAGAGGTTACCAGCGCTGCGACAGTCCACTGAGGCTGATGTTAGGGGCAGCTATGATGGGACGGCTCCCCACAGGTGGAGCAGGCCTCAGGGCAGTGTAGAGGTGTAGAAAGATGGTGGAAGCAGGAGGGAGATGGCAGGACGGTCCCAGAGGAAGTACAGGCACACACACAAGGGTAAACTTCAACACCTTTACTGGTGGTGATGCAGGTACGGTCCAGGGCTTCTGGGGGCCCCGGGGAGATGCTGCAGGATTGTGGGGGCCCTAAGGGGATGCTGCGGGCTTGTGGGGCCCTGGGGGGGATTCTGCGGGCTTGTGGGTGCTCTAGGGGGGAATGCTGCGGGCTTGTGGGTGCTCTGGGGGGGATGCTGCAGGCTTGTGGGGTCTCTGGGGGGGATGATGCAGGCTTGTGGGGGCTCTGGGGGGGTGCTGCAGGCTTGTGGGGGCCCCGGGGGTATGCAGCCGGCTTGTGGGGGCCCCGGAGAGGATGCAGCGGGCTTGTGGGGCCTCTGTATGGGGTCCAGCCTGCATATGGCATTACATGGGGACCAGGCAGTATTCTCTATGGTGAATTATATGGGATCCAGTATTTTGTATGGAGCATTATATGGGGCTCATAATACTGTATGGAGGACTATGTGGTGCCCATAATACTGTATGGAGGACTTAGTGGTGCCATAACACTGTATGGAGGACTATACTGTCCGGTCTGCACTGTGCGCTGTGAGGATTCACCGGTTTCTGAGCTATTGTAGAATTTACAATAGATATCACTCATGAAATGTAAGAAGTCAGTGACATTTTTGGCATTGTACTATATCTATATCTATAATTTCTCTGCTGTATCTGTGTATCATGAATGGTTGGATGTGTTAAAGGGGCCACTGAGACTCTTTCGCCCGGGGCCCACGAAAACCTGGAGGAGGGAGCATCATGTGACACTCCCTCTCCCATCATTCCTCCTCTGCGTCTGACGCAGCAGCATGATGACGCGCCACGCTGTGTCAGACAGTGGAGCTGGCAGCTGCTGAGGTGATCAGCTGCAGAGACTGAAGCAGCGGGGAACGAGGAGCGGTAAGTATGTATTTATTTATAAATCAGTGTGTACTGATAATACTGGAGGACTGGGGCTGCATTTTACCCTACGGGGGGGGGGGCTGCATTTTACCCTACGGGTGGGGGAGGGGGCTGCATTTTACCCTATGGGGGACTGCATTATACTGCGTACAGGACCATGGAGGAGTGCATTATACTGTGTGGAGGATCATGGGGGAGTGCATTGTACTGTGTGAAGGACCATGGGGGAGTGCATTGTACTGTGTGGAGGACCATGGGGGAGTGCATTGTACTGTGTGGAGGACCACGTGAGAGTGCATTATACTGCGTGGAGGACCACGAGGGAGTGCATTATACTACGTGGAGGACCACGAGGGAGTGCATTATACTGCGTGGAGAACCATGGCGAGAGTCTTATACTGTGTGGAGGACCATGGCGAATGCATTATACTCTATGGAGTGTGGAGAGGTGTGGGGCAGTTGGGGGATCATACTTTACCCTGGGAGTTGAGGTGGGGTACAGTAGGGTCATTATACTGTGCAAATGGAGGAATTCACCATGGGGGTATCATACCGTGTTTGGGGGGCACTTTTGTTGGCACCACACTTTATGGGCAATGAAAAAGGGATCTAGGACTTCAGCAGGAGGAAAATTACTATGTAAAGGCTGGAAGGTTGTGAGATCTGATCTTCTGCGACCCCCGACAATTATTTACATTTTTAAAAAAAATTTTTTGGGGGGGGGCCCAATTAGAACTTCTGCTATGGGGCCCCATGATTCCTATGTACGCCCCTGATTGTACCAAATCCTCAGCTGTGCTGGTACTAAGGATATGGACACTCAGACATTTTGGGCTAAATATATACATACAAATATTTTTTCAATAACGTTTCATAAACAATTTGGCTTTTTTATTTCCTTTGCATTGCTAGTTGCAGAATGAGCTCACTGAGAATTTATCAGTGAGCTCATTCTGACCTTCTCTGTGCTGATTATGTTCACAGACCAGCATGAAAGTTGGGCTGATCTCTGATTCAGTCATAAATCATCGCAGAAATAAAAGAGCTGGAAACTCCACATCATAAGGAGCTCACTGACTGAATCTCAAGTTAACTCATTCTGCAGCCATCAATGTGCTGCTGGGAAACAAAAAGCTGGTAAAGGCCGAACAGAGCAAATATTACATGAAGCAAAATAGTAAAAAGTATTTTTAGACCAATATACATGTATTTAAAGGGATTGTCCGGTGTGAAGCTGAAGGCCTGCAGTCATCTGTGTGACTCTCTGTGACTGCAGACTTGTAATCCTCACATCATGTAGACTGCGCGCTGCCAGCATTATTCTCAGCCCAGAGATGGCAGAAGCCCCTGTATCATGTGCACAGGAATTGTGCCCCCTCTCCCCGAGGAGCAGCAGTGCCTCGTCCTCCAGATACATGAGGGTCCCATCGGGGAGATCCGCATGTACCGGCCATGATGTCATCTCCATGGATACGGCAGAAGACCCCTGTAAGGGAGAGCTCAGACGTGGGGGGATTGATGAGGATGTGAGGAGCAGATCCCCCCATATTCACAGATTATCGCACAATACATGTGGCCTTGCACAGGAAAAACTGTGAGGAAAGAAGAAATCAGATTTCTTACAATATAGAATAATGTCCTCCTGCCCTCGCTCATGTCCAGTATTATTTATCCCCTGACCTTTTGGGTGGGGAACCCCTCCTGAGCCCCCTCCATTATATAGGAGCCATATATCTGCTCCATTACTGGCAGAAGGTAAGAAGCCAATCACACTGCACGGCTTCTATTTCCTGCTCTAAGCCCCGCCCTCCTGCCTTCCCTTGAGATCTCCATGACAACCCTTGTGTGACTAGTGACAGGCCACGCCCCCGAGGATTCTGATCAGTGCGGATGTCTCCATATTGCTGAGGACTGTGAGCGGCTGATGGGCGGAGCCAGCAGCGATGTGAGGGGCGGAGCCAGCAGCGATATGAAGGGCGGAGCCAGCAGCGACATGAGGGGCGGAGCCAGCAGCGACATGAGGGGCGGAGCCAGCAGCGATATGAGGGGCGGAGCCAGCAGCGATGTGAGGGGCAGAGCCAGCAGCGATATAAGAGGCGGGGCCAGCAGCGACATGAGGGGCGGAGCCAGCAGCGATATGAGGGGTGGGGCTAGCAGCGACATGAGGGGAGGAGCCAGCAGCAATGTGAGGGGCGGAGCCAGCAGCGACATGAGGGGCGGAGCCAGCAGCGACATGAGGGGCGGAGCCAGCAGCGATATGAGGGGCGGAGCCAACAGCGACGTGAGGGGCGGAGCCAGCAGCGATATGAGAGGCGGAGCCAGCAGCGATGTGAGGGGCAGAGCCAGCAGCGATATGAGCAGCTGAGCCAACAGCGACACGAGGGGCGGAGCCAGCAGCGATGTGAGGGGCAGAGCCAGCAGCGACATGAGGGGCGGAGCCAGCAGCGATATGAGGGGCGGAGCCAGCAGCGACATGAGGGGCGGAGCCAGCAGCGATATGAGGGGCAGAGCCAGCAGCGATATGAGGGGCGGAGCCAGCAGCGATATGAGGGGCAGAGCCAGCAGCGATATGAGGGGCGCTCACAGCACTGACAGGAGCAGGTGTGTGTGCAGCCCGTTCCTCTGCTGTGGGTGTTGTGGTGTGTGAGCTTCGCCGTGTATATAATATACACATATATATATATATATATATATATACATACACAGGTGAAATCAGAAGTTTCCATACACTGTATAAATAGACACATCTGCATGTTTTTCTCAACATCTGACATGAAATCAGAATAAACCTTTCCCATTTTAGGTCAATTACGATTACCATAATTTTTAATATTTGCCAAATGCCAGAATAATGAGCGTCTCTTGTAAGGGGCATTAAAAGCGTCTTGCTATACCACTCTGACCTCCGCGTCTCTTCTGAGGGCCATTAAAAGAGTCTTGTTATACCACTCTGACCTCCACGTCTCTTGTAAGGGGCATTAAAACCGTCTTGTTATACCACTCTGACCTCCACGTGTCTTGTAAGGGGCATTAAAACCATCTTGTTATACCACTCTGACCTCCACGTCTCTTCTGAGGGGCATTAAAACCATCTTGTTATACCACTCTTACCTCCACGTCTCTTGTAAGGGGCATTAAAACCGTCTTGTTATACCACTCTGACCTCCACGTCTCTTCTGAGGGGCATTAAAAGCGTCTTGTTATACCACTCTGACCTCCAGTTGTCTTGTAAGGGGCATTAAAAGCGTCTTGTTATACCACTCTGACCTCCACGTTTCTTGTAAGGGGCATTAAAATCGTCTTGTTATACCACTCTGTCATCCACGTCTCTTCTGAGGGGCATTAAAAGCATCTTGTTAAGCTACTGGGACCTCCACGACTCTTCGAACGGGCATTGCATTTCCTCATAATTTTTGGAAGCTTTTGCTTGGAAGGCATAAGCAAATACTATGGGAGACCCACTCCCCAATAATGGGAATAATGTTTTTAAGATGCTGTACTGTATGGCTCTTGTAAGGGGCATTAAAACCATCTTGTTAAGCTACTGTGACCTCCACGTCTCTTCAAAGGGGCATTAAAAGCGTCTTCTTAAGCCACTCTGAACTCCACAGCTCTTCCAAGGGGCATTGAAATGTTGTTTTTAATTACCTTACCTCTAATCTCCACGACTCTTCCAACGGGCATTGCATTTCCTCCTAATTTTAGTCAGCTTTTGCTTTTCAATGCAAAGGTGAAAACTAAGGGAGACCCACTCCCCAATAGTGGGTAGAAGGTTTTTAGTACGCTGTAATCCATGTCTGTTTCAAGGGGCATTGCAGTTCCTCATAATTTTTGGAAAGCCTTCCATTCACTGCTTAGGCCAACAGTGTACAGGAGACCCAGTTGCTATAAATGGAAAAACGGTTAGTTTAGGCCCTCTGATCTCCATGTCATTTCCAAGGGGCATTGCAGTTCCTCATAATTTTGGAAAGCCTTCCATTCACTGCTTAGGCCAACAGTGCACAGGAGACCCAGTTGCTATAAATGGAAAAAAAGGTTTAGTTAAGGCCCTCTGACTTCCATGTCATTTCCAAGGGGCATTGGAGTGCCTCAAAAGTTTTGGTAGGCATTGCACTCACTGTATGCCCTATAACTGTGTAGCCGAACCGCTCTTTTTATTACAGAAACATATCCTACAAGACATATGTGGTTGACTGGCCTGATATTGATGTGAATGGTCCCTGTTCCTCCTGCTCTTTCTCCTTTGCCACTACCTCATCCATCATTTATCACTTGAAGCTTTGTTTTAACGAGAGTCATAGAACTTGGATAGTAGCAGGAAAACATCCAGCAATCCTCAGAGGAGGTAGGATATGCACCAAAACGCTGACCACCTCAGGCCTAGCCGCTACTACATACATGCGCTTGCATTCCTTGAAAACAAAGCAGATGCTAACTTCTATCATCCTCATCATGCTCCTCACCTTGGCACTCTCAACTCCCCTGATAGAGAAGCCGGGGCCCACCGGAGAAGTCGGGTTCTCTGGTGGGCTCGTCCAATGCTGCCCTAAAGCAGGCCAGTCTAAGAAAAGTGTGTGGGGATGTTCCGCGGTGAAATCGGGGCGGCTGGGGACCGTTTATGGACACCTGGCCGCGGGGCGGCTGGGGACCGAGTGTGGACACCCGGCCGCCCCCTGGCGACTGGGGACCGTGCGTGGACACCCAACCGCCGGGCGGCTGGGGACTGAGTATGGATACCTCGCTGCCGCAGCAGCCATGAGGTAGTGGCCAGCTTCGGCCTCCACATGCCTAAAAGGCCCAATTTCAAGTGCACGCAAGCTAGCAGTATGGTATTGCAGCCTGGGGGTGGGTTGGTGGCAGGTTGCACACTTATGCTTGCATTCCAACAAAACAATGCAGATGCTAACTTCTATCATCATCATGCTCCTCACCTTGACACTCTCACCTCCCCTGATGGAGTCGGGTTCTCTAGTGGGCTCGTCCAATGCTGCCCTAAAGCAGGCCAGTCTAAGAAAAGTGTGTGGGGATGTTCCGCGGAGAAATCGGGGTGGCTGGGGACTGTCTATGGACACCCCGCTGCCCCCAGGCGGCTGGGGACCAGGTGTGGACACCCAGCCGCGGGGCGGCTGGGGACCGAGTGTGGACACCCGGCTGCCGGGCGGCTGGGGACTGAGTATGGATACCTCGCTGCCGAAGCAGCCATGAGGTAGTGGCCAGCTTCGGCCTCCTCAAAACTAAAAGGCCCCATTTCAAGTGCAAGCTAGCAGTATGGTATTGCAGCCTGGGGGTGGGTGGTTGGCTGCATATTTGCGCTTGCATTGCAAGGAATGGGGGAGGTACAATTGAACACTGCCCTGGGACAAGGACTTGCACGGGGATAGTTGCAAGTCTGCATCTTCTGATGCGGCAAGGATCACATCTGATGGGCACACTTTTAGGCAGTGACCTGGGAGTCAGAGATGCTTCCCCATGCTGTTCCCATGTCTTTTCAGCACTGTATGCATGTGTCACACAGCACATGGCCAGATAAGGTTGTAAAATGTTAAAATGACATTTCCTGGTGAATGCATTTGTCACAGTTGAAAGCAATACAAAAGTGCAAAAACGCATAAAAATGCTACTTGTGAACATAGCCCAAGGTGTGGAGGAGTATTTTTGTTTTTGGTTATTTATTTTACCTTATACACAAGTCTTTACCCTGGAAAGGATGTTCCTTAACATATTTCACAGGAAAAAAGTTTCACTTTCGTTTTTGAACGTTTTCTTATGAGCCTGTAAAAGTGGCTTAATACCTCTGAACACATAGTTGACAACAGTGACCTGGGGGTCATAAATGCTTCCTGGGGCGATCCCCATGCTGTCCCCATGTCATCTGAGCACTGTCACTATCATTTTGGGCACTTTTTAGGCTTTCTACAGACTGCCGGGGGTGCCGCCGCAAAAATGCTCGGGTCTCCCATAGACTAACATGGGCTCGTTGCTCAGGTCGAGCACCCGACTATCACGGCGAGCTCGGGCCGAGCTTCGAGCACCCGAGCATTTTAGTGCTCGCTCAACACTATTTATAACGGGGGCACAAGCTAGTGACTGATTTATATTCTCAGTGGAGCAGACTTCATTGCGGTGAATGATATACTCATGGGCACAGTGTGGCACATATTTGCATTTGGTGGCACAGTGGGCGGCATTATTTATTTAAGTCGCTTATATTTGTAACATTTTTGTTTTTCAGGAGTGCGGTGATCTGCTGAAAAGTGCGGAGCAGCCGAAACCTGGACAGCAAACTGCAAAGACGAATCATGGCGGGAAGTCGTCACGAAAGACTGGACTAGGTAAAGAAGAGAAGAAAGAGAGCGACTGCAGTGTATAAACTGGAGGGTTAGGTGGGGCCCATTATATTATAATAAATCTATGTGGGGCCCATTATATTATAATAAATCTATGTGGGGTCTATAATATTAAAGGGACGGATATGTGGGGCCCATTATATAATAATAAAATCTATGTGGTGCCCATTATATTAAAGGGAAAGCTATGTGGGGCCAATTATATTAAGAGGAAAGCTATGTGGGGCCCAATATATTAAAGATAAAGCTATGTGGGGCCCATTATATTAAAGAGAAAGCTATGTGGGGCCCATTATATTAAAGGGAAAGCTATGTGGGGCCCATTATATTAAAGGGAAAGCTATGTGGGGCCCATTATATTAAAGAGAAAGCTATGTGGGGCCCATTATATTAAAGAGAAAGCTATGTGGGGCCCATTATATTAAAGAGAAAGCTATGTGGGGCCCATTATATTAAAGGGAAAGCTATGTGGGGCCCATTATGTTAAAGAGAAAGCTATGTGGGGCCCATTATATTAAAGAGAAAGCTATGTGGGGCCCATTATATTAAAGAGAAAGCTATGTGGGGCCCATTATATTAAAGAGAAAGCTATGTGGGGCCCATTATATTAAAGGGAAAGCTATGTGGGGCCCATTATATTAAAGAGAAAGCTATGTGGAGCCCATTATATTAAAGGGAAAGCTATGTGGGGCCCATTATATTAAAGAGAAAGCTATGTGGGGCCAATTATATTAAAGGGAAAGCTATGTGGGGCCCATTATATTAAAGAGAAAGCTATGTGGGCCCATTATATTAAAGGGAAAGCTATGTGGGGCCCATTATATTAAAGAGAAAGCTATGTGGGGCCTATTATATTAAAGGGAAAGCTATGTGGGGCCCATTATATTAAAGGGAAAGCTATGTGGGGCCCGTTATCTTAAAGGGACATCTACGTAGGGCCCATTATATTAAATGGATGGCTATGTGGGGCCCATTATATTAAAGAGAGAGCTACGTATGGCCCATTATAATAAATGTATGACTATATGGGGCCCATTATATTAAATGGATGACTATGTGTGTTCCATTATATTTAATGGAAGGCTATGCGGGGCCCATTTAATTATGATAAATTCTATGTGGGGCACATGATATTAAATGGAAGGCTATGTGGAGCCCATTATATTTAACCCCTTCCCGACCCGTGTCACACCGTTTGTGACATGGAAAACAGTTCGTTCCCGACCCATGTCACAGCGTCTGTGACATGGAGGGAAAGACCCCCTGCAGCGCCTGCGAGCGGGGTCGCTCAGGTGTCACAGTTGCTACTGCAACTGGACATCCTGAAGTCGACCCCCCGGGGGGTGGATTAACCCCCCCGTGCCTGGGACCCCTCCGATTGGCTGTTTCATTTTCACTTTTAATGAAACTGCCAATCGGTATGAATTAAATATTTCACCAATGAAAATTGGTGTAATATTTAAATCTGGGCATGGCCTGATGCTTACAGCATCAGCCATTGGCTGGGGGGAGTGTCACCTCTGTCCCCCCCTCCCCCCAGATCTGATTGGGGGGCTAGCGTCACATGGATACTAGCCCCAATCAGATGTGGAGGGAGTTTTTAATGATGGCCGCAACTGCCCGTCCATGGATCGGGTGCCGGCCGTTGTGGACCCTCTGCTGCTGCCTCCTGTGGACCCTCTGCTGCTGCCCCCCCGTGGACCCTCTGCAGCTGCCCCCCCGTGGATCGCCTGCTGCCGCCGCTGATCGCCTGCTGCCGCCGCTGATCTGCATCAGGTAGTATTGCCCCCGCTCCCCCCCGACCCCCCCTCCACTCCACCCTGCCCCCCCCTCCACCCCCGACCCCCCCTCCACTTTCATACCTGCACCCCGACCTCCGCTCCCTCTGCTCCCTCTCCCACGTCTTCATCCACCGGCTGCTGCTCTCCTTCTGACAGCCGGTGGACTGTGATCACAGCAGCAGCAGGCTCAGTGTAAATGCCCTGCTCCTGTGATCAAACCCACCATCCCCCAGTCCCAGTGATATCACCCCCCACCTCCCAATAATCACCCCTCCCCCAGTGTTCACCCCCCCTGTCCCCAGTGTTCACCCCCCCTGTCCCCAGTGTTCACCCCCCCTGTCCCCAGTGTTCACCCCCCTGTCCCCAGTGTTCACCCCCCCTGACCCCAGTGTTCACCCCCCCAGTGTTCACCCCCCCTGTCCCCAGTGTTCACCCCCCCTGTCTCCAGTGTTCACTCCCCATCCCCAGTGTGCACCCCCCCATCCCAGTGATCATCCCCCCCCCCCGCAAACCCAGTGATCACCCCCCTTGCTGCTGCCGGCTCCTGCCCCAGTGATCACCCCCCTTGCTGCTGCCGACTCCTGCCCCAGTGATCACCCCCCTTGCTACTGCCGGCTCCTGCCCCAGTGATCACCCCCCTTGCTGCAGCTGCTGGCTCCTCCATCTCTTCAGCCCCCCCCCTACGCCTGACAGCCCCGTACGCCTGACAGCCCCCGTACACCTGACAGCCCCCCTACGCCTGACAGCCCCCCTACGCCTGACAGCCCCCTACGCCTGACAGCCCCCTACGCCTGACAGCCCCCTACGCCTGACAGCCCCCACACGTGACTGCAGAAGGTTACACCAAGCACACACACACACACACGTACACTCACACTATAATAAAGTTTCGATTTTTTTTTTTTACACACGCACACAGCACACAAAATGTCCCGCCCGTCCCACTCATCCCAGTCTAGGGCGTACTCAGCTTAGTAGGCTATGTCAGGTTGGTGTGTGTGTTGTAGTGTGTGTGTGTGTGTGTGGTGTATACACTACAATATACCACACCGCACACCAACCTGACATACACTACACAATGGTGTCCACTAACAAATTGGAACCATGTTGCGTTTGGAGAGTCCCTGTGTGCCCAAACATTGGAGCTCCCCAACAAGTGACCCCATTTTGGAAACTAGACCCCCCAAGGCACCTATCTAGATGCATAGTGAGCACTTGAAACCCCCAGGTGCTTCACAAATTGATTCATAAAAATGAAAAAGTGGAAAAAAAAACACTTTTTTATTTTTACGGATTAATTTGTGAAGGACCTGGGGGTTCCAAGTGCTCACTATGCATCTAGATAGGTGCCTTGGGGGGTCTAGTTTCCAAAATGGGGTCACTTGTGGGGGAGCTCCAATGTTTGGCCACACAGCGGCTCTCCAAACGCAACATGGTGTCTTCTAACAATTTGAGCCGACAATTTGTTAGCGGACACCATGTTGCTTTTGGAGAGCCGCTGTGTGCCCAAACATTGGAGCTCCCCAACAAGTGACCCCATTTTGGAAACTAGACCCCCCAAGGCACCTATCTAGATGCATAGTGAGCACTTGGAACCCCCAGGTGCTTCACAAATTGATTCATAAAAATGAAAAAGTGGAAAAAAAAACACTTTTTTATTTTTACGGATTAATTTGTGAAGGACCTGGGGGTTCCAAGTGCTCACTATGCATCTAGATAGGTGCCTTGGGGGGTCTAGTTTCCAAAATGGGGTCACTTGTGGGGGAGCTCCAATGTTTGGCCACACAGCGGCTCTCCAAACGCAACATGGTGTCTTCTAACAATTTGAGCCGACAATTTGTTAGCGGACACCATGTTGCTTTTGGAGAGCCGCTGTGTGCCCAAACATTGGAGCTCCCCCACAAGTGACCCCATTTTGGAAACTAGACCCCCCAAGGCACCTATCTAGATGCATAGTGAGCACTTGGAACCCCCAGGTGCTTCACAAATTGATTCATAAAAATGAAAAAGTGGAAAAAAAAACACTTTTTTATTTTTACGGATTAATTTGTGAATGACCTGGGGGTTCCAAGTGCTCACTGTGCATCTAGATAGGTGCCTTGGGGGGTCTAGTTTCCAAAATGGGGTCACTTGTGGGGGAGCTCCAATGTTTGGCCACACAGCGGCTCTCCAAACGCGACATGGTGTCCGCTAACAAATTGAATGGAAAATCGGCTCAAATTGTTAGCGGACACCATGTTGCGTTTGGAGAGCCCCTAATGTGCCTAAACAGTGGAGCTCCCCCACAAGTGACCCCACTTTGGAAACTAGACCCCCCAAGGCACCTATCTAGATGCATAGTGAGCACTTGGAACCCCCAGGTGCTTCACAAAATGATCTGTGAAAACAAAAAAGTACTTTTTTTTTCACAAAAATTTTCTTTTAGCCTAAATTTTTTAATTTTCACATGGGTAACAGGATAAAATGCATCCTAAAATGTATTGGTCAATTTCTCCTGAGTACACTGATACCTCATATGTGGTCGTAAACCACTGTTTGGGCACATGACAGGGCTCAGAAGAGAAGGAGCGCAATTTGACTTTTGGAGCTAATTTTCCATTCAAAAAGTAAAATGGCGCTCCTTCCCTTCTGAGCCCTGCCGTGTGCCCAAACAGTGGTTTATGACCACATATGAGGTATCAGTGTACTAAGGAGAAATTGACCAACAAATTTTAGGATGCATTTTATCCTGTTACCCATGTGAAAATTAAAAAATTTAGGCTAAAAGAAAATTTTTGTTAGAAAAATAAAAATGTTCATTTTTTTCTTCCATGTGGCTTTAGTTCCTGTGATGCACCTGAAGGGTTAATAATCTTCTTGAATGTAGTTTTGAGTAGCTTGAGGGGTGCAGTTTTTGGAATGGTGTCACTTTTGGGTGTTTTCTGTCATGTACACCCCTCAAAGGGACTTCAAATGTGATGTGGTCACTAAAAAAAATGGCTGCAAATTTTGCTGGAAAAAAGAAAATTTGCTGATGAACTTTGAACCCTTCTAACTTCCTACCAAAAATTTTTTTTTTTTCAAAAATTGTGCTGATGTAAAGTAGACATGTGGGAAATGTTATTTATTAACTATTTTGTGTCACATCACTCTCTAGTTTAGCAGAATAAAAATTCAAAATTTGAAAATTGCAAAATTTTCAAAATTTTTCCCATATTTTTGATTTTTTCACAAATAAACGCAAATATTATCGACCTAAATTTAATACTAACATGAAGCCCAATATGTCACGAAAAAACAATCTCAGAATCGCTAGGATCCGTTGAAGTGTTCCAGAGTTTTTACTTCGTAAAGGGACACTGGTCAGAATTGACAAAAATGCCAAGGTCTTTAGGGTCAAAATAGGCTGGGTCCTGAAGGGGTTAATAGAGGGCTATGTGGGGACCAATACATTAAAAAGAAAGCTATATTGGGGCCCACTATGTTATCTGGAAGGTTTTGTGGGGCCCTCTGTATTAAATTGAGGGCTATGTGAGGCCTATTAAATTAAATGGAAAGCGTTGCGGGGCCCATATTATATGGAGGGCTATGTGAGGCACATTTATCAAATAAAGGGCTATGTAGCACCAATTATATTAAATGGAAGCCTATGTTTTGTCCATTATATTAAATAGAGATGTATCTTGCCTCCATTATAATAAATGGAAGGCAATGTGGGGACCATTATATTAAATGGAGGGTTATGTGGGGCCCATTATATTAAATGGAAGCCTATATGGAGCCCAGTAAATTAAATGTAAAGCTATGTGGGGCCCAATATTTTAAATGGAAGGTTAAGTGGGGCCAATTGTATTATATAGAGGGCTATGTGGTGCCCAATATAAAACATGGAAGGCTTTTTGGTGCCCATTATATTAAATAGAGGGATATTTTGGCCCCATTTTATTAAATGGAAGGCTATGTCAGGTCCAATATATTAAATGGAGTCCAGTGCGGCCTATTATATTAAATTGACGGTTATATGGGGTTCAATAAATTAAATGAAAAGCTATGTGGAGCCCAATAAATTAAATTATAGTACATGGAAGGCAATGTGCGGCTCATTATACTATATAGAGGGCTATGTGGGGGCCATTATACTTTATAGAATTCTATGTGGGGGTCCATTATACTTTTGCCAATGGCAAATTGTGTGTTCCGGTGGCACTCCAAAGGTAAAGGGTGTGCTCCGGTGGCACTCCAACGTCATAGGGTGTGCTCTGGTGGCACACCAATGGCAAAAAGGCCAAAGAGTAGACCCTGGTGGCAGACTGAGCAGCCCTAGAATGTGCCCCAGTGGTAAGCAATAGGGGCCAAAGAATGCACCCTGGTGGCAGGCTAAAAAGCCCTAGAGTGCGCCCCAGTGGTAAGCAATAAGGCCAAAAAGTGCACTCCGGTAGCAGGCTAAAAAAGCCTAAGAGTGCCCCGGTGGTAAGCAAAATGGTCAGAGTGTACCCCGGTCGCAGTTAAAAAGCCCAAGATGGGTGCCCCGGTGGTAAGCTAAAAGGCCAAAGAGTGCACCCCGGTGGAAGCTAAAAAGCTCAAGATGGGTGCCCCAGTGGTAAGCAAAAAAGGTCACATATTGGGCCCCTCTGGTAGGCCTACGGGAAATAGAGTTCTCCGATGGCACGCCAACGGTAAAGGGTGTGCCCGATGGTACTCCAATGGTAAAGGGTGTGCTTCAGTGGCATGCCAGTGGCAAAAAGTGTACTCCGGTGGCATGCTAATGTTGAAAGGTGTGCTCTGTTGGCACCCCAACTGTAAAGAGTGTGTTCCAGTGGCACCCCAGCAGCCAATGGTGTACTTCGGTGGCAGACCATCGGGAAATGGTGTGATATGTAAGGCTCATGATAACAAAAGGGAGGGCTATGTGGGACCCATTATTTTATATGGAAAGCAAGGTGGGGCCCATTATATTAATTAGGGGCTTATGTGGGGCTCTTTATATTAAATAAAAACATATGTGGGCCCCATTAAATTTAATGGAAGGCTATGTGGACCCCATTAAATTAAATGGAAGGCTATGTGGACCCCATTAAATTAAATGGAAGGCTATGTGGGGCCCATTATATTAAATGGAAGGCTATGTGGGGCCCATTATATTAAATGGAAGCCTATATGGGGCCCAATAAATTAAATGAAAAGCTACAGTATGTACAGCAATAATAAAAATGGTAATAATACAGGGTGGGCTATTTATATGGATACACCTAAATTAAATGGGAATGGTTGGTGATGTCAACTTCCTGTTTATGACACATTAGTATATGGGAGGGGGAAACTTTTCCAGATGGGTGGTGACTATGGCGGCCATTTTGAAGTCGGCCATTTTGGATCTAACTATTTTTTTCAATGGGAAGAGGGTCATGTGACACATCAAACTCATTGAGAATTTCATAAGAAAATACAATGGTGTGCTTGGTTTTAACATAACTTTATTCTTTCATGAATTTTTTACAAGTTTATGACCACTTATAAAATGTGTTCAAAGTACTGCCCATTGTGTTGGATTGTCAATGCAACCCTCTTCTCCCACTCTTGACACACTGATAGCAACACCGCAGAAGAAATGCTAGCACAGGCTTTCAGTATCCGTTGTTTCAGATGCTGAAAGGTTATATGGGGCCTATTAAAATAAATGGAAGACTATGCAGGACCTCTTGTAATAACTAGAAGGCAATTTGTGGCCCATTATATTAAACTAGATGGTGGCCCGATTCTAACTCATCGGTTATTCTAGAATATGTATGCGGCCGGCCGCGACCAATCAGCGAACCGTGTTAGTGAGGACCGGAGAGCATGTTTAAATTTGGCGCCAAAACCGGTGATTGGTCACGGACGGCGGCCGCGACCAATCAACGAATCGTATTAGTGAGAACCGGGGAGCGGGTACTTCCACTGTGAGCAGCCGGGAGATGACCGGCTGCTCGCAGCAGAAGTATCCCAACCGGCGGCGCCGCTCCCCGGTCCTCACTTCACACTTGCCGTCGGGAGATAAGCGGCCCTAGCCACTGATCTAGCGACGGTAGCCGCATGGAGGTCAGCGGCGCCGCCGGTCGGGGTACTTCTGCTGCGAGCAGCTGGGAGATGACCGGCTGCATCGCCACTGACCTCTGTGCAGAGCGGTGTTTAAATTTGGAGCCAATATCGCTGATTGGTCGCGGCCGCCGAATCGTATTAGTGAGGACAGGGGAGCGGCGCTGCCTGTGCGGGTACTTCCGCTGCGAGCAGCCGGGAGATGACCGGCTGCTCGCAGCAGAAGTATCCCGACCGGTGGCGCCGCTCCCCGATCCTCCCTTCACACTTGCCGTCGGAAGATCAGCAGCCCTAACCGCTGATTTCCCGATGGTAGCCGCATGGAGGTCAGCGGCGCCGCCGGTCAGGGTACTTCTGCTGCGAGCCGGAAGTTGACCGCTAGCGCCGGTCATCTCCCGGCTGCATCGCCGCTGACCTCCGTGCGAAAGATGAGCCGCTAATGGCCGCCATCTTTTTCTGAAAGCCCACGTCGCTGATTGACCACGGTCGGACCAATCAGCGACGCAGGACTTCCTGGACAGAAGGACAGACAGACAGACATGATAAGATGATTATATATATTAAAAGTAAGGTTATGTGGGGCCCAATATATTCAATGAAAAACTATATGGGCCCATTATATAAAAGAAAAAGCTAAGTGTGGCCCATTTTATTAAATGGATGATGGTGTGCTCCGGTGGCAAGCCAGCGGGAAAGTGGTGTGCTCCGGTGGCAAGCCAACGGGAAAGTGGCGTGCTTCGGTGTCAAGCCAACGGGAAAGTGGCGTGCTCCGGTGGCAAGCCAACGGGAAAGTGGCGTGCTTCGGTGGCAAGCCAACGGGAAAGTGGCGTGCTCCGGTGGCAAGCCAACGGGAAAGTGGCGTGCTCCGGTGGCAAGCCAACGGGGAAGTGGCGTGCTCCGGTGGCAAGCCAACGGGGAAGTGGCGTGCTCCGGTGGCAAGCCAACGGGAAAGTGGCGTGCTCCGGTGGCAAGCCAACGGGAAAGTGGCGTGCTCCGGTGGCAAGCCAACGGGAAAGTGGCGTGCTCCGGTGGCAAGCCAACGGGAAAGTGGCGTGCTCCGGTGGCAAGCCAACGGGACTGTGGCGTGCTCCGGTGGCAAGCCAACGGGACTGTGGCGTGCTCCGGTGGCAAGCCAACGGGACTGTGGAGTGCTCCGGTGGCAAGCCAACGGGACTGTGGCGTGCTCCGGTGGCAAGCCAACGGGACTGTGGCGTGCTCCGGTGGCAAGCCAACGGGAAAGTGGCGTGCTCCGGTGGCAAGCCAACGGGAAAGTGGCGTGCTCCGGTGGCAAGCCAACGGGAGAGTGGCGTGCTCCGGTGGCAAGCCAACGGGAAAGTGGCGTGCTCCGGTGGCAAGCCAACGGGAAAGTGGCGTGCTCCGGTGGCAAGCCAACGGGAAAGTGGCGTGCTCCGGTGGCAAGCCAACGGGAAAGTGGCGTGCTCCGGTGGCAAGCCAACGGGAAAGTGGCGTGCTCCGGTGGCAAGCCAAGGGGAAAGTGGCGTGCTCCGGTGGCAAGCCAACGGGACTGTGGCGTGCTCCGGTGGCAAGCCAACGGGACTGTGGCGTGCTCCGGTGGCAAGCCAACGGGACTGTGGCGTCCTCCGGTGGCAAGCCAACGGGAAAGTGGCGTGCTCCGGTGGCAAGCCAACGGGAAAGTGGCGTGCTCCGGTGGCAAGCCAACGGGAGAGTGGCGTGCTCCGGTGGCAAGCCAACGGGAGAGTGGCGTGCTCCGGTGGCAAGCCAACGGGAAAGTGGCGTGCTCCAGTGGCAAGCCAACGGGAAAGTGGCGTGCTCCGGTGGCAAGCCAACGGGAAAGTGGCGTGCTCCGGTGGCAAGCCAACGGGAAAGTGGCGTGCTGCGGTGGCAAGCCAACGGGAAAGTGGCGTGCTGCGGTGGCAAGCCAACGGGAAAGTGGCGTGCTGCGGTGGCAAGCCAACGGGAAAGTGGCGTGCTGCGGTGGCAAGCCAACGGGAAAGTGGCGTGCTGCGGTGGCAAGCCAACGGGAAAGTAGCGTGCTGCGGTGGCAAGCCAACGGGAAAGTGGCGTGCTGCGGTGGCAAGCCAACGGGAAAGTGGCGTGCTGCGGTGGCAAGCCAACGGGAAAGTGGCGTGCTGCGGTGGCAAGCCAACGGGAAAGTGGCGTGCTCCGGTGGCAAGCCAACCGGAAAGTGGCGTGCTCCGGTGGCAAGCCAACGGGAAAGTGGCGTGCTCCGGTGGCAAGCCAACGGGAAAGTGGCGTGCTCCGGTGGCAAGCCAACGGGACTGTGGCGTGCTCCGGTGGCAAGCCAACGGGACTGTGGAGTGCTCCGGTGGCAAGCCAACGGGACTGTGGCGTGCTCCGGTGGCAAGCCAACGGGACTGTGGCGTGCTCCGGTGGCAAGCCAACGGGAAAGTGGCGTGCTCCGGTGGCAAGCCAACGGGAAAGTGGCGTGCTCCGGTGGCAAGCCAACGGGAGAGTGGCGTGCTCCGGTGGCAAGCCAACGGGAAAGTGGCGTGCTCCGGTGGCAAGCCAACGGGAAAGTGGCGTGCTCCGGTGGCAAGCCAACGGGAAAGTGGCGTGCTCCGGTGGCAAGCCAACGGGAAAGTGGCGTGCTCCGGTGGCAAGCCAAGGGGAAAGTGGCGTGCTCCGGTGGCAAGCCAACGGGAAAGTGGCGTGCTCCGGTGGCAAGCCAACGGGACTGTGGCGTGCTCCGGTGGCAAGCCAACGGGAAAGTGGCGTGCTCCGGTGGCAAGCCAACGGGAAAGTGGCGTGCTCCGGTAGCAAGCCAACGGGACTGTGGAGTGCTCCGGTGGCAAGCCAACGGGACTGTGGCGTGCTCCGGTGGCAAGCCAACGGGACTGTGGCGTGCTCCGGTGGCAAGCCAATGGGAAAGTGGCGTGCTCCGGTGGCAAGCCAAGGGGAAAGTGGCGTGCTCCGGTGGCAAGCCAACGGGAAAGTGGCGTGCTCCGGTGGCAAGCCAACGGGAAAGTGGCGTGCTCCGGTGGCAAGCCAACGGGAAAGTGGCGTGCTCCGGTGGCAAGCCAACGGGAAAGTGGCGTGCTCCGGTGGCAAGCCAACGGGACTGTGGAGTGCTCCGGTGGCAAGCCAACGGGACTGTGGCGTGCTCCGGTGGCAAGCCAACGGGACTGTGGCGTGCTCCGGTGGCAAGCCAACGGGAAAGTGGCGTGCTCCGGTGGCAAGCCAACGGGAAAGTGGCGTGCTCCGGTGGCAAGCCAACGGGAGAGTGGCGTGCTCCGGTGGCAAGCCAACGGGAAAGTGGCGTGCTCCGGTGACAAGCCAACGGGAAAGTGGCGTGCTCCGGTGGCAAGCCAACGGGAAAGTGGCGTGCTCCGGTGGCAAGCCAACGGGAAAGTGGCGTGCTCCGGTGGCAAGCCAACGGGAAAGTGGCGTGCTCCGGTGGCAAGCCAACGGGACTGTGGCGTGCTCCGGTGGCAAGCCAACGGGAAAGTGGCGTGCTCCGGTGGCAAGCCAACGGGAAAGTGGCGTGCTCCAGTGGCAAGCCAACGGGGAAGTGGCGTGCTCCGGTGGCAAGCCAACGGGGAAGTGGCGTGCTCCGGTGACAAGCCAACGGGGAAGTGGCGTGCTCCGGTGGCAAGCCAACGGGAAAGTGGCGTGCTCCGGTGGCAAGCCAACGGGAAAGTGGCGTGCTCCGGTGGCAAGCCAACGGGAAAGTGGCGTGCTCCGGTGGCAAGCCAACGGGAAAGTGGCGTGCTCCGGTGGCAAGCCAACGGGACTGTGGCGTGCTCCGGTGGCAAGCCAACGGGACTGTGGCGTCCTCCGGTGGCAAGCCAACGGGAAAGTGGCGTGCTCCGGTGGCAAGCCAACGGGAAAGTGGCGTGCTCCGGTGGCAAGCCAACGGGAAAGTGGCGTGCTCCGGTGGCAAGCCAACGGGAGAGTGGCGTGCTCCGGTGGCAAGCCAACGGGAAAGTGGCGTGCTCCGGTGGCAAGCCAACGGGAAAGTGGTGTGCTCCGGTGGCAAGCCAACGGGAAAGTGGCGTGCTCCGGCGGCCAGCCAACGGGAAAGTGGCGTGCTCCGGTGGCAAGCCAACGGGAAAGTGGCGTGCTGCGGTGGCAAGCCAACGGGAAAGTGGCGTGCTGCGGTGGCAAGCCAACGGGAAAGTGGCGTGCTGCGGTGGCAAGCCAACGGGAAAGTGGCGTGCTCCGGTGGCAAGCCAACGGGAAAGTGGCGTGCTCCGGTGGCAAGCCAACGGGAAAGTGGCGTGCTCCGGTGGCAAGCCAACGGGAAAGTGGCGTGCTCCGGTGGTAAGCCAACGGGAAAGTGGCGTGCTCCGGTGGCAAGCCAACGGGAAAGTGGCGTGCTGCGATGGCAAGCCAACGGGAAAGTGGCGTGCTGCGGTGGCAAGCCAACGGGAAAGTGGCGTGCTCCGGTGGCAACCAAACGGGAAAGTGGCGTGCTCCGGTGGCAAGCCAACGGGGAAGTGGCGTGCTCCGGTGGCAAGCCAACTGGGAAGTGGCGTGCTCCGGTGGCAAGCCAACGGGAAAGTGGCGTGTTCCGGTGGCATGCTAATGGTAAAGGTGTGCTCCGGTGGCATGCTAACGGTAAAGGTGTGCTCCGGTCACATGCTAATGGTAAAGGTGTGCTCCGGTGGCATGCTAACGGGAATAGGTGTGCCCGGTGGCATACTAACGGGAAAAGGTGTGCTACGGTGGCATGCTAGCGGGAAATGGTGTGCTTCGGGGGCATGATAATGAGAAAAGGGGTACTCCATTGGCACCACAATGGTAAAGGGACTTGGAAATGTCACATGTGAAGTCATACTCGCATAGTGTCTGTTGTTGCAGGGATCAAAAGAGCGACCCGGTGGAACAAGATGTGGACACTGTGCGGCAGATGGTGGTTTAAGGACAGCAAAGAAGCAAAATAAGACCAAGTAACAGCAAGAAAACAATCCAAGAATTACAGCAGCAGACAAGTAAGTGATTGTGATTCTTTTAAACGGTGATGTATGATCAGATGAAGTGGAATGAAGTAAGTTTGGAAATATGATTAACATGTTAATAAAGTGTCTGAAATGTATGAGCGAGAAAGAGAAAAAGATGGATTGTTACAGGGGGAAAGCTGAGAGTAGGGAGTTGCAGAGAAAGTCCTTGTGACAGGTTTAGGATGTATACGGCTGTTTATTGTCTCCTCCACATACAAAGGCAGGAGATGAGACTATCAAACTATTGAACTTGGAGTTGTCAGTAATGTTGGAGGAGAAATTAATAAAGGAAGTAAAATGGGAAAGAAAATAAGGGGTTGTATGTTTGCCTGGTCAGAGGGATGTTTGCCTGGTCAGAGGGATGTTTGCCTGGTCAGGGGGATGTTTGCCTGGTCAGGGGAATGTTTGCCTGGTCAGGGGGATGTTTGCCTGGTCAGGGGGATGTTTGTCTGGTCAGAGGGATGTTTGCTTCACGTTGGGGAAGAGGGAAAGGACTGAATGATACAGCACCTGTCCTATCCACAGGATGGTCAGCTAGCGCTGCCATAGGGAAAGAGCTGACCTAGTGTCACTATCAATCATCTGAGTCTGCAGTACAACTGATTAGGGGTCCAGCAGGGGGGCGCTGATGACACAGGTGGACTTTGGGGCGGTTTTCCGGTTGCCGATGCTGCACCTAGAGGGTTTTCTTCATGTAATTATCCTCCTCACATTGCAGACTTGTGAACTTTATAAATTTTCTTCATTTGCTTATTTTCTTCCTTCTCTCCCAAACACGTTGCTGAAGTGCTGTCTTACCCCCACTGCCCCCATCCAGAAGCTTCTTGTGGCTGCTGTTCAGCGAGATTTGTCCTCTATATACCAGCAGTCTGTGTATGGGCCTGTCCCTGTCTGATCCTCTCTGCTCTCCACCCCTGCACTCAGACATGGGAAACCCTGTACTCGGATTACTTCACATCTTGGTGAACAACAGCTGAAAGGACCCTATAAAGGAGCCTGTACCAGGCAGGTAACAGCGGTGCAGCATTGTGCTTTTGAGGGCAATCGGGCGGTGGAGTCAGAAATTGGGGAATACTTGGGTGCTCTCTGGACGGACAATATTAGTGCTGCAGTAATTTCCCACAAGTTTTTGCACAGAGCGGCCACTAATATAGAATAAAGTAAAACAATTGTGCTCTGTAAATAATGGCTGTGCTTTGCTACAAATGCTTCATGTTCGCAGGTGTTTTTTTTTTCTTTAATAAATTTTATTTAGTTTATAATTGATTATTTCTCTTTCTGCTAGATATCAGCACATGATAGAGGCCGTACGGGACTGGTATAAGAAGTTCTTGGCTGAGAAGGAAAGAAGCTTCATTCCTCCATGAGCTGCAGTTCTTTGTGTCCAGTCGGGAACTCTATTAGTAAGTAGATTTTATCACTGGCACAGACATTTCCGGGAAGGTTCCAATTGGCCAAATACAAGACGTTCATTAAACTCTTCATTTGAAATAAACGTCTGGTTATCATCCACAATACTTAATACCGATCACTTGTCACAAATTTGTATATTTTTTACCTGTTATAAAATGCTGCTCATCCCTTGAATCTTTTCTTTTTTTTTGTCATTTTAGACAAAACATTACATATTCCTGACAAGTCCCAGGTCTTTTCACACCACTCGTTTTGCAGGTTCTTTAATACTACAGCACTTACGTTATTGGGGTCATTTTTGTGCAGTTTGCAGTTACATGATTTTTTATACATGGTTTTTTTTTAGGTTTGTCTTGTTATTACATCACATTCATCTTTTTCCTCTCTTGCTTTCCTGGACTGAAGGAAGCATATCTCCAACTCATTCTGAGCTGCCGGCAGGAGAGATGGACCCTCAGGAGCCTCCTAGTCTTCAGAATCCACATGAAGGAGAAGTCCAAGAACAAGAAAGGCCTCCGACAGCAGAGCAACCTGTCCGCCAAAAAGTCCCAGAAGAAGAAGCGATGGTCCCGCAGCTCATCTGTGTTTTTCCTAAATGTGGTTTATACTTTTACTGATTGTAATTTTCTTGGTCGATACCAGATAAAGTTTTGGATGACAACTGTCTGGACTTGTGTCTTATTTTACATTTCTCCTTTTTTCTTCTTGCTTCCCCTCCAGTGAGATCTGGCTTAGGTGATAAAAGCCTTTCTCTATCCGGCATTTTTTCAGCAGGCTGGAGAAAGACTTTCTGGATGATAACTTGCCTTAGTCTCAGATGCCCATACACTAGTTAGCTTTAGACCGGACGCTTGTCCACACAACACATCCCGACTCCCCCATATACATGAATGTGGTTATATGTGTGGGGGAGATGGCCCCATACACAGCACATGGTCGGCTGCTCCAGCAAAAATCCTTGGGTTTGACCTACCTTCCTGTAATATATATGGGGGGCCATTAGTTGGATGTTTGCAGGACCCCTCTTTGTCCGACAGCTTCCCTCCCCCACACATAGCAAGCAGTGTACAGACAAGCTCCCTTCCCGCACATACAGCATATATAGCATATAAAGAAAAAACCTAGAAGTCTGAACTGAAACATAAATTGATGTGCATGCAAAATGTTAATGCATGTTCACACAAGGCCACTAGACAAAGAAAAACCAAAGACAAGCAAAATACCCAAGTAACCGGAAGTGAATAGATAAATCGCAAAGTGCAAAAATAATAAATAATGAAGGGTATTTAGTTAACATAATTTTGATAAAAATAATGCAAAAACTATCCCGCCACATCACGGCAACCCTTATGGGACAGTCCTAACTCTAATATTAAAACCTTACCATTTGTCAAGTGACGTACATATGGATAAGGACAGAGAGACTGACCCCCTAGTAGAAGCATAGACCTGAGGCAGAATAAACATTTCAGCTCAGACAAAGGGCGGCCACACCCTTATATGTACTAAAGCACACTACAAAGAAAAAACCTAGAAGTCTGAACTGAAACATAAATTGATGTGCATGCAAAATGTAAATGCATGCTCACACAAGGACACTAGACAAAGAAAAACCAAAGGCAAGCAAAATACCCAAGTAACTAGAAGTAAATGGGTAAATCGCAAAGTGCAAAAATAATAAATAATGAAGGGTATTTAGTAGTGAAGAGCGAGCACTAAAATGCTCGGGTGCTCAAAGCTCGGGCCGAGCTCGCCATGATACTCGGTTGCTCGACCTGAGCCACGAGCCCAATGTTAGTCTATGGGAGACCCGAGCATTTTCGCGGCGGCATCCCCGGCTGTCTTTTAAAAGCCTAACAAGTGCCCAAAACGATAGTGACAGTGCTCAAATGACATGGGGACAGCATGGGGATCGCCCCAGGAAGCATTTCTGACCCCCAGGTCACTTCTGTCAACAACGTGGTCAGAGGTATTAAGCCACTTTTAAGGGCTCACAATAAAACGTTCAAAAACTAAACTGAAACTGCTTTCCTGTGAAATATGTTAAGGAAGTTCCTTTCCAGGGTAAAGACTTGTGTATAAGGTAAAATAAATAACAAAAAAAAAAAAAATACTCCTCCACACCTTGGGCTATGTTCACAAGTAGCATTTTTAATGTGTTTTTGCACTTTTGTATTGCTTCAACCGTGACAAATGCATTCACCGGGAAATGTCATTTTAACATTTTACAACCTTATCTGGCCATGTGCTGTGTGACACATGCATACAGTGCTGAAAAGACATGGGGACAGCATAGGGAAGACCCCTGGAAGCATCTCTGACTCCCCGGTCACTGCCTAAAAGTGTGCCCATCAGAAGTCATCCTTGCCGCATCAGAAGATGCAGACTTGCAACTATCCCCGTGCAAGTTCTTGTCCCAGGGCAGGATTCAATTGTACCTCCCCCATTCCTTGCAATGCAAGCGCAAATATGCAGCCAACCACCCACCCACCCCCAGGCTGCAATACCATACTGCTTGCTTGCACTTGAAATTGGGCCTTTTAGGCATGTGGAGGCGGAATCTGGCCACCATGTCATGGCAGCGTTGGCGGCCTGGTATCCATACTCAGTCCCCAGCCGCCCGGCGGTGGGGTGTCCACACTCGGTCCCCAACCGCCAGGGGGCGGCCGGGTGTCCATATTCGGTCGCCAGCCGCCTGGGGGCAGCCGGGTGTCCATAAACGGTCCCCAGCCGCCCCTATTTCTCCTTGGAACATCCCCCCACACACTTTTCTTAGCCTGGCCTGCTTTAGGGCAGCATTGGACGAGCCCACCAGAGAACCAGACTCCTCCGGTGGGCCCTGGCTTCTCCATCAGGGGAGTTGAGAGTGCCAAGGTGAGGACCATGATGATGATACAAGTTAGCATCTGCTTTGTTTTGTTGGAATGCAAGCGCATGTATGTAGTAGCGGCAAGGCCTGAGGTGGTCAGCGTTTTGGTGCATATCCTACCTCCTCTGAGGATTGCTGGATGTTTTCCTGCTACTATCCCAGTTCTATGACTCCCATTAAAACAAAGCTTCAGGTGATGAATGATGGATGAGGTGGTGGCAAAGGAGAAAGAGCAGGAGGAACAGGGATCATTCACATCAATATCAGGCCAGTCAACCACATATGTCTTGTAGGATATGTTTCTGTAACAAAAGGAGCGGTTTGGCTACACAGTTATAGGGCATACAGTGAGTGCAATGCCTACCAAAAATTTCGAGGCACTCCAATGTACCTTGGAAATGACATGGAGGTCAGAGGGCCTTAACTAAACAGTTTTTTCCATTTATAGCAACTGGGTCTCCTGTACACTGTTGGCCTAAACAGTGAATGGAAGGCTTTCCAAAAATTATGAGGAACTGCAATGCCCCTTGAAACAGACGTGGATTACAGCGTACTTAAAACCTTCTACCCACTATTGGGGAGTGGGTCTCCCTTAGTATTCGCCTTTGCATTGAAAAGCAAAAGCTGACTAAAATTAGGAGGAAATGCAATGTCCGTTGGAAGAGTTGTGAAGGTTAGAGGTAATTAAAAACAACATTTCAATGCCCCTAGGAAGAGCTGTGGAGTTCAGAGTGGCTTAAGAAGACTGTTTTAATGTCCCTTTGAAGAGACATGGAGGTCACAGTAGCTTAACAAGATGGTTTCAATGCCCCTCGGAAAAGACGTGGAGGTCCCAGTAGCTTAACCAGACAGTTTGAATGCCCCTCGGAAGAGGGGCTTTTAATGCCCCTTCCAAGAGCCATACAGTACAGCATAGTACAAACATTATTCCCATTATTGGGGAGTGTGTATCCCATAGTCATTGCTTATGCCTTCCAAGCAAAAGCTGCCAAAAATTGGGACGGAGGAACTTGTAATGCCCCTTACAAGAGCCATGCAGTACAGCATATTCCAAACATTATTCCCATTATTGGGGAGTGGGTCTCCCATAGTCTTTGCTTATGCCTTCCAAGCAAAAGCTGCCAAAAATTAGGACGAAGGAGCTTGCAATGCCCCTTACAAGAGCCATGCAGTACAGCATATTACAAACATTATTCCCATTATTGGGGAGTGGGTCTCCCATAGTATTTGCTTATGCCTTCCAAGAAAAAGCTGCCAAAAATTAAGAGGAACTGCAATACCCGTTCGAAGAGTCGTGGAGGTTAGAGTTAATTAAAAACAACATATCAATGCCCCTTGGAAGAGCTGTGGAGTTCAGAGTGGTTTAACAAGACGCTATTAATGCCCCTCAAAAGAGATGTGGAGGTCCCAGTAGCTTAACAAGACGGTTTTAATACCCCTTGGAAAAGTGGTGGAGGTCCCAGTAGCTTAACAAGACGGTTTTAATACCCCTCGGAAAAGGGGTGGAGGTCACAGTAGCTTAAGAAGACGCTTTTAATGCCCCTCAGAAGAAACGTGGAGATCCCAGTAGCTTAACAAGATGGTTTTAATGCCCCTTGGAAAAGTGGTGGAGGTCGCAGTAGCTTAACAAGACGCTATTAATGCCCCTCAGAAGAGACGTGGAGGTCCCAGCAGCTTAACAAGACGGTTTGAATGCCCCTTGGAAGAGACGTGGGGTCACAGTAGCTTAACAAGACGCTATTAATGCCCCTCAGAAGAGACGTGGAGGTTCCAGCAGCTTAACATGACGGTTTTAATGCTCCTCAGAAAAGTGGTGGAGGTCCCAGTAGCTTAACAAGATGGTTTTAATGCCCCTCAGAAACGTAGTGGAGGTCCCAGTAGCTTAACAAGACTGTTTGAATGCCCCTTGGAAGAGACGTGGAGGTCCCAGTAGCTTAACTGGCCGGTTTAAATGCCCCTTGGAAAAGTGGTGGAGGTCACAGTAGCTTAACAAAACGCTATTAATGCCCCTCAGAAGAGACGTGGAGGTCTTAGTAGCTTAACAAGACGGTTTTAATGCTCCTCAGAAAAGTGGTGGAGGTCCCAGTAGCTTAACAAGACGGTTTTAATGCCCCTTGGAAAAGTGGTGGAGGTCGCAGTAGCTTAACAAGATGGTTTGAATGCCCCTTGGAAGAGACGTGGAGGTCCCAGTAGCTTAACAAGACGGTTTTAATGCTCCTCAGAAAAGTGGTGGAGGTCCCAGTAGCTTAACAAGACGGTTTTAATACCCCTTGGAAAAGTGGTGGGGGTCGCAGTAGCTTAACAAGACGGTTTGAATGCCCCTTGGAAGAGACATGGAGGTCCCAGTAGCTTAACAAGACGGTTTGAATGCCCCTTGGAAGAGACGTGGAGGTCCCAGTAGCTTAACGAGATGCTTTTAATGCCCCTCGGAAAAGTGGTGGAGGTCACAGTAGCTTAACAAGACGTTTTTAATGCCCCTCGGAAGAGACGTGGAGGTCCAAGTAGCTTAACAAGACGGTTTGAATGCCCCTTGGAAGAGACGTGGAGGTCCCAGTAGCTTAACAAGACGGTTTGAATGCCCCTTGGAAGAGACGTGGAGGTCCCAGTAGCTTAACAAGACAGTTTTAATGCCCCTCGGAAAAGTTGTGGAGGTCACAGTAGCTTAACAAGATGCTTTTAATGCCTCTCAGAAGAGACGTGGAGGTCCCAGTAGCTTAACAAGATGGTTTGAATGCCCCTTGGAAGAGAAGTGGAGGTCCCAGTAGCTTAACAAGACGGCTTTAATGCTTCTCGGAAAAGTGGTGGAGGTCCCGGTAGCTTAAAAAGACGCTTTTACTGCCCCTTGAAAAAGTGGTGGAGGTCGCAGTAGCTTAACAAGATGGTTTGAATGCCCCTTGGTAGAGACGTGGAGGTCCCAGTAGCTTAACAAGACAGTTTGAATGCCCCTTGGAAGAGACGTGGACGTCCCAGTAGCTTAACAAGACGGTTTTAATGCCCCTCGGAAAAGTGGTGGAGGTCACAGTAGCTTAACAAGTCGCTTTTAATGCCCCTCAGAAGAGAAGTGGAGATCCCAGTAGCTTAACAAGACGGTTTGAATGCCCCTTGGAAGAGACGTGGAGGTCACAGTAGCTTAACAAGACGGTTAGAATGCCCCTTGGAAGAGACGTGGAGGTCCCAGTAGCTTAACAAGATGGTTTTAATGCTCCTCGGAAAAGTGGTGGAGGTCCCAGTAGCTTAACAAGATGCTTTTAATGCCCCTCGGAAAAGTGGTGGAGGTCCCAGTAGCTTAACAAGACGCTTTGAATGCCCCTTGGAAGAGACGTGGAGGTCACAGTAGCTTAACAAGATGGTTTTAATGCTCCTCGGAAAAGTGGTGGAGGTCCCAGTAGCTTAACAAGATGCTTTTAATGCCCCTCGGAAAAGTGGAGGTCCCAGTAGCTTAACAAGACGGTTTTAATGCCCCTTGGAAAAGTGGTGGAGGTCGTAGTAGCTTAACAAGACTGTTTGAATGCCCCTGGGAAAAGTGGTGCAGGTCCCAGTAGCTTAACAAGATGGTTTGAATGCCCCTTGGAAGAGACGTGGAGGTACCAGTAGCTTAAAAAGACGGTTTTAATGCCCCTCGGAAAAGTGGTGGAGGTCCCAGTAGCTTAACAAGACGGTTTTAATGCCCCTCGGAAAAGTGGTGGAGGTCCCAGTAGCTTAACAATACGCTTTTAATGCCTCTCAGAAGAGACGTGGAGGTCCCAGTAGCTTAACAAGACGGTTTGAATGCCCCTTGGAAGAGACGTGGAGGTACCAGTAGCTTAAAAAGACGGTTTTAATGCCCCTCGGAAAAGTGGTGGAGGTCCCACTAGCTTAACAAGACGTTTTTAATGCCCCTCGGAAAAGTGGTGGACGTACCAGTAGCTTAATAAGACGCTTTTAATGCCCCTCAGAAAAGTGGTGGAGGTCCCAGTAGCTTAACAAGACGGTTTGAATGCCCCTTGGAAGAGACGTGGAGGTACCAGTAGCTTAATAAGACGGTTTTAATGCTCCTCGGAAAAGTGGTGGAGGTCGCAGTAGCTTAACAAGACGCTTTTAATGCCCCTTACAAGAGCCATACAGTACAGCATTTTAAAAATATTATTCCCATTATTGGGGAGTGGGTCTCCCACAGTCTTTGCTTATGCCTTCCAAGCAAAAGCTGACAAAAATAAGGACGGAGGAACTTTCAATAATGGCAACACGGACCACGGTCACCCTGGTGGTATAGTGGTGGTGGAGGCTGAGGATAAGGAGAAGAACATAAAACAGCCGAAATGAGGAAGCGTATACCCATGTGTGGGTGTGAAGTGGTGCATGTGAATACACCTTCCGAAATAACACAGTGGATTTGACTTTATGTTACTCTGCTGTCATTTGGTGGTGATGAGAAGTCTGGCCCAATCCAGCTACTGTTCATTTTGATAAGGGTCAGCTTGTCAGCATTGTCAGTTGACAGGCGAGTGCGCTTATCAGTTATAATTACCCCAGCAGCACTAAAAACACGCACCGATAACACGCTAGCGGCAGGGCAGGCCAGGACCTCCAAGGCGTACAGAGCGATTTCATTCCAAGTGTCCAGCTTGGATACCCAATAATTAAAAGGCACAGAGGAATCACGGAGGACGCTGGTACGGTCGGCAAGGTACTCCCTCACCATCTTTTGAAACTTTCCACTGCTTGTGAGAGTACCCCGCGCCTCAGGGCCTGTAAGCTGGGCAGGTCTCAGAAAACTGTCCCAGAATGTTGACAGTGTTCCCCTGCCTCTGCTGGATTGGAGTTGCCTCTCTCTCGCTTGTACGCCTTGGTTGGTCAACGAACTGTGACCTCTGCCGCTAGCGTGTTCAGATGGGAATTTTTTTTAACAGTTCTGCAGCAAGGGCCTTCTGGTACTGCCCCATTTTCGTAGACCTCTCCACCTCAGGAATAAGAGAGTGAAAGTTCTCCTTGTAGCGGGGGTCTAAAAGTGTCACCAACCAGTAATGACTGTCACCCAACATTTTGACAACGCGAGGGTCACGGTTAAGGCAGAGTAACATAAAGTCAGCCATGCGTGCCAGACTGGTAACGGGCAAGACTTCCGTGTCCTCACCAAGATGACGACTGACCATGCTCTCCTCCTCCCCCCCCCCCCCCCCCTGTCCTCAGGCCACCCACGCTGAACTGACAGTATGACAGTTGTACAGGTACTACCGTCTACAGCGCATGATACAAGCTCCTGTTCTTCCTCCTCCTCATCTCCCTCATTGTCCCCCAATGCACGTTGGGATGAGATGAGGCTGGGCTGTGTGTAATCGACCGCTACGGCTTCTTGATCCATTTCATCATACTCTGGCTGCAATGCCTCCTCTTTAATTCTCTGCAGAGAGCATTGCAAAAGACAGACAAGTGGAATGCTGACGCTAATGATGGCGTCATCGCCACTCACCATCTTGGTGGACTCCTCAAAGTTTGTCAAGATGGTACATACAGTACAGACCAAAAGTTTGGACACACCTTCTCATTTAAAGATTTTTCTGTATTTTCATGACTATGAAAATTGTACATTCACACTGAAGGCATCAAAACTATGAATTAACACATGTGGAATTATATACTTAACAAAAAAGTGTGAAACAACTGAAAATATGTCTTATATTCTAGGTTCTTCAAAGTAGCCACCTTTTGCTTTGATGACTGCTTTGCACACTCTTGAGAGACTGCCATAAAGACTGAGAGGAGGGGGCATCTTTGCATGCAGTATGGACAGGGGATTGCCATGCACACACAACAGGTGACACCCGCTGACACTGGTCATGGACCCTGGGGTTCGCCCCACAAAGTCGGGTGCTTTGCTGCCATGTGCCTGATCATGCTGGTGGTGGTCAGGCTGGTAGTTTTGTCACCCCTGCTGATGCTGGCATGGCAGGTGGTACAAATGGCCTTTTTGGGGATATCAGCAGAGTCTTTAAAAAAATTCCAGACTCTGGAAGACCTACAGGTTGTACTGGCAACGTCCCTCGTGTTGGTGTTACGGGGAACTGTTGCCGGCCTTCTGTGTGCGGCCACCACACTGCTTTTTTCTGCCTGTTGGGGTACTCTGCCTCCCTCACCCTGTCTGCTGCTGGCCTCGCTCTGCATGTCCTCCTGCCACATTGGGTCAGTTACTAGATCATCCAACACCTCCTCCTCTTCCACTTGCGCACCACGATCCTCCTCCTCACTTCCTGGCAATTGTGTCTCGTCATCGTCAACCTCTTGTGACAAATTGCCAGCGTTGACTTCCTCTGGCCGTGGCTGTTCAAATATTTGGGCATCTCTACATGGGATCTCCTCTTCCACCACTTCAAGCGGAGCAGGCGAGGGGCACAAATCTGGAAATGGACCAGTGAACAGCTCTTCAGAGTGTCCAAGTGTGGGATCAGTTGCTATCTGACGACACTCGGCATGATGGGAGGGAGGAGCATCAGGGTGAGGAGGAGTATGCGGTCGAGACTCATGGCTACTAAGAGTTGACCGTGTGGAAGACAGACCGGAGGTGGTGGTGCCCAGGTAACTGGAAGTATTATCTGCTATCCAATTAATAACCTGTTCACACTGATCTGGTGTTGTTCTGTGCTTCCCTAGTAATTCGGTCAAGAAGTGGGAGTGAGAAGATATGGCTGTTGGTTGTGGCACATTTTCACCTTGGCCACGGCCCCGTCCTCTGCATGCACCATCACCAGAACGTCCACTTCCATGTCCCTTGCCACGCGCCTTGCCCATTGTAAAGTAAGTAAAATAGCTTACACTCGCACCATCAATGGAAAAAGGGTAATAAAGTAGATTAGAACCGTGGAAGAGGAAAACCACAGTTCTATTTCTCTGGCCTACACCCGACTCTTTTAAACAATCTGAACAATCAGGGAGAAACTATTACTGTTTTTCTTTACGGAAAAAATACCAAAAGGTGAATAATAGAGATTTTTTACCGTGGAATGGCAAAACCACAGTTATTGTTTACTGGGGTATACCAGAAAATTTTAAATAGATATATTTGTGTCTGAACAATCAGGAGACAGTACTGTTTTTCTTTACAGCAAAAAATGCAAAAAAGCAGGATAATACAGAGATTTGACCCGTGGAACTGCAAAACCACACTTGTATTTCTCGGGCCTACACCAGACTATTTTCAACAGATATATTTGTGTCTGAACAATCAGGAGACACTACTACTGTTTTTCTTTGCGGCAAAAAATGCCAAAAGCAGGATAATAGAGATTTTTTACTGTGGAACAGCAAAACCACAGTTATAATTTACTGGTGTATACCAGACTATTTTCAACAGATATATTTGTGTCTGAACAATCAGGAGACACTATTAGTTGTTTTTTTTTACGGTGACACATATTACTATAACTTGCACCCATAGTGCAAAAAAAACAAAAACCTTAAAAAAACACAATGGGTTCAACCGTACTCAAATTGTTAACTAGGAGCAATGATTAGTGTGAATAATATAATATTTTGATTGGAGATGATCCAACCTCTGGTTCCACCACTGATCCTGAGAATGAAGGAATGGGGAACCTATCAGCTTTTTTTTTTCCTGCACAGCTGTGCTCCCAACCACCCACAGTGCAAAAAAACCCCCCTAAAAAAACAATAGGTATAACCGTACTCAAATTGATAATTGGGAGCAACGATTAGTGTGAGGGATATAATATTGTGATTGGCGATGTTCCATCCACTGATTCTGAGAAAGAAGGAATGGGGAACCTATCAGCTTTTTTTCCTGCACAGCTGTGCTCCCACCCATTGCGCAAAAATACCCTAAAAAAATGCACGTACTCAAATTGTTAATTGGGAGCAATGATGAGTGTGAAGGGATATAATATCTTGATTGGCGATGGTCCGACCTGTGGTTCCGCCACCGATTCCAAGAATGAAGGAATTGAGAACCTATAAGCTTTTTTTTTCCTGCACAGCTGTGCTCCCAACCACCCACCCATAGTGCAAAAAATAAAAAAACAATAGATCCAACTGTACTCAAATTGTTAAATTGGGAGCGTGAAAAAAATAATGCATCCACTTCTTTCTAAATTAGGCTGTCAGACCCCCAAGAATGACATCCTAGTAATATGCCATGACTTATACCTCTTTAAATGTATGCAAAGGATAAACCTGGATATCCAGGTATACGTTCTATTGATTGATTTCTATAAGAGCCTATTTCCACACGTAAATGTGTATCTGCTACGGACATGAATGATCGGCTGCAGCCCTTCCACTTGGCCAGTCAATGGATCCGCAAATCACAACAAGTAATTCAAGGAAATGGAAAAGTAAAAAAAAAATTCTAGTAACATTGCATAGCGTACCGGTGATTGCGTTATTTAACTTGCCATCAGTGATTGACGGCATATAAATGGTTAAACAGCAGTGATTGACGCTCCGCTCTGGCCGCTGCTGTTACAGCAAGATGTCAGCTGTGTAGGATGGGGGCTCTGCTCCTGAGCCCACCCGAAACAGCAATCCAATGGACGGTTTCACACACCACATTATCCAGTGGTGTTTAATTTGCTTTTCTATTTAGGAAACAAAACCGTTTTAATAACGTTTTCCTTCTCTGGTATCTAGGAGCCATTTCAGCTATTTGTAAAGGGAATCTGTCAGCAGGTTTTTCTTGGCTATTCTGAGAGGAGCATGATGGGGTGAGCGCCACACTAGGAGTAGGACCACCGAGCCCAGAGCTATTGCAAGACGTGCAGACAATATATACCAGGTATGAATGAATCCAATACAATATTACTGTTACTTAGGAATTAACCTACTTGGATATAATACATCCCTTGATATGTATATACCAAAAGGTCATTATCTTGGGAATGCCTATATTGGCTTTTATTATTTGGGATTATATCCTTTTACTATGTGACCTAGGATATACTATCAGTATGCATTAGCACAATTGGAGCTACTACTATTTAGCCCTGGTGTCTCTGCAATTCAAATATTTACATTATACCTCCTCACTATTATATGGTATTACTATATATATGTGTGTGTGCTCTTTTCTTTCCCGCCATGTACCCAAATTGTTATAATAAAGGTCTTTTTTAACACATTGACCCCTTGTCGGATGTACTATATATTGGTTGTTGTTGAGAGCAGCATGATGTAGAGACAAAGACCCTGATTCTAGGGACGTCTCATTTACAGGGCTGCTGGTTGTAGTTTTGATAAAAATCACACTTTTATTAGCAGAAGATTATCACTAGAGGACTAGTAAACCTGCAGCCAGGTAGTCCAACCACGCCCCCCACCACTGATTGGCAGTTTATATACAGTGTACACAGAAAGCGGCCAATCAGTGGTGTGGGTGGGGTTATTATACAGAGCTCAGCATTCAGAGATCTGCATGAGAAAAAAAAAACTGCAATTTTATCAAAATAACACCAAGCAGCCCAGTAAGTGATACATCGTTGGAATCAGGGCCTCGGATTATGCTGCTCTCAAATGGGATAGCAAAAACCTGCTGACATATTCCATTTAAAGGGGCAGCTGCTACTAAATCCAGACATGGTGCAAAATTTAAATTCTGCTGCAGATTTACTGCTGTAGATTTTTAATTCCTAAAAATCCCTGTAGATTCAGAGGATCTCAACCTTTTCAATGCAAATTATTTTCAAGACTTATTCACAGATATTATGAAATATTACAGTAGAAATAAAAAAAAAAAAAAAAGCACAATACCTAAACCCCTTCCTTGGGAAAAATATACAGCAAGGATTAGAAAGACAAAAATTTATTCTGGAGTCATATTGAAGTGTAAATAGAATTGTAACCATACAATGTAAACACCAGCAAATGTAAGTAGGATCCACTGGATCTATATAAGAGGAACGCTTTCCAAAGCTGATCTTCTGAGCCCACCGCTATGCTGGCTGGACCGGCATTGTGATCGTCAGCACCTGGACTATACGTCACGTTTTACTGCAGCTCATAGAACCAAATGATAAGACGCAGAGCAGTGTGAGGCTTGTGACTCGCTATACACAAAATATACGACATGTTTGATGAATGGCATAAAGGAAAGCCGATGCATTCAGATGTCTCTGGGCAACTATATGTTGTGATAGATAAGTTCCTGTCAGGGTGAGGGGCAGCATCCTATCTGCTCACTCATCATGACAGGTTTACAACATGTTGACTCATGGACGTGATCAGTCAGTCAATCGATGACATAGATGCACGTTCTTGATTCCGACAGGTAGGTCAGAGATGTCCTTCTCAATCAGTTTACCTTCCATCTAGGATGGATGGCTGCTGACATTGTTGGCCATTATGTCAATACGCAATTATTATCCCCTAATTGTGATGTACAGTACAAATTTATATTGTGGTACCGTGTTAGCCAGAAAATTTGATGGAAATAATTTTATGCCGAAAAATGGCAAAAGTATTCTCGGAGTGATACCTTTATTGGCTAACCAGAAAAAAAATATATATATATGTAAACTTACAGAGCACACAGGCTCCTTCTTCAGGCAGGATTACAAATGTTAAGAATTCATGTGTAATATTGCCTGAAGAAGGAGCCTCTGTGCTCTGAAAGCTTGCATATATTTTTTTTTTCTGGTTAGCCAATAAAGGTATCACTCCGAGAATACTTTTGCCATTTTTGGGCATAAAAGTATTCACATAGAATTATTCACTAATTAAAACAATTTATTTTTGATAAATAAATGTATACATTTTTTAAAATTTTATTTTATACATTTTCTCAGAGAACCTCTTTAAGAAGGAGATTTCAGAATGGGCTATAAGACATGTCCAGCTTTGCTTAATTGTCTCACCTTACTGTCCTTGTTGAACTGAGCTCCACTTTGTTCTTGGATGATATTGTAAGGAATGAAGACGTCTAGATGATACAAATCGGGACGTCTGAATATTCTGTCTTCACCCAAGTCCAACACAAGAGATCTAGCAGAAGACTGTAAAGAGAAGACCAGCGTGGTAACAACGCTTATGTCGCTGAATGCTTCTGTACGGGAAAGAAAGTTGTAACCAACAAGTGCACAAAAATCTAAACTTTTATCTTGATACGTGGCCAACTAGAAGTTACTGTGTAGCTCCACACGTCTCCTACATTAAATCTGACACGTGGAGGAACTGCTCACAGAAAATGCTGAAAAATATTTTTTAGGATTCACACTGCATTAAAAGGGGTTGTCCACCACTTTAATACTAATGGAATATCCTTAGGATAGGTCATCAATATTAAAGTGCCAGGCAACCCCTTTAAGTGAGGCATAATGAATGGTACCAGAATTTCACATAATGTAGCCTTCATTAGGCAGAAGGCCCACTCGGTTATATGAAGAAATCTGGGGTCCCCAAAAGCAAACCCAGTAATCACCAGATTCCCGTGTGGTGACTACTTAATCTGCTTTTTGGGAAGACCAGAACTGACCCCTATATTTAACCAAGTGGGTCCCCTCAAGCTACATTATCCTGTCTGATGAAGGCTACATTAGCTGAAACATTCTTCATCTTCATTATGCCTCATTTAACGCAATGTGAATCATGGACATGAGAAAAATCAAATTAAAAAATAAATACATTTAAAGCATTTTCTGTGCGATTCCTCCAAATGTCGCATTAATATAGAAAAAATAAAGAGCGGTGTGTTCTACACTATTGCAACAAGCCTCTTTCATCATTTCTATCATCATTATAACATCATTTATATGCACCAGCACCATGGAATCAATGGCACTATATAATTAAATAACAATAATAATATATACATCTTCCCACCAGCTTGTTTTCCCTCTATCTCCTCTCTGGATCTATGAAGCCAGAACTGTCAAAGAAGAGGTGATGGTGGAGATGGAGGGGAAACAAGCAGGGGGGGAGGCTTATATAAATGACTGGTCCCGCCGTGAAGCACTGGGCGTCTGTGCTTGGTTTGAACAGTCGTTCTCTGCTGACAGAGTCGTTTACAGAGATCTTCTTTCCCATTCCAACAGCTTGCAAACAACCCACCATGGTATGAAAAAAAAATTAGATCATCATCATCCAGCAAATGTGTCACAGCTGCCAGCAATTGGCTACTGTGGACACATCAAAGCTGTGATGATAAAAGTTGGCAGAGGAGGACCGGTAGCACGAGGTTGGCACAGACTTTTAATAAGGGAAGACTTTTGGAAATCACATGAAATACAAAAAGGTCACAATCCTAAACCACATCTAAGGGTCTCACCATTTTAGGTAAAGAGATTTCAGCCACCAGAAAACTTGGGTGTCCTACAGGAGGTTCCGCCACAATCATGTAATCTGGTTTCACGGGTGAACTGATAAAAAAAAGGAAGGCAGCAGTATATTGCAAGGGTACACCATCAATTTATGATCTGTTGGGGTCGATCTCTAATATAATAAAGGGGCACTGATGCTGGTAATGAGGAACAGCCCCTTTCACAGTCATTCCCTGCACATCGGCATCATGGCCTCCACTGTGCAGCGGAACGACAGCATAGATCCAGCAAAGTGAATGGGCTTAGCTGCAGTTCTCCTGCATAGTGAATATCCGGGTAGCTTCCCCACACCAGCATATTCTTTAAAAAGGGCAGCCCCCTTATTCTTGGAGTCCAAGAAGTTGGATATCCTATATCTTTTGTAAGATGGGATTCTAAAAAAAGTAAATGCATGCATTAAACCTCAAAGAAACCCAAACCTTTCAACTTCTGAGATTAGGGACTTGCTTGGAGTTAGCTGGGAGGGTCTGTAGGAAAAAAATAAAGAACATAAAGGCATAATAGTTAAAACAAAAACAAAAAAAAACAATGTCCACATTGTTCTTGCACCATAACAAGCCATTCTGCAACTTCCCCCATCTGTTGGGTTTAACCCATCACCACGAGGAGTGGGGCTCCCCCATCTGTTGGGTATAACCCATCACCACGAGGAGTGGCACTCCCCCATCTGTTGGGTATAACCCATCACCACGAGGAGTGGCGCTCCCCCATCTGTTGGGTATAACCCATCACCTCAAGGAGTGAAGCTCCCCCATCTGTTGGGTGTAACCCATCACCACAAGGAGTGGAGCTCCCCCATCTGTTGGGTGCAGCCCATCACCACGAGAAGTGGCGTTCCCCCATCTGTTGGGTATAACCCATCACCACGAGGAGTGGCGCTCCCCCATCTGTTGGGTATAACCTATCACCTCAAGGAGTGGCGCTCCCCCATCTGTTGGGTATAACCCATCACCAAGAGGAGTGGAGCTCCCCCATCTGTTGGGTGTAACCCATCACCATGAGGAGTGGCGCTCCCCCATCTGTTGGGTGTAACCCATCACCACGAGGAGTGGCGCTGCCCCATCTGTTGGGTATAACCTATCACCAGGAGGAGTGGCGCTCGTCATACTTTGTGTCCCTAGGGGAAATGTGGTATTATAAGATATCCAATCAATTGAATGGCCGACTATGTACTGCATGGATGAGCGAGGAACATCAGAGAAGAAGCCGTCGATGCTCAACAGCACCCTACTCTGTCGTCTTTTACAGACTGTATGCCATAGACTTGTACCTTAGAGTTGGGACTTACCCCTATTATGAATCATCGGTTTTGATTTGGTTCTGATATTCTGTTCAAAAATGGATCCCAGGAACTTCCGATTTTTCAGCATTTTCCACTCTGAAGGGAAACCATAGATGATTAACAGGGTCGGACTGGAACTGAAACTCAGCCCTGGCATGTGAGAGGACGCAGGCCCGCCCGACGCGCGTTGAATGTGAAATATTTTCATGAATGATTTGGGTATATGTCACAATAAAAATTGCTGCAAACTGCACTTTATCATCGATAAACAAAAACTGACATAATGTAAAATATAAACTTCCCTCTAGGAAAATGTTAATTTCTTTCAACTGGAGGGACGGACATATTTGTAATATAGAGCTCCAAGTTCCCAAAAACGCTATGCTTGATAGTACCAGGAAAAGCAGGAAAAGTGAATCCTTGCAGATTTGAAGCAGTTTCATGTCTATTCTTTCAGTATTTTTGCAGCGTTTCTAAAGAAAGGGAAAAAAAAATCTCAAAAAACGCAACATCAACGGGATTTTCCTGCCGAGCGACACGTTTTTTGTGCAGAAATGTTCTTTCCTTTCTTTTTTGTTTATATTTTGTGTTATACACTAGTGGCCAAAATTGAGGCAACACCTTCAGTTTTTCACCATCACCAATATTTAATGGAAGTTTTCACTGACCTACTTACTTGTACACACGCCCTCTTCTGCCATATGTATTCTATGTTGGTTTATAGTGACCTGGGTGTGGGTTGTAAGACAGATATTGTGCGATTAAAATGCGTTTTTTATATTTTAAAGCCAGTTTGTCATCAGAAGGTAAGCAATTACATGTTTTCGTTCTCAAAGTGTGCAAGCGGTTTCAAGAGACTGGTTCGATAAAGAATAAACCAGGTAGAGAAAGGAAGAAGGCTACAAGACCTCAGACTGATAGAAGAATTGTTAGAATCGCCCTAAATAACAGGAAATAAACTGCTGTTAACATCAACAAGGAGCTTGTCAACACCGGAGTGACAGTGTCTGATCGGACGGTTCGACGACGACTGGTAAACGCGGGGTTAAGAGCCAGAATACCAGGTAAAAAGCCATTTCTGAATGCCTCACAGCGTCAGAATCGTCTGCAGGGGCCAAAGAACATTGTAAATGGACCATTGAACAATGGAGAAATGTTATATGGAGCGATGAGACACGCATATCCATCTTTGGCAGCGACGGTGTCCGCTACGTTCGACGACGACCTGGAGAGGACTGGTTGCCAGAGGGTACAGTACCCACCATGAAGCCTCCTCTGAGTGTTATGGTAGGGGGCTGCGTGTCCAGAGATGCAGGTGGTCGGCTGCAGGTAATTGAAGAAACAGTTAATGCTGAAAAGTACATGAAGGACGTCCTTCAGCTTAAACTCATTCCTTCGGCACATGATGTATTTGGTGAAGGGACACCGTTTATTTTAAGATGGAGCCCCATGCCATACAGCTAAAAAATGTCTCTCTTGGTTCAAGGACAAAAATGTCCAGCTATTGAATTGGCCAGGAAACAGCCCAGATCTCAATCCTATTGAGAATCTCTGGGCTCGGCTCAAAAGAGCGGTGTCAAAACAGCGGGCTTCACACAAGCAGGAACTCATTGCAGCCATCATCAAATCATGGCTTCATATCATCACACCATCTGATTTACACAAACTGGTAGATAGCATGCCAAGTAGATGCCAGGCAGTCATCAAGGCCGAGGGCTATCCAACTGAGTATTAACATTTAGTGTTAGATATGAAAATAGGACAAATCAATGGCTTTTCTCCCACAGTCATCTGAGTGACAATAGTGGCCAATTTGTTGACAAATGAACAAATTTCCTGCTAATATTGTGTTTCTATATGAGATTTTATTTCTACTTAAAAACTTTACTGTGAAATCAAAAACATTCATGAAATTTGTATTTGTATTCGCAAAATGCTAAAAATTCATAAATCTTGGGGGTGTTGCCTCAATTTTGGCCACTAGTGTATAGAGTTCCTCAGTATATTTATATGTTGTCACCCATCACCTTTTTCATCTCTCCTTACAAGTATGCCTTGTATCTTAGCTAAAACATGGTAGTAAGTAGCATATTAAACCCTTTTATAATGGGTAGTGTAGAATCGCTGCATATTTCAGGGATATGCGCTCCTGAGGACTCATTAGTGCTGCCCTCCTCAGGCGAAACCTGGTTGTGACCTTGTATAATATGGGGCTAGCCGGTCTCACCTACCAGTTTGGGTCACAAACCCTTTTTCGTTTGCTTTGATGTTTTACTCATTGTTTATTACGTTTACACCCCAAATCTCTCCTAATCCTGGAGATCAAACCTATGAAAGCAATTTATGAATGATCATAACACCTCTATGAAGGGTAATTATCATCTCCTTCATAAATATACATTTATATGTATAAATACATATGTGGTCAATGCATAGTACTGGCACATGACTTATCACTTTCCAGGACCTTACAAAGCACCAGGAACATTCATAACAAGCGGAGGAGAAGCGATTCTGGCAACTTAATAGGAAAGGATTCTTTACAGTTAGAGCAGTCAGACTGTGGAATGCCAACCACAAGATATAGTAATGGCAGATAGTATAACAGCATTTATAGAAGGGCTGGATACTTTTTTAACAAAACATGACATTGTGGGTTATAAATAATCTAGTAATAGAAAATGTATAACTTTGGAGATAGACCAAGGACATTAAAGTTAAAACTTTTTCAACCTATGTAACTATGCAAGTATGCAGAATGCACATTAGGAAAATGCTTGAAATGCAATTCCCTATAATATTATTTTACAAGTAATTTCCTCTTAATTTTCCGCTTTGTAAAGTGCTAGTTATAAGCCCAATCTATGGATCTAAAAAGTGCAAAACACTCCTGAAACACTTGTACGTATGTTCTATAATCTTTATTTCTTATGGTGCCTAAGGGAAGCCGTAATGATAAGACTCCTGCTTGGTAACAAGTGCAGTTATTTGCCTCCATAATGAAAGTGAATTACCAATGATGAAAGGGTTAATACTTGGACCCTGCATCAGTAATAGCCCTTGTAGTAACCATGACAACTATTGTGAGGGCATAAACAAGTGTCATAAAGAAGATTCCATAAAAGAATGCCGCGCTGCCATGATCAGCGCCATTACTGATGATGCGCCTGAGGACCTTGAGCTTGACCACCCCACGTAATGTGCCAATGTTGGTGTAATTTGGAGGTTCTAGCAGGGAAAGGGGTTGTCTTCTTAGACACCCCGGGGGGAAGGGAAGGTAACAGAGGGGGGGTCCCCAAAACAGGATCCCCTTCTGTTACTATGTACAAAGAGCTGCTCTTCTTTGGGAGTTCATAGATGGATCCTTGACTTTAATGGGTGATAAATTGGGAGGGGGAGGGGATACTCATCCTATTAGGGGTTATCCATAATGAGCAACCCCTGTAACCAAGTACCCAACATCTTGAGAGACGGAGCTGGATCTGTAAGGGAGAAGTGGTAGATCCACCTGGGAAATCAGATCAACTAAATTCGTTCCAGCAATAAATGTGGTGACAGATATCGCAGCCAGATCTCTCCCACATCCAGTTTATCACAATAATAGTCTATATTTGTTATGTCGTTCTCTGTAAATATGTAGAAATTCTAAAACTCCGTCATATATCGGCACTAACTCTCTAAGCCCAAGGGAAGGGCAGCCCTCCAGCCATGGTTCCCTAGAGGTTTCCTCCACAGGGGGTTTTCCTCTCCTGAGAGCTGGAGGGTGACTCTTCGTGAGTCGAGGGTTGTGCCATTTTCGGTGTCATGTAAATTTAAATAAAGTTGAGAACGTTTGACACCTAATTGCAATGATTTGTGTATTTATTTTGTATGTGTCTGATTCATTTTGTTTGGGAGTCGGGGTCCATCACACATCACTGAGTCATACGTCTGGACATCTGCCGCCAGAAGTTTTGCTCCAGGGGTTGCCCCTGCTCTGAGGAGTTTGATGGAGCAGAGAAGACAAGAATTACAGAACTCATCCTCAGAATAAGGACTTCTATTACAGTACTACAAGCAGCTTCCTCGTCTCATTCACACAGTGAGTATTTTGGGCACTAATTTACATCAGTATTTGTAAGCTGAAAACCAGAGGGGAACAAACACAGTGAAAAATAGTAACTGAAACACTTTCACCTCTTCTGTTTTGGATCCACTCCTGGCGTCTGCTAACAAATACTGATGCAAAATATCGCCATGGAAGTTCCCTAAATTCTTACTGACTGATTTGACTGTTTGAGTAGCAGTCAAGCAACAGAGGTTGCAAGCGTTAAAGGAGTTTTCTGGTATCAAAAACCCCTGTCCCCCTTGCCATTTTTCTCTATCCTGAACCTGTGCTTCCTGCCCTGATCTCGGACTGTCTGACCTAGTCCTTGTCTTCGCTCTCCTGAGTCTGGTACCCTGGTACCTCCGGAATGCTGCTGCAGTCCCGGGAACTGCACTGAAGTGGTACCTGGTGTCTACCGGAGGCCCAGTCTATCCTCACCACCAGAGGTTCTAGTGGAGACCCAGTAGACACCTAGTCACAACCCTCCCGTGGGGCAGTGGGTCCATATCCACCAGGGTTACACCCACATAGCAAATGTGGTACCAATATTCAAGAAGGGGATAACATCTGAGCCTGGAATTTATAGGTCGGTAAGTTTAACTTGTACTGTGGGCAACAACTTTGAGGGTTTTCTAAGAGATACTAACCTGGAGCACCTCAATAAGAATAACCTAAACATATGATTATGAGGGATCTGTCCTGCAAACTAATCTGAAAAGATTCTATGGGGAGGTAAGTTCAGGTTGGACCAGGGAAACTTAGTGGATGTTGTCATCTGGACTTTTCAAAGGCATTTGATACGGTGCCATACAACAGGTTGGTACATAAAAATGTTCAATATATTATATGGTAAACTTGCTCCACGAAAGAACAAGTCCTTGTGTGGTCGATGGAAAAATCAAGGAAAAGATAAGTGATGCGGTCGTTACCTCTTGACAGCTCCATTTCGTACTTGTTCTCTAGTCCCTCCATGGCCACGGTGATAAAAAATTCCCTGAAAAGCTCATTATTCTAATAAAAAAAATACAAAGTAAGGAGCTGACACAAAGGAGAGCAGACAGCTCGTATGTCGGAATAAGCAATTGCAGTTACCGTAATTTTCTCAAAGAAGGTGCCATTAATCACTATGGCGTACGCCGAGCAGCCGCCTCTACCTGTAGGACAAAGTGCACCAGGACTTAGATACTTTGCGGTGCCGACTCAATCCATTGACCTTAGTAGGGCTGCTATGAATAAGTGGTATAAGTTCTTAAAGGGGAATCCAAGTAGTGGACAATCCCTCTAAGTCCCAAATCTAAACCAAAAAAGTTCAAAAGTCAACAACAAGATGTCAAACTTTATTCCGCAGACTGGAAGTGGACCTACCAGAACCTGTGGAGATGGCACCTTTGACCATTGAGGATTAGTAAGTTGTAATACTTGCTATTTTAACCCCTTTAAGGATATCTCTGGACTATCCCTTTAAAAAGAGAAGCGCTGTATTAAAAAAAAACGTACTATTATCAACTTCAACGTGGGGCTCTCCAAGGCTCATGGGGACTCGATAGCCGGAGGGATCATCAGATTCCAGGATGCTGACTAACTCCTGCTCCGTCAGGTCCGGGGCTGCTGGGATCTGGTTCGACTTGCAGATGTTAATAAAGATTTTGGTATTTTTGGATGTGCGAGTTTTAATGCAGAAACCTAACACAGAAATAAAAACAAAAAGTGAACAAAAACACAATAAAATCGGCAAAAGCCAAGCAGCATTTACATGTAATCAACTGCATAAGAAATTATGTGACCCCCCACGTTGGTTGCATCATGTGACCGTTGCAGTCAATAAGACCCCACTGCCCCACTGTGGTATCTGTCACATAATATGCACAAAGTAATCTGGATAATAATCAGAGGACGCCCATCTCACCCGGCTGGGGTCTGATCTCTCTGCTTTCTGGTAAGTTCGGTATTCTGCTCTCCATCTCCTGTTTGGCCTGAAATGAGGCAACAAGTGAGAATCAGTGAGTAACATGAACAGGATGGTTCTGCAAACTGATTTTTCCTGCACCAAAATAGTACAACTGTGAGGGGTCTAAAGCCAACAATACACATTAGGTAAATGTTGGAGACTGCCGCGCCCCCGGCGGCTGACGGAGGAGACATTCACCCGGTGATTGCTGGCCTCTCCAATTCATCTTCGTACCTTCATCAGCATCTGTTCATACAGCGCTTCCTCCATGTTTGCGTTCATTTCTGCAGACAGCAGCGACTTGTCAGAGGCCATTTTTTCGGTCAAAGACAGAAGCTCAGAGATCTTGTTTTATAAGAGAAAACCTGAAAAATGAAAATATGTATTAATCTTCTCCACAGACGACAAGGGGAGAGTGCGGGAGCCTGACAGCCGACGACATGAGGGGGTGCGGGAGCCTGACAGCCCACGACAAGAGGGGGTGCGGGAGCCTGGCAGCCCACGACAAGATGGGGTGCGGGAGCCTGGCAGCCCACGACAAGATGGGGTGCGGGAGCCTGACAGCCCACGACACGAGGGGGTGCGGGAGCCTGACAGCCCACGACACGAGGGGGTGCGGGAGCCTGACAGCCCATGACACGACGGGGGGCGGGAGCCTGACAGCCCTCGACGCGAGGGGGTGCGGGAGCCTGGCAGCCCACGACACGAAGGGGTGCGGGAGCCTGGCAGCCCACGACACGAGGGGGTGCGGGAGCCTGGCAGCCCACGACACGAGGGGGTGCGGGAGCCTGACAGCCCACGACACGAGGGGGTGCGGGAGCCTGGCAGCCCATGACACGAGGGGGTGCGGGAGCCCCGACACGAAGGGGTGCGGGAGCCTGACAGCCCACGACACGAGGGGGTGCGGGAGCCTGACAGCCCACGACACGAGGGGGTGCGGGAGCCTGACAGCCCACGACACGAGGGGGTGCGGGAGCCTGACAGCCCACGACACGAGGGGGTGCGGGAGCCTGGCAGCCCACGACACGAGGGGGTGCGGGAGCCTGACAGCCCACGACACGAGGGGGTGCGGGAGCCTGGCAGCCCACGACACGAGGGGGTGGGGAGCCTGACAGCCCACAGCACGAGGGGGTGCGGGAGCCTGACAGCCCACGACACGAGGGGGTGCGGGAGCCTGACAGCACACGACACGAGGGGGTGCGAGACCCTGACAATATTGGGAGTGGGATTCTGCACACCTACAGCTAGCTACTTATTGTCCTGAATGTAGTAATCACCTTGGCACATTCCCATCTTCTTACCTGTAGTACAGACGCCAAACACCACTACTCTGACTGCAATCACCCAGCTACAGCGTCACCACGCCTCAGCAGCAGGGGAGCGTCTAGATTGGAGTTGATTTCTTGAGGGGGAGGAGTGATTTCATGGAATCATGATGTCACCGGAAGGGGCGGGGCCTTCTCAGTCCAGTGGACACTATTCCACCTGCAGCTGCAGCAGTGCGCACATTGTGCCGGGACAGGAGGACTGGTGATGAGGAGCTCGTGTTCAGCGTTGTGCTGTGAGGACTGAGGCGGGGAGAACACAATATTAATTATAATAATTTTTTTTAGGCTGTGTGCCCACTATGCGTATTTTAAGCGTTTCCGCGGTGGCAATTCCGCTGCAGAAACGCTTAAAAACGCTTGATAGAAGGTCGGCCATGTTCCCCAATGATAATCCGCATGTGCTTTGCACATGCTGTGTAAATTTCCGCTGCGAATTATCATTGCGGAAAAATCCGCTGCACTACCAATTATTTTGCGGAAGCGTGGCGCTTTCGCCGCCATTGACTTGCATTAGAACACATGGAATCCGCATAACTGCATCTGTACATGCAGAATCCATGCGCTTCAATGTGCGGATGGTACCCGGGTTTGGAGAAGAGGAGACTGTCCTCCGGACCCGGGTACCATAGAACCTGTAAAAAAAGAATAAAATAAAAAATAAATATTATACTTACCTTCTGATGGCCCCCGGTGTCTTTATCCGATGCGTCCTGGCTTGCCAGCAGCTCGCGATGGTCTGAAAAGGGTAATTATATATTTATTTTTTACCATTCTTTTATGGTCACACTATATAAATCCATGCCGGTTGCATGTATTTATATAGTGTGACCAAGTTGTCAAGCACTTTCCAAGTGATGCTAAAATCGCTTGGAAAGCGCTTGTCAACCCGCATGCGGAAATGCAAGTGAAGAACGCTTCACATCAGCAAGTCCCAGGCAGGAAAAAAGCATGTACAATCCACATGCGTTTTTTCTGCCAGGGAGATGCGGAAACGCTCAAAAAAAATCCGGAGCATTTCTGCATCGTGGGCACATAGCCTTACATTAATTGTATGACTCAATATTGAGCACACGTAACCATCTATACACAGCTGGAGGCCGCACGTAGCCATCTATACACAGCAGGAGGCCGCACGTAGCCATCTATACACAGCGGGAGGCCGCACGTAGCCATCTATACACAGCGGGAGGCCGCACGTAGCCATCTATACACAGCGGGAGGCCGCACTAAGCCATCTATACACAGCGAGAGGCCGCACGTAGCCATCTATACACAGCGGGAGGCCGCACGTAGCCATCTATACACAGCGGGAGGCCGCACGTAGCCATCTATACGCAGCGGGAGGCCGCACGGCGCCATCTATACACAGCGGGAGGCCACACGGCGCCACCTATACACAGCGGGAGGCCCACAGCGCCCCCCCCAGAGAGAGCAGGAGGCCGCACGGCGCAATCTATACACAGCGGGAGGCCGCACAGCGCCCACCTCACAGAGACAGCAGGAGGCCGCAAGGCGCCATCTATACTCAGCAGGAGGCCGCACGGCGCACCCGACCCCAAAGACAGCAGGAGGCCGCACGGCGCCATCTATACTCAGCAGGAGGCCGCACGGCGTCACCTATACACAGCGGGAGGCCGCACGGCGCCACCTATACACAGCGGGAGGCCGCACGGCGCCACCTATACACAGCGGGAGGCCGCACGGCGCCACCTATACACAGCGGGAGGCAGCACGGCGCCACCTATACACAGCGGGAGGCCGCACGGCGCCACCTATACACAGCGGGAGGCCGCACGGCGCCACCTATACACAGCGGGAGGCGCCACCTATACACAGCGGGAGGCCGCACGGCGTCACCTATGCACAGCGGGCGGCGCCACCTATACACAGCGGGAGGCCGCACGGCGCCACCTATACACAGCGGGAGGCCCCACGGCGCCACCTATAAACAGCGGAAGGCCGCACGATGCCATCTATACACAGGGGGCCGCACAATGCCATCTATACACAGCGGGAGGCCGCACGGCGCAATCTATACACAGCGGGAGGCTGCACGGCGCCATATATACACAGCGGGAGGCTACACGGTGCCCCCCCCCAAGAGACAGCAGTAGGCCGCACGGCGCCATCTATACACAGCGGGAGGCCGCACGGCGCCACCTATACACAGCGGGAGGCCGCACGGCGCCACCTATACACAGCGGGAGGCGCCACCTATACACAGCGGGAGGCCGCACGGCGTCACCTATGCACAGCGGGCGGCGCCACCTATACACAGCGGGAGGCCGCACGGCGCCACCTATACACAGCGGGAGGCCCCACGGCGCCACCTATAAACAGCGGAAGGCCGCACGATGCCATCTATACACAGGGGGCCGCACAATGCCATCTATACACAGCGGGAGGCCGCACGGCGCAATCTATACACAGCGGGAGGCTGCACGGCGCCATATATACACAGCGGGAGGCTACACGGCACCCCCCCCAAGAGACAGCAGTAGGCCGCACGGCGCCATCTATACACAGCGGGAGGCCGCACGGCGCCCCCCCCAGAGACAGCAGGAGGCCGCACAGCGCCATCTATACACAGCGGGAGGCCGCACGGCGCCCCCCCAGAGACAGCAGGAGGCCGCACGGCGCCATCTATACTCAGCAGGAGGCCGCACGCAGTCACGCACACACAAACATATACAGACATATACATACACGCATAAACACATTTGAAACATAAAAATACATATAAACAGACATCACACAATGACATCTGCCTGCACACACACACACATACATACATATACATACACACACACACACTCACCATCCCCCGACTCGGCTCCAGCTCTTTTCCGGTGCAGCACTGCAGGCCGGGTGCGCACTGCGTGACGTCACAGCTAGGAGACACGGCCGCGCACAGGGCCGTGTCTCCTAGCAGTGACACGGCCGGGCCAGCACAGGGAAGTTAACTGCTGCAGTGCTGGCCCGGCCGAAGAAGAAGCAGCGGCTGTGTGCCGCTGCTGGGGGAGCGATCCTGGGCCCCCCTCCCACTGTCTGCCGGTATGTGCCGTGGCGCCGCACATATAATGTGGACAATCTGGCCATAGACACCCCGGAGCCCCCTGGAGGTTCGGGGCCCCGGGCGGTAGCCCAGATCGTCCTCATTATAATCCGCCTATGCTTATATACATGTAACACTCACTACCCCCTATTCCTGTGTATTGCTGTAATATGTAACCTATACTCGTTATCCATCATTATAAATTAAGAAGATTTTCCACATTATCCGATATATCCACACTCAATCAGTAGATTAGATGTCTGCTGAAGAGGCGATACGCATGAACGTCTCCACATCATCCTCCCCGACTGTGTCTATATGTGCCCCGTGACCCCTGATCATGTGTCTCCATCACGTGCTCGCAGCATCACAGGTCACATAGTTTCCTCGTAGCGTTGGTGCGCGTTGTGTATCGCGCCACGCCTCCTCAGCACCCATTGGTTGGTGGAGACATACCTCCATCCTGATTGGCTATAGTTGGCCGTTTAACTCTTAGCTCTTTCTGAATGATGCCACCCCCTGACGAAGACAAGAAGCCGAAACATACGTCGGGTGGACGCCATTCAGGAGTGGGATCTGCATCTGCTATAGCGTGAGTATAATGCACATGTGGTCACCTTTTTTAAAAATGCTTAAAGTGGATACAAATACATATCTGTCAACAGCACATATGCCCAAATCAGTGCACTACTCTCTACAGGATTCACACCGACATCCAAATAATAAGGGACCAGCCCTTGTATATATACATATACAGGTGCATCTCACTAAAATAGAATATCATCAAAAAGTTAATTTATTTCAGCTCTTCAATACAAAAAAGTGAAACTCGTATAGCCATAATCATCAGCATTAACAGAAATAAACAATAACTGTTTGATTATATTCTAATTTAGTGAGAAACACCTGTATTTGTTCACATATGAGATATATAATTTATGTAGATTTATTCTTTGGAGGCACTTGCACTTTATGTAAAGTTTATGATAATTAAACAATCATATGTACAGATATATCTAACTAATGATATGTATATATATTTTTATATACTGGATTAATTTGTGGCTTGATTCTCTGTATTATCCCTTTGCTGTTCTAATCATGATCCATTCCCACTGGTGTTAATTGTAATTCCTGTCTCGACATCCCCTTTGCGTATAGTTTTTAATTCCCCCCCTTTTTTTGCATTTCCTCCTCTTCCACCTGGTTATCAATATAATAATTATGTGCATCACCCACATGCCTGGACTCTTCTGGTCGGTGTCTCCTTTCTGCTATACACTAGAGTGGTATACTATGTGCACAGATACATGGAGTGCCATATACTTCTCAGGAGGTGCGCAGCGTCCACCTCCTCACCGCACAGGCCCACAAGCTCCTCTCCGGCAGGAAGAAGATGCATTCAGGCGGCTCCTACCACTGCAGCAGACGGCAGTGCACAAGTATACAGGGTGCAGTGTGGATGTGTCTGCACCACTGGGATGTGGCCGACCTGCATGTATACATATGCCCCTCTGCAGGGGGGACTGGCCCACCGGAGGATCGGGAAAACCCCCGGGTCCTGATGGCCCCGCCCCCTACCCCCCTGGGCCCTGTACAGAGAACAGAGGGCCCCCCCCGGTTCGCAGCACTGCCGATATGATTAGTGATGGGCCCTCTGCCTCCTCTGCGCAGCGCGACACTGCCGGCGCGTGCGCAGGAGGTCAGTCTCAGGGTGATGACGTCATTGTCCTGGGACTGCTTCCTGTGCGCGCTGTGGAGTACGGACCCTGCGTCGCTCCAGGCAGCGGCTGCAGCTCATCTCGACGCGTCAGTATGAAACGGGGAGGGGAGGGGGGGAAGGGATAGGGGGGAGGGGTGACTGGGAGGACCCCTGGCCGAGGCTGGCAGTAAATACTACTGGACAATGGGCATGGTTCTCATCATGCCCATTGCCCAGCATGTCCTGCTGCCAGCCTCTGGTTACTGGTACTATGCCCAGCAGCATGTACTATCACCAGGGGCTGGCAGGACATAGTGGGTGGGCATGATAGTACCAAGGAGGCTGGCAGGACATACTAGGCATGAATCATGCCCAGCATGTCCTGCCAGCCACTGTTGGTACCATCATGCATGCCCATTGCCCAGCCACTGGTGGTGTGGTACTATCATGCTAGTACTAACACCAGTGGCTGGCTGGCAGGACATGCCATGTGAGCTTGAATGCTAATACCACAGAGGCTGGCAGTACATACTGGGCAATGGGCATGATAGTACCAGCAGTAGACTGACTAGGCGGTCTCCAGGGCTCCGTCTCCCCTTCTCGCTGCTGTTAGGCTGGGTTAACATTGCGTTTATGCTGTGCGTTACAACGCATCCGTTGTAAATCAGCGCAGACGCAATGTACTGTAGACTTGCATAGCAAAAATAGGCATGCGTTTGAAAGTATGCATTATTTGCAACGCACAGCAAAACATGGTCGGCAGCTGGAGGCCAGCTGAGCACTTCTCTGACAACTGGGTTCTAGTGTCATTCTGTGCCTGCTCATCTCTGTCAGCCGGCATATTTGTCTAATGGCAAAGATGTAGCAGAGCTGGAGACAGAAGATCCGTGGATTACGTCAGAGCGAGGATTTTGTTTTTAATTAAAGATGGAGTCCCTACATGTGTTTTGTGTTTTATTTTTATTAAAAAATTGTGTTGTGTTTTTTTCTGTTTACTGGAAATTCATGGTGGCCATGTGTAGTTTGGCGTGACTCCATGAATTTCAGGCTTAGTGCCAGCTGATAATACAAAGCTGGTATTAACTCCATTATTACCCAGCGTGCCACCCCCCACCAGGGCCGTTGGAAGAGCCGGATAAAGTGCCTGGAAATGGCGCTACGATGAATGCGCCAATTCCAGGGGTGGCTGCGGGCTGCCGTTTTCAGCGTGGGGGGCCCAGAATGCTTGGGCCCTACCATGCTGAGAATCCCAGCCCCCAGCCCCCCCGATCAAAATATGGCGGGAGCCCACGCATTTTTTTTTTTTAATTATTTTTTTTAAATACTTAAAAAAAAACATTGGGCTTTCCTGCCTTTTGATCGCCAGTCAAGGTAAAACCAGGCAGATAAAGCAGACAGCTACGGGCTGCCACCTCTATCTGCGCTGAGAATCAAAATTTCTGCAGAGCGCTATGTCATTTTTGTTTTATTATTTATTTATTTTCACACTTCTATATGTGTGACAGTCCCAACAGCCAATCACAGAGGCTGACCCAGAGAATGGGTGTCTGTGACTGGCTGCTTGAGTAACCTGAAAGCAGCCCATACATAGTACCATACTAGAATGTATGGGCTGATTGTACATTACTCAAACAGCCAATCACAGAAGCCCATCCTCTTTGACAGCATCTGCGATTGACTGTTGGGTCTGTCACATATAGAAGTGTGAAAAGAAAATTTTAAAAATGAATTTTTGATTCTCACCGCAGATAAAGCAGACAGCTACGTACTGCCACCCCCAGCTGCCTGGCTTTACCTTGGCTGGCGATCAAAAGACAGAGAAGCCGAATATTTGTTTTAAACTTAACTTTTTTTTTTCCCGCCATATGTTGATCGCCAGCCAGATAAAACCAGGCTGCTGGGGGCTGGGATTCGCAGCATGGTAAGGCCCAAGCGTTCTTGGCCCTCCACGCTGAAAATCGCAGCCCGCAGCCACCCCTGAAAATGGCGCATTCATCATGGCACCATTTCTAGGTGCTTTACCCGGCTCTTCCAGCGGTCCTGGTGGTGAGTGGCACACTGGGTAATAATAGGGTTAGTACCAGGCCATCTTTGCCTTATCAGCTGGTACTAAGCCCGAAATTCATGGTTTCACGCCAAATTAGACATAGCCACCATCAATTTCTAGTAAACAGAAAAAAAAAAGACAGAATTTTTTTTTTTATTATTAAAAATAAAACACATTTAGGGACTCCATCTTTAATAAAGAAAAATCCTCACTCCCAATGTAATCCATAGGTCTTCTGTCTTCATCTCTCTTAGATCTTTGCCATCAGACAAATATGTCTGCTGACAGATGAGCAGGCACAGAATGACACTGGAGCACTGTTACTGTGTAGTGCAGTGCTATGTTTCTTTTTTTGTCATTTCATGCAGTGTAGAAATCTTGGGAAAAGTGTGGATTGTGCTCTGGAAGTGATCAGTTATAGCTAACTATGTTATTTTCTGCAGAGATAAGTCCTGTATAAAAGATGTGATATATCGGTCTGCAGTTAAAGAACTTCACCTAGAGACATCACTGGTGAGTATGTGTATTACCTATACACACACACACACTGACACTATATACAGAGCTCCTGTGCATAATGTCACTGGTGATCACTGTATTACCTGTACACTGACACAATATACAGAGCTCCTGTGCATAATGTCACTGGTGATCACTGTATTACCTGTACACTGACACTATATACAGAGCTCCTGTGTATAATGTCACTGGTGATCCCTGTATTTCCTATACACACACACACTGACACTATATTCAGAGCTGTGCATAATGTCACTGGTGATCCCTGTATTACCTGTACACTGACACCATACACAGAGCTCCTGTGTATAATGTCACTGGTGATCACTATATTACCTGTACACTGACACTATATACAGAGCTCCTGTGTATAATGTCACTGGTGATCACTATATTACCTGTACACTGACACTATATACAGAGCTCCTGTGCATAATGTCACTGGTGATCACTATATTACCTGTACACTGACACTATATACAGAGCTCCTATGCATAATGTCACTGGTGATCACTATATTACCTGTGCACTGACACTAAATACAGAGCTCCTGTGTATAATGTCACTGGTGAACACTGTATTACCTGTACACTGACACCAAACACAGAGCTCCTGTGTATAATGTCACTGGTGATCCCTGTATTTCCTGTACACTGACACTATATACAGAGCTCCTATGTATAATGTCACTGGTGATCACTGTATTACCTGTACACTGACACTATATACAGAGCTCCTGTGTATAATGTCACTGGTGAACACTGTATTACCTGTACACTGACACCAAACACAGAGCTCCTGTGTATAATGTCACTGGTGATCCCTGTATTTACTGTACACTTACACTATATACAGAGCTCCTGTGTATAATGTCACTGATAATCTCTACATTATCTGTACACTGACTCTATATACAGCGCTTTTTTACATTTTCATTATCAGTCACTATCTGGTGCCATTATGTGCCATGGTCATGGCGTGGCGGTATTTGTCCCTTGTATGTGGTATTATTCAGACAGTCACTATGTGGTGGTAATATGTGGTCTCATGGTGTGGCAGTATATATACCTTGTACTTGGTAGTATTTGATCACTATGTGGTGGTATGTGTTCTGGTCAGGGTGTGGCGGTATTTCTCTCTTCTATATGGTATTATTAGTCTAGGTATAGTGGATGGTTGTCAGTCATTTGTTTTTTCGGATATTAAGAATGGAAACATTCTTTATTTGCAATACATATTAAATACTTGAATGTTTAACCTCTCCCTGTGTTGTGACTACTACACAGCAGCAGAGATTTATTGGTTAATAAAGTTGATTCATTTTGAAAGAGTTTGTGGACTTATGTTATTCCTATATACGGTAACTGCATGGTGCTGGTGGGTCCCAAGATTGATTTTTTCCTGGTGGGCCCCAGGTACTCCAGTCCGGCGCTGGTCCCAGACAGTTACCTCCTCATCTGTCCTGCTGTCGGCTGGGAGTCCTGTACAGTGCAGCATGTAGTGTGATGTGAATGCCACACTATGGAGATGCTGCTCCTACTACTGCCAAGTGAGGATCTCACCTCCCTAGTATGGTGCCCTCAGGAGCTCCCACAGGGCATCACAGGCCTTAGTATGAAGCAATTCCACAAGTCTTCTAGTATTGCTTCATACTAAGGCCTGTGATGCCCTGTGGGAGCTCCTGAGGAGGTGAGAGCCTCACCTCATAGGGCCCCATGATCTCTATGTACGATCCCTGACTGGGCCCCATGATCTCTATGTACGATCCCTGACTGGGCCCCATGATCTCTATGTACGATCCCTGACTGGGCCCCATGATCTCTATGTACGCCGCTGACTCGGCCCCATGATCTCTATGTACGCCGCTGACTGGGCCCCATGATCTCTTTGTACGCCGCTGACTGGGCCCCATGATCTCTATGTACTCCGCTGACTGGGCCCCATGATCTCTATGTACGCCGCTGAGGGGGCCCCATGATCTCTATGTACACCCCTAACCTGATTGGCCCCATGATCTCTATGTACACCGCTGACTGGACCCCATGATCTCTATGTACGCCGCTGACTGGGCCCCATGATCTCTATGCACGCCGCTGACTGGGCCCCATGATCTCTATGTACACCGCTGACTGGGCCCCATGATCTCTATGTACGCCGCTGACTGGGCCCCATGATCTCTATGTACACCCATAACCTGATTGGCCCCATGATTTCTGTATACGCCCCTGACTGGGCCACATGATTTCTATGTACGATCCCTGACTGGGCCCCATAATCTCTGATCTCTCATGATGTTTTTTTTTTATTAAAGATGGAGTCCCTAAATGTATTTTGTGTTTTATTTTTACTGTGTAGTGCGGCACTATGTTGCATTTTGTCATTTCATGCAGTGTAGAAATCTTGGGAAAAGTGTGGCTTGTGCTCTGGAAGTGATCAATTATAGCTAACTATGTTATTTTCTGCAGAGATAAGTCCTGCATAGAAGATGTGATATATCGGTCTGCAGATAAAGAACTTCACCTAGAGACATCACTGGTGAGTATGTGTATTACCTATACACACACACACTGACACTATATACAGAGCTCCTGTGTATAATGTCACTGGTGATCACTATATTACCTGTACACTGACACTATATACAGAGCTCCTGTGTATAATGTCACTGGTGATCACTATATTACCTGTACACTGACACTATATACAGAGCTCCTGTGCATAATGTCACTGGTGATCACTATATTACCTGTACACAGACACTATATACAGAGCTCCTATGCATAATGTCACTGGTGATCACTATATTACCTGTACACTGACACTATATACAGAGCTCCTGTGTATAATGTCACTGGTGAACACTGTATTACCTGTACACTGACACCAAACACAGAGCTCCTGTGTATAATGTCACTGGTGATCCCTGTATTTCCTGTACACTGACACTATATACAGAGCTCCTATGTATAATGTCACTGGTGATCACTGTATTACCTGTACACTGACACTATATACAGAGCTCCTGTGTATAATGTCACTGGTGAACACTATATTACCTGTACACTGACACTATATACAGAGCTCCTGTGTATAATGTCACTGATGATCACTGTATTACCTCTACACTGACACTATATACAGAGCTCCTGTGTATAATGTCACTGGTGATCACTGTATTACCTCTACACTGACACTATATACAGAGCTCCTGTGTATAATGTCACTGATGATCACTGTATTACCTCTACACTGACACTATATACAGAGCTCCTATGTATAATGTCACTGGTGATCACTGTATTACCTCTACACTGACTCTATATACAGAGCTCCTGTGTATAATGTCACTGGTGATCACTGTATTACCTGTACACTGACACTATATACAGAGCTCCTGTGTATAATGTCACTGGTGATCACTGTATTACCTGTACACTATATACAGAGCTCCTGTGTATAATATCATTGGTGATCATTGCATTACCTGTACACTGACACTATATACAGAGCTTCTGTGTATAATGTCACTGGTGATGACTGTATAACCTGTACACTATATACAGAGCTCCTGTGCATAATGTCACTGGTGATCACTGTATAACCTGTACACTGACCCAATATACTGAGCTTTTTTACATTTTTATTATTTTAGCATTATTTGTCACTATGTGGTGGCATTATGTGCTTTGGTCATGACATGACGATATTTGTCCCTTCTATGTGGTATTATTCAGTCACTATGTGGTGGTAATACGTGGTCTCATGGTGTGTCAGTATTTATACCTTGTATCTGGTAGCATTTGATCACTATGTGGTGGTATTATGTGCTTTGGTCATGGTGTGGCGGTATTTGTGCCTTGTATGTGGCATTATTTGGGCACTATGTGGTGGTAATATGTGATCTGGTCACGGTGTGGTGGTATTTCTGCCTTCTATCTGGTAATATTGGTCTTGGTAGAGTGGATTGTGGTTGGTCATTTGTTTTATCTGATATCAATAAGGGGAAACCTCTTTATTTCCAATAGATATTAAATACTTGGATGTTTAACCCCTCCCTGCCCTGTGACTATTACACAGCAGCAGAGATGCAGTTACAGAGATTCACCAGAGAAAGCAAGTTGGCATTTGGTGAGATTTTCACCTCTGTATTTATAAGACAAAACCAGGAGTGGGTGAGAAATGCATAAAACATGACCTCGGATTGCTCCACTCCTGGTTTTGTCTTATAAATACAGAGGTAAAAATCTTACCAAATACTCAAAGTGCCACAATCTTCTGACAGTGCGGATTCCACCAATAAATAAGTGATCACCTTCCCAACCTGTGCATCGCTGAGAACTTGTTTTCACCAATAAAAACCCTTTAATGCAAACTACAGTAATTGTACATCGCAGTTCTGGTGAGCGCACAGTGATGGGCAGGAGCCGCCAATATAATGGGTATAATGGCTAACAGGTATTTGCAAATAGCTGAAGGGTGGGTGGGCCCGGGTGGGCCCCTGGAGTCAATGTCCCTGGTGGGCCCCAGACACCCCAGTCCGGCTCTGCCCCCGCCCCAGCCCGCCCCTGATTTGTCACGCACGGACCCGAAGCGACTGTGCACTGCGATACACACATCCTGTTGAAATTTCTGCTGGCGTTTACAAGCCCCAACCCCCCCTGGGCCCGGTCGCAGTGACTGCCACTGCGACCGCGGACATTACGCCCCTGGCTACGTGAATCATATGTCCCATTTTGGTGCTCCTCACCATTTGCATGGCACAGTCATGCATGCTTCTCTATCACCATAGCATGCTGCAAACAATCAGGATGGCTTCTGCTACATCTCTATATAAAAAGATAGTACATCTGTATTTCTATGATACGTAGAGTGGATGGAAATCATACATCTTGCTAATATTTATTATATTACATTCATCTGATGCTCTGTAGTAACAATGTAAATTAAATTGGCGACTTAGTGCAGTTCTATTACTATTAGTAAATGTGGCACCTTGTGTTCCACAGAATAGCTGAATATTACCTGAATATTTAATCTCAGCTAATGTTCATTTATCTCTTAAATATCATTGGTCAGATGCTGATCACATGACCAGTGGTGGTGCATGCATGATGATTCCATATGAAGTGCACTGAGTGACAGTTGGAAGTGACAGTTGGAATTGACCAACAACAGTGGAAGAGATGTCGGCTAACTCTAAGCAAAGCAATAATATGAATATAAAAGAGGAGGAGATTGTGGTGAGCAGAGAAAGAGTGAAGACACGAAGACCTTCCCATGACACATCTGATGATGAGAGGAAGTCTTCAGTCAACAGGACAAAACCACCAGTCCAGAAGAAAGAAGAAGTAGAGGAGAACGTGGTGAGGAGAGAAGGAGCGAAGAGACTAAGACCTTCCCATGACACATCTGATGATGAGAGGAAGTCTTCAGTCAACAGGACAAAACAACCAGTCCAGAAGAAAGAAGAAGTGGAAGAAAAGGAGAAGGTAGAAAGTCAGAAGATGGGAGCCAAGAAGAGAGGAGCCATCTTCATCTCATCAGGGGACAAAAAGGAGAAGAAAAGAAGAAGGATTACATCAGGACAGAAACCCATGGATCTAAAGCAGAAGGCTGAAGAAGCTGAAGGAAGCAGCGGTGTTCGGCCAACCGGCTCCAAAAGCACAGTCTCTGATACCATCAAGAGGAGATTATTATTCCATCAAGTGCTTGGCCGGGGATGCTATGGAACGGTCCTGCTGGCGGAAGATTCATCTACCCGCAAACATTTTGCTGTTAAGATCATCGGCAAAAGAGCCCTGCTTGCTGACGGTGATGAGCGTGTGATGGTGGAGCGACGGGTTTTACAGCTGGCATCTGGGAGCCCCTTCCTTGTCCACGCAGACTTTGCATTCCAGACCAAGGTACAGTATTGATTGCTCGATATTAGGAAATGTCACACGTACCACACACTGCTCTGCCTCATGGACCCCACTGATATCATCTTACATTTCAATATAGCATGTCCCAAGGTAACCGCAGACAATAAGATGAATGTGATGACTATACACATGGGATATTGTGGCCCCTACTGTAATCAATAACATTTATGGCGGGGCTTGGTACATTGGGAATCATTTATTAAAACAGCCTTTTTACTTATCCCAGCCAATCACAGAACAGCTTTTACTTTTCCAGGTCAGTTAAAACAACCTTAGCTGAGCTCTAATTGGTTAGTATGGGCAACTAGTTTTCTAGTGAGCAGATTTATTAATGAGGCCCAATGTACCCCGCTCTATAAATGATTGAAAATATTAGATGTCATCATAGAGGTCAATGAACTGTAGAAAATCACTTGCCCGGACCTCATGTTTCTAATTGGGTGACTGGTAATATTTGTATCATTTACAGCATTAGCTGGGCATTATCTTGTTGTAGGCATCATCGCCATGTAGTAGTCTCTAGCTCATTTCTTTGACACTGTAGAATTTTACATATTATTATCTTGCATAGACATGGGATTTCAGAATAGATTAAATGTATTTGTTATTTTTTGTTATTTCCTGGGTGACATTGTATTTTGTGTATACCATGTGGGGGACCCTGTGTACACTATATGTCAGGGCTATTGACTTTTGTGCACTTTATATACAATTTGAGAATGTGTTAATATTTTTGTATACAAGTATTATCTGTATCTTAAAGGCTTTTTTTTATTAATGTTGGGACATTTTTATGCACGTGCATCTACTTGTTTTTCATTGCCATGTTTTCTATGTATAAATATACTGGAATAAAGTACAAAATCCACTGTCTTGGAGTGAAATTTCTTCTAACCTCACCAAGTAATGAAAAAGATGGTATCATATTGAGCAGGGGCGAGGTGGGTCAGAGGGGCACATGCCCTCCAGGCCGGTCGCCAAGCAGCTGCTTCTTTACAGACTGCAGGGCGGCCCTGTATCTTTCATTGTGTACATGTGCCAGCTGGGCATCTGCAGCCCAGAACAGCAGGCACAGGCCACGTTCTTATGCCTGCCGGAGAGAAGCTTCAGCCGCTGTGCAGTACGAGAGGGCAGACATCTTTGATTCTTGTAAGGCCACGACCCCACTATCAGTATTTGGTCAGTATTCGGTCAGTATTTTTTCTCAGGAGTGGGAGACAAAACCAGGAGTTGGTGATAAATGCAGAATTGGTGACTTGTTTCTATCATACCTTTTCTCTGATTGTTACTGACCTGGTTTTGGCTCCCACTCCTGAGAAAATATACTGACCAAATACTGATAGTGGGGCCGTGGCCTTAGCCTGAGCTCCGGATAGTGGTCAGGACAGGAGATTTATACTTTTTGTAGAGTGTGGAAGTGGCAGGACGCTGCTCACCTCCTGACAAGTCCAGGGCCAGATCCTGAATGTTATCTATGGTCGCTCTGCTGAGGATCAGAAAGATTTATTGTAGCAGATGGACCCTTCAAGCAGGTTGGGGTCGTGCTGTCAGTGTGAGATCATCGGCTCTTGATCTGTATGAATGTTCAAATCACATCGGACCTGAGATCGAGACACTTCAGACCTTACTATACAGACCCCTGCCCCAGACTGATCCTGCACCAGCTACAGGGCCAGAGCCGGCATAACCACCCATTGCACCAGGGCAAGTGCCAGGGCCCTGGGCAAGAGGGGGGGGGGGCCCACTCACAGTTAGGGACACTGGAACGCTATTGGGCCTGTGAGTTGGGGGGGCCCGGTGTAACCCCCCCGTGCTTTACGGTGTTTGAAATATTCACCTCTCGTCATACCCTGCTGGCCGCAGGTCCAGTCTCCTCTGCGTCTTCTGACTCTGTCACGTCTCAGTGTTGAAGAGACAAGACCTGTAGCCAGCAGGGTATGAGGAGAGGTGAGTATTTTATTATTTATTTTTTATGTATGGAGCCCATTCTCTATGGAGCATTATATGGGGCCCATTCTCTATGGAGCATTATATGGGGCCCATTCTCTATCGAGCATTATATGGGGCCCATTCTCTATGGTGCATTATATGGGGCCCATTCTCTATGGTGCATTATATGGGGCCCATTCTCTATGGAGCATTATATGGGTCCCATTCTCTATGGAGCATTATATGGGGCCCATTATTCTGTATGGCATATTACATGACGCCCATTATTCTTCATGGAGTAATATATGGGGTCAATTATGGTGTAATGAGCATTATATGGGGTTCATTATTCTGTATAGAGCATTATATGGGGCCTATTATTCTGTATGGAACATTATATGGGGTCCATTATTCAGTATGGAGCCCATTCTGTATAGAGGACTATGTGGTGCCCATAATACTGTATGGAGTGCTATGTAGTGCCCATAATACTGTATGGAGGACTATGTGGTGTCCACAATACTGTATGGAGGACTATGTGGTGCTCATACTACTGTATGGAGGACTATAATGTACAGTCTAAAATGAAAACTTTTGAATCCCCCCATGACACGCCCCATGCACTGTGAGGATTCGCCGGTTTCTGAGCTATTATAGAATTTACAATAGATATCACTCATGTAATGTAAGAAGTACCGTATTTTTCGGACTATAAGATGCACCGGACCATAAGACGCACCTAGGTTTTAGAGGAGGAAAATAAAAATAAAAAAATTTAAGCCAAAAATGTGTTCCTGATGCACTTTTAAGGGGGAGGGGGTCTTCTGCTGACACTGGTATAGGTGTAATGTCCCCCAATTCTGACAATATCCCCCATCCTGGTATATATGCCCCCCCCCTTCCTTTTATACGTGGTCCCCATCCCCATCCTGGTATGCATGGCACCCCTCATCCCTATCCCGGTATGCATGGCACCCCTCATCCCTATCCCGGTATGCATGGCACCCCTCATCCCTGTCCCGGTATGCATGGCACCCCTCATCCCTGTCCCAGTATGCATGGCACCCCTCATCCCTGTCCCGGTATGCATGGCACCCCTCATCCCTGTCCCGGTATGCATGACACCCCTCATCCTTATCCTGGTATAGTGGTATGCATGGCACCCCTCATCCCTGTCCTGGTATAGTGGTATGCATGGCACCCCTCATCCCTGTCCTGGTATGTATGGCACCTCTAATCCCCATCATGCTGCACATGGCCCCCTCAGCGTTACCCTGGTATGTATGGCCTCCTCATCCCCCATCCTGGTATGCATGGCTCTCTCATCCCCAATCCTGGTATGCATGACTCTCTCATCCCCAATCCTGGTACATATGGCCTCCTCATCCCCCAATCCTGGTATGCATGGTTCCCTCATCCCCCAATCCTGGTATGCATGGTTCCCTCATCCCCCAATCCTGGTATGCATGGTCCCCTCATCCCCCAATCCAGGTATGCATGGTCCCCTCATCCCCCAATCCCGGTATGCATGGTACCCCTCATCCCTATTCTGGTATGCATAGAACCCCACTTTCCTATCCTTGTATGCATGGTACCCCTCACCCCCCAATCCTGGTATGTATGGCACCACTCACCCCCCAATCCTGGTATGTATGGCACCCCTCACCCCCAATCCTGGTTTTCATGGTTCAGTCACCCCCCAAATCCTGGTATGTATGGCACCCCTCACCCCCCAATCCTGGTATGTATGGCATCCCTCACCCCCCAATCCTGGTTTTCATGGTTCAGTCACCCCCCAAATCCTGGTATGCATTGTACCCCTCATCCCCCAATCCTGGTATGCATGGTCCCCTCACACCCCTTTCCTGGTATGTATGGTACCCCTCACCCCCCATTCCTGGTATGTATGGCACCACTCACCCCCCAATCCTGGTATGTATGGCACCCCTCACCCCCAATCCTGGTTTTCATGGTTCAGTCACCCCCCAAATCCTGGTATGTATGGCACCCCTCACCCCCCAATCCTGGTATATAAGGCACCCCTCACCCCCCAATCCTGGTATGTATGGCACCCCTCACCCCCCAATCCTGGTTTTCATGGTTCAGTCAGCCCCCAAATCCTGGTATGCATTGTACCCCTCACACCCCTTTCCTGGTATGTATGGTACCCTTCACAACCCATTGCTGGTATGTATGGCACCCCTCATCCCTTTCACGGTGCACAGATACAAAAAAATAAACACATACTCACCTTTCTTCCCTGTGCTCCAGCGCTTCTGAATCCTGTTCTGCCGGGGAGCAGTGCGGCGCCAGAGTACGCGTGTGCCCATACCGTGCTGTTCAACGCCATTTTGCTGAAGACACACTGCAAATATGTCTTCAGTAAAATGGCGCCGGATAGAGCTATGCATATGTGCCGATTCCAACGCCTTCACTCCTGCCCTGGTCTCCGGCGAGAAGAGAAGCACCGCTGCAACGCTCCTCCAGGTCAGGTAAGTATGGCGCCGGAGATCGCGGTATGTGTTCAGTGTCTACGCATACCGCAATCTCCGGCGCCATACACACTTCTCTTACCTGTAACGTAATGGGTTCTTCTGTCTAGAGCCAGACTGCGCAGGCATGTAGCGCTTGCCAAGTCTTTAAAGGCTTCAGACAGAGGGAGGCTTGTAGTGTTATATTATATATACAGTACAGACCAAAAGTTTATTTAAAGATTTTTCTGTATTTTCATGACTCTGAATATTGTACATTCACACTGAAGGCATCAAAACTATGAATTAACACATGTGGAATTATATACTTAACAAAAAAGTGTGAAACAACTGAAAATATGTCTTATATTCTAGGTTCTTCAAAGTAGCCACCTTTTGCTTTGATGACTGCTTTGCACACTCTTGGCATTCTCTTGATGAGCTTCAAGAGGGAGTCACCGGAAATGGTCTTCCAACAATCTTGAAGGAGTTCCCAGAGATGCTTAGCACTTGTTGGCCTTTTTGCCTTCACTCTGCGGTCCAGCTCACCCCAAACCATCTCGATTGGGTTCAGGTCTGGTGACTGTGGAGGCCAGGTCATCTGGCGTAGCACCCCATCACTCTCCTTCTTGGTCAAATAGCCCTTACACAGCCTGGAGGTGTGTTTGGGGTCATTGTCCTGTTGAAAAATAAATGATGGTCCAACTAAACGCAAACCGGATGGAATAGCATGCCGCTGCAAGATGCTGTGGTAGCCATGCTGGTTCAGTATGCCTTAAATTTAGAATAAATCCCCAACAGTGTCACCAGCAAAGCACCCCCACACCATCACACCTCCTCCTCCATGCTTCACGGTGGGAACCAGGCATGTAGAGTCCATCCGTTCACCTTTTCTGCGTCGCACAAAAACACAGTGGTTGGAACCAAAGATCTCAAATTTGGACTTATCAGACCAAAGTACAGATTTCCACTGGTCTAATGTCCATTCCTTGTGTTCCTTATCCCAAACAAGTCTCTTCTGCTTGTTGCCTGTCCTTAGCAGTGGTTTCCTAGCAGCTATTTTACCATGAAGGCCTGCTGCACAAAGTCTCCTCTTAACAGTTGTTGTAGAGATGTGTCTGCTGCTAGAACTCTGTGTGGCATTGACCTGGTCTCTAATCTGAGCTGCTGTTAACCTGCGATTTCTGAGGCTGGTGACTTGGATAAACTTATCCTCAGAAGCAGAGGTGACTCTTGGTCTTCCTTTCCTGGGGCGGTCCTCATGTGAGCCAGTTTCTTTGTTTTCTTGATGGGTTTTGCAACTGCACTTGGGGATACATTCAAAGTTTTCCCAATTTTTCGGACTGACAGACCTTCATTTCTTAAAGTAATGATGGCCACTCGTTTTTCTTTACTTAGAATTTGCATTATGGTAAGAAAAAAGCAGCTAACAGTCTATTCAGTAGGACTATCAGCTGTGTATCCAGCTGATTTCTGCACAACACAACTGATGGTCCCAACCCCATTTATAAGGCAAGAAATCCCACTTATTAAACCTGACAGGGCACACCTGTGAAGTGAAAACCATTTCCGGTGACTACCTCTTGAAGCTCATCAAGAGAATGCCAAGAGTGTGCAAAGCAGTCATCAAAGCAAAAGGTGGCTACTTTGAAGAACCTAGAATATAAGACATATTTTCAGTTGTTTCACACTTTTTTGTTAAGTATATAATTCCACATGTGTTAATTCATAGTTTTGATGCCTTCAGTGTGAATGTACAATTTTCATAGTTATGAAGATACAGAAAAAGCTTTAAATGAGAAGGTGTGTCCAAACTTTTGGTCTGTACTGTATATATATATGTGACTACTATGTCTCTATAAATGTGATACTCATGTGTTTGTGATCCTCCATTGCTATACTCTGTACGATTGCCTTTTAATTTTTGCAATATTTAATAGAGATTTATTTTAGCGGCAATAAGCGCCTATTGTTTCATTTTGGTGGTATCTATAGTTTTGGTGTTGCCTGTAGTGATAAAGTCTTGGATTACTCATGCTCCTTATGTTGGTAGTCATATATATGACAGTGTAAAACATCTGATGTCTGTATCACAGTATTTGATATACCAGTCACATATTATTGGCTGGCAAATTTTAGCCTGGGGGGCAAGCACAATGCAGCGGCCCATGAGTGTCGCGGCCATCTTTAGGCTTGAGTTTCATGTAGCACCTGATGAGTATAGCATGTGTGCGACCAAGGTACATCTGCTAACAACCCATTTCATAAAGATCACAGCTTTTTTCAGCTGTACTGGTAGAAATTAATTACAAATGGTTCACTTATTGTTAATGGCTGCACAGTTTTTGCAAAAGCATGCGGCCATTACCAAGAAACAAGCAATTTGCACTTAATATCTAATCATATAGTGGAAAAACAGTAGTTAAATGATTGGCAGTGAGCTCCTGTGCTTGGTTTGCACAGTCATGCTGAAAGAGTCCTATTAAAAGCCTAACTGTAGCTTCCAAATTAGTTTTACATGTTGGATAAACCCTTTATTTGTCCTGCTTATTCTTTTCTTTTAAACATCTTTTTATTAAGGTTTTTTTTAAAGAAGGTTAACAATTGAACAAAGAAAAGTCACATTGTTAATGAAACAAATCAAAGATAATGATATCACATAGATTATAAGAGCAGAAATTGACCAGACTGCATAAATTTCAGCCAAACATTGACACGTTTCGGAAGAGAGAAAAAATATAAGAGAGAGGTTCAATTCTTTTGAACTTGTCGTAGTACAAAATTGTGGTCACATAACATGTTATCATATTCAAGAAGGTTTATTGTGATATCCTGGAAATAAAAACTTCAGAAGAGAAAAAGAAAAAAAAAAAACCTGGAGAAGGGGGGAAGGTTGAAAGGGAAGTGGGATGAACGGGGAGATGAGGGAGATGAGATGGAGGGGGGGGGGGGGACTACAAAGATATAGATGATGGGAGGGGGGGGGACTACAAAGATATAGATGATGGGAGGGGGGTGGGACTACAAAGATATAGATGATGGGAGGGGGGGGGGGAGTTGGGATTAGAATGGGCTAGCGATCTGAGTATTTTAGGTTAGTATTGTGCGGTCTGTAATATATTTGTGCCAGGGACGCCATATCAACGAGAATTGTTTATGCCTTTTTTCATCCCAACTAGCCAATTCTTCTAGCCTGTATACTTGTTCAACCTTCATTTCCCAGAGTGAGATATTTGGGGTCTTCGCAGATTTCCATAAGGATGTCACAAGTAACTTAGCCGAGGCCAGGAGCTGTCTAAGAAGGGTTAATTTTATTTTAGGGAAGTTATCTAGGAACAGAAACAGAAGGCAGATCTCCGGCGAGGTCAAGAGTTGCAAGTTTAAAATTGTATTAATAGTTTGAATTATTTTTGTCCAGAAGGGCTTAATCAATGTACAGTTCCACCACATGTGGAGCATAGTGCCCACATCAGAAGAGCATCTCCAGCACTTAGGATCAAGTCCTTTGTAACATTTCTGAAGTTTTGATGGAGTCATATACCACCTGGAGAGAACTTTATAGCCATTCTCTTGTACTCTAACACATCTAGAGGAGACTTTAGGTGCTAGTAGTAATCTTTTAATTTCAGATGGGGTGAAAGGCCTATTCAGATCCTGTTCCCACTTCATTACATATGGCAGTTTCTTAGGGGTTCTGGCTAGGCATAATTGTTTTTGTAGAGCTGATAACGTTCTTTTTTAGGGGTTTTTTGCAGCTATAAGTTTTTCAAAATCAGTCATTTCCCTAATATAATTTGGAGTTTTAAAGACTAGTTTTAAGTTAGACATAAATTTCTGGTACATAAAGGGGTGAAAAGAGATAGTATCTAGCATTTGATTGAGTTCTGCCAAGCAGGGCATGACCCCATTATCTGTAATTTTTTGGAGTGGTGTTATCAAGTTGTGAATTGAGTTGTGTATTGTGGCATTATGGGCTGGAGAGAGGAGAGAACTAGGTCTCTAACTTGTAGGAGAGGGGAGGGAAACGGGGAGCATATTTGTCTTATATGGGGATTGGACCAGATTTTAAAAGTAGTGGCGGTGAAAGGGTTTTTAATTGATGTATACCTAGTACTACTTGAGGGCGTGAGGATGAGCTGTCTAAGGGGGAATTTAAGGATTGTTTCTTCTACTTTAATCCATTGCTTCTGTGGTGGGAGCCTGATCCAATCCACGACTCTTTGGAGATGAGTGGCTTGTTGAAGTATCTTTAGATCTGGCAGATCTATACCTCCTTCAGAGTGTGGGAGGGATAATATTTGTAAGGGAAGTCTGGGTTTTTGGTTGTGCCACAGAAAACGGCTGAGGAGTTTTCGTATGTCAATGAAAAAAGAATTAGGTAGGTGGATTGGAAGGGCTTGCACTAGATAAGTTATTTTTGGCCATATCATACATTTAAGGAGATTTTTCCTACCCAACCAGGAGATGTATGAGATATTCCAGTTGGGGGTAAGTTTCTGGATTTTCTGCAATAGCGGTGGGAAGTTTAACTTATAAAGTTCTTGTAGGTTTGGAGAAATCTCAACTCCCAAGAAACGTATTGATGGGGGGGACCAGGTAAAGGGGGACCCGATTGCCATTTGTGTTTTTTGTGGTTCTGGGATATTTATATTTAAGACTTGAGATTTGCTAAGATTCACCTTAAAATTTGATAGTGCACCGTATTCCTTGAGTAATGTCAGGATAACTGGGACAGATATTCTCGGGTTAGAGGTCATGATCAGTAGATCGTCTGCGTATGCTGCGATTTTATGTTCAGTACCAGCTGATTTGATGCCAACGATCCTCCCCTCCTCTCTGAGCTTTTGTAGTAAAGGTTCTAGTGTAAGAATAAAAAGGAGAGGGGAAAGCGGGCATCCCTGCCTGGTGCCGTTAGAAATATTAAAAGATGAAGACATAACATGAGAGAGGATTAGATACACAGCTCAGCAGACAGTATCACACAGGAGAGGATTAGATACACAGCTCAGAAGACAGTATCACACAGGAGAGGATTAGATACACAGCTCAGAAGACAGTATCACACAGGATAAGATTAGATACACAGCTCAGCAGACAGTATCACACCGGATAGGATTAGATACACAGCTCAGCAGACAGTATCACACAGGAGAAGATTAGATACACAGCTCAGCAGACAGTATCACACAGGAGAAGATTAGATACACAGCTCAGCAGACGGTATCACACCGGATAGGATTAGATACACAGCTCAGCAGACAGTATCACACCGGATAGGATTAGATACACAGCTCAGCAGACGGTATCACACAGGAGAAGATTAGATACACAGCTCAGCAGACAGTATCACACAGGAGAAGATTAGATACACTGCTCAGCAGACAGTATCACACCGAATAGGATTAGATACACAGCTCAGCAGACAGTATCACACCGGATAGGATTAGATACACAGCTCAGCAGACAGTATCACACCGGATAGGATTAGATACACAGCTCAGCAGACAGTATCACACCGAATAGGATTAGATACACAGCTCAGCAGACAGTATCACACCGAATAGGATTAGATACACAGCTCAGTAGACAGTATCACACAGGAGAAGATTACATACACAGCTCAGCAGACAGTATCACACAGGATAGGATTAGATACACAGCTCAGCAGACAGTATCACACCGAATAGGATTAGATACACAGCTCAGTAGACAGTATCACACAGGAGAGGATTAGAAACAATGCTCAGCAGACAGTATCACACAGGAGAGGATTAGATACACAGCTCAGCAGACAGTATCACACAGGATAGGATTAGATACACAGCTCAGCAGACATCACACAGGAGAAGATTAGATACACAGCTCAGCAGACAGTATCACACAGGAGAGGATTATATACACGGCTCAGCAAACAGTATCACACAGGAGAGGATTAGATACACGGCTCAGCAGACAGTATCACACAGGAGAGGATTAGATACACGGCTCAGCAGATGGTATCACACAGGAGAGGATTAGAGATACAGCTCAGCAGACAGTATCACACAGGAGAGGATTAGATACACGGCTCAGCCGACAGTATCACACAGGAGAGGATTAGATACACGGCTCAGCAGACAGTATCACACAGGAGAGGATTAGATACACAGCTCAGCAGACAGTATCACACAGGAGAGGATTAGATACACGGCTCAGCAGACAGTATGACACAGGAGAGGATTAGATACACGGCTCAGCAGACAGTATCACACAGGAGAGGATTAGATACACGGCTCAGCAGATAGTATCACACAGGATAGGATTAGATACACAGCTCAGCAGACGGTATCGCACAGGACAGGATTAGATACACAGCTCAGCAGACATTATCACACAGGAGGGGATTAGATACACAGCTCAGCAGACAGTATCACACAGGACAGGATTAGATACACAGCTCAGCAGACAGTATCACACAGGACAGGATTAGATACATAGCTCAGCAGACGGTATCACACAGGAGAGGCTTAGATACACGGCTCAGCAGACAGTATCACACAGGAGGGGATTAGATACACAGCTCAGCAGACAGTACCACACAGTATAAGATTAGATAGACTGCTCAGCAGACAGTATCACACAGGAGAGGATTAGATACACAGCTCAGCAGGCAGTATCAAACAGGAGGGGATTAGATACACAGCTCAGAAGACAGTATCACACAGTATAAGATTAGATACACTGCTCAGCAGATTATCACAGCATAGGATTAGATACACGGCTCAGCAGACAGTATCACACAGGAGAGGATTAGATACACAGCTCAGCAGACAGTATCACACAGGAGAGGATTAGATACACAGCTCAGCAGACAGTATCACACAGTATAAGATTAGATACACTGCTCAGCAGACAGTATCGCACAGGAGAGGATTAGATACACAGCTCAGCAGACAGTATCACACAGGACAGGATTAGATACACGGCTCCACAGACAGTATCACACAGGAGAGGATTAGATACACAGCTCAGCAGATGGTATCACACAGGAAAGGATTAGATACATAGCTCAGCAGACGGTATCACACAGGACAGGATTAGATGCACAGCTCAGCAGACAGTATCACACAGGAGAGGATTAGATACACAGCTCAGCTGACAGTATCACATAAGACAGGATTAGATACACAGTTCATCAGACAGTATCACACAGGAGTGGATTAGATACACGGCTCAGCAGACAGTATGACGAAAGATAGGATTAGATACACAGTTCATCAGACAGTATCACACAGGAGACGATTAGATACACAGCTCAGCAGACAGTATCACACATTACATGATTAGATACACAGCTCAGCAGACAGTATCACACAGGATGGGATTAGATACACGGCTCAGCAGACAGTATCACACAGGAGAGGATTAGATACACAGCTCAGCAGACAGTAACGCACAGGAGAGGATTAGATACACAGCTCAGCACACAGTATCACACAGGAGAGGATTAGATACACGGCTCAGCAGACAGTATCACACAGGAGAGGATTAGATACACAGCTCAGCAGACAGTATCACACAGGATAGGATTAGATACACTGCTCAGCAGACAGTATCACACCGGATAGGATTAGATACACAGCTCAGCAGACAGTATCACACAGGATAGGATTAGATACACAGCTCAGCAGACAGTATCACACCGGATAGGATTAGATACACAGCTCAGCAGACAGTATCACACCGGATAGGATTAGATACACAGCTCAGCAGACAGTATCACACCGGATAGGATTACATACACAGCTCAGCGGACAGTATCACACCGGATAGGATTAGATACACAGCTCAGCACACAGTATCACACCGGATAGGATTAGATACACAGCTCAGCAGACAGTATCACACCGAATAGGATTAGATACACAGCTCAGCAGACAGTATCACACCGAATAGGATTAGATACACAGCTCAGCAGACAGTATCACACAGGAGAGGATTAGAAACACTGCTCAGCAGACAGTATCACACAGGAGAGGATTAGATACAATGCTCAGCAGACAGTATCACACAGGAGAGGATTAGATACACGGCTCAGCAGACAGTATCACACAGGAGAGGATTAGATACACGGCTCAGCAGATGGTATCACACAGGAGAGGATTAGAGATACAGCTCAGCAGACAGTATCACACAGGAGAGGATTAGATACACGGCTCAGCAGACAGTATGACGCAGGAGAGGATTAGATACACGGCTCAGCAGACAGTATCACACAGGAGAGGATTAGATACACAGCTCAGCAGACAGTATCACACAGGAGAGGATTAGATACACGGCTCAGCAGACAGTATGACAAAGGAGAGGATTAGATACACGGCTCAGCAGACAGTATCATACAGGGTAGGATTAGATACACAGCTCAGCAGACAGTATCACACCGGATAGGATTAGATACACAGCTCAGCAGACAGTATCACACCGGATAGGATTAGATACACAGCTCAGCAGACAGTATCACACCGAATAGGATTAGATACACAGCTCAGCAGACAGTATCACACCGAATAGGATTAGATACACAGCTCAGCAGACAGTATCACACAGGAGAAGATTAGATACACAGCTCAGCAGACAGTATCACACAGGAGAAGATTAGATACACAGCTCAGCAGACAGTATCACACAGGAGAGGATTAGATACACGGCTCAGCACACAGTATCACACAGGAGAGGATTAGAAACACTGCTCAGCACACAGTATCACACAGGAGAGGATTAGATACAATGCTCAGTAGACAGTATCACACAGGAGAGGATTAGATACACGGCTCAGCAGACAGTATCACACAGGAGAGGATTAGATACACGGCTCAGCAGACAGTATCACACAGGAGAGGATTAGATACACGGCTCAGCAGATGGTATCACACAGGAGAGGATTAGAGATACAGCTCAGCAGACAGTATCACACAGGAGAGGATTAGATACACGGCTCAGCAGACAGTATCACACAGGAGAGGATTAGATACATAGCTCAGCAGACAGTATCACACAGGAGAGGATTAGATACACGGCTCAGCAGACAGTATGACACAGGAGAGGATTAGATACACGGCTCAGCAGACAGTATCATACAGGGTAGGATTAGATACACGGCTCAGCAGATAGTATCACACAGGATAGGATTAGATACACAGCTCAGCAGACGGTATCACACAGGACAGGATTAGATACACAGCTCAGCAGACATTATCACACAGGAGAGGATTAGATACACAGCTCAGCAGACATTATCACACAGGAGGGGATTAGATACATACACAGCTCAGCAGACAGTATCACACAGGACAGGATTAGATACATAGCTCAGCAGACGGTATCACACAGGAGAGGATTAGATACACGGCTCAGCAGACAGTATCACACAGGAGGGGATTAGATACACAGCTCAGCAGACAGTACCACACAGTATAAGATTAGATACACTGCTCAGCAGACAGTATCACACAGGAGAGGATTAGATACACAGCTCAGCAGACAGTATCAAACAGGAGGGGATTAGATACACAGCTCAGAAGACAGTATCACACAGTATAAGATTAGATACACTGCTCAGCAGATTATCACAGCATAGGATTAGATACACGGCTCAGCAGACAGTATCACACAGGAGAGGATTAGATACACAGCTCAGCAGACAGTATCACACCAGAGAGGATTAGATACACAGCTCAGCAGACAGTATCACACAGTATAAGATTAGATACACTGCTCAGCAGACAGTATCACACAGGAGAGGATTAGATACACTGCTCAGCAGACAGTATCGCACAGGAGAGGATTAGATACACAGCTCAGCAGACGGTATCGCACAGGAGAGGATTAGATACACGGCTCCACAGACAGTATCACACAGGAGAGGATTAGATACACAGCTCAGCAGATGGTATCACACAGGAAAGGATTAGATACATAGCTCAGCAGACGGTATCACACAGGACAGGATTAGATGCACAGCTCAGCAGACAGTATCACACAGGAGAGGATTAGATACACAGCTCAGCTGACAGTATCACATAGGACGGGATTAGATACACAGTTCATCAGACAGTATCACACAGGAGTGGATTAGATACACGGCTCAGCAGACAGTATCACGAAAGATAGGATTAGATACACAGTTCATCAGACAGTATCACACAGGAGACGATTAGATACACAGCTCAGCAGACAGTATCACACATTACATGATTAGATACACAGCTCAGCAGACAGTATCACACAGGATGGGATTAGATACACAGCTCAGCACACAGTATCACACAGGAGAGGATTAGATACACGGCTCAGCAGACAGTATGACACAGGAGAGGATTAGAAACACTGCTCAGCAGACAGTATCACACCGGATAGGATTAGATACACAGCTCAGCAGACAGTATCACACCGAATAGGATTAGATACACAGCTCAGCAGACAGTATCACACCGAATAGGATTAGATACACAGCTCAGCAGACAGTATCACACAGGAGAAGATTAGATACACAGCTCAGCAGACAGTATCACACAGGAGAAGATTAGATACACAGCTCAGCAGACAGTATCACACAGGAGAGGATTAGATACACGGCTCAGCACACAGTATCACACAGGAGAGGATTAGAAACACTGCTCAGCACACAGTATCACACAGGAGAGGATTAGATACAATGCTCAGTAGACAGTATCACACAGGAGAGGATTAGATACACGGCTCAGCAGACAGTATCACACAGGAGAGGATTAGATACACGGCTCAGCAGACAGTATCACACAGGAGAGGATTAGATACACGGCTCAGCAGATGGTATCACACAGGAGAGGATTAGAGATACAGCTCAGCAGACAGTATCACACAGGAGAGGATTAGATACACGGCTCAGCAGACAGTATCACACAGGAGAGGATTAGATACATAGCTCAGCAGACAGTATCACACAGGAGAGGATTAGATACACGGCTCAGCAGACAGTATGACACAGGAGAGGATTAGATACACGGCTCAGCAGACAGTATCATACAGGGTAGGATTAGATACACAGCTCAGCAGACAGTATCACACAGGAGAGGATTAGATACACGGCTCAGCAGATAGTATCACACAGGATAGGATTAGATACACAGCTCAGCAGACGGTATCACACAGGACAGGATTAGATACACAGCTCAGCAGACATTATCACACAGGAGAGGATTAGATACACAGCTCAGCAGACATTATCACACAGGAGGGGATTAGATACATACACAGCTCAGCAGACAGTATCACACAGGACAGGATTAGATGCATAGCTCAGCAGACGGTATCACACAGGAGAGGATTAGATACACGGCTCAGCAGACAGTATCACACAGGAGGGGATTAGATACACAGCTCAGCAGACAGTACCACACAGTATAAGATTAGATACACTGCTCAGCAGACAGTATCACACAGGAGAGGATTAGATACACAGCTCAGCAGACAGTATCAAACAGGAGGGGATTAGATACACAGCTCAGAAGACAGTATCACACAGTATAAGATTAGATACACTGCTCAGCAGATTATCACAGCATAGGATTAGATACACGGCTCAGCAGACAGTATCACACAGGAGAGGATTAGATACACAGCTCAGCAGACAGTATCACACCAGAGAGGATTAGATACACAGCTCAGCAGACAGTATCACACAGTATAAGATTAGATACACTGCTCAGCAGACAGTATCACACAGGAGAGGATTAGATACACTGCTCAGCAGACAGTATCGCACAGGAGAGGATTAGATACACAGCTCAGCAGACGGTATCGCACAGGAGAGGATTAGATACACGGCTCCACAGACAGTATCACACAGGAGAGGATTAGATACACAGCTCAGCAGATGGTATCACACAGGAAAGGATTAGATACATAGCTCAGCAGACGGTATCACACAGGACAGGATTAGATGCACAGCTCAGCAGACAGTATCACACAGGAGAGGATTAGATACACAGCTCAGCTGACAGTATCACATAGGACGGGATTAGATACACAGTTCATCAGACAGTATCACACAGGAGTGGATTAGATACACGGCTCAGCAGACAGTATCACGAAAGATAGGATTAGATACACAGTTCATCAGACAGTATCACACAGGAGACGATTAGATACACAGCTCAGCAGACAGTATCACACATTACATGATTAGATACACAGCTCAGCAGACAGTATCACACAGGATGGGATTAGATACACAGCTCAGCACACAGTATCACACAGGAGAGGATTAGATACACGGCTCAGCAGACAGTATGACACAGGAGAGGATTAGAAACACTGCTCAGCAGACAGTATCACACCGGATAGGATTAGATACACAGCTCAGCAGACAGTATCACACCGAATAGGATTAGATACACAGCTCAGCAGACAGTATCACACCGAATAGGATTAGATACACAGCTCAGCAGACAGTATCACACAGGAGAAGATTAGATACACAGCTCAGCAGACAGTATCACATAGGAGAGGATTAGAAACACTGCTCAGCAGACAGTATCACACAGGAGAGGATTAGATACAATGCTCAGCAGACAGTATCACACAGGAGAGGATTAGATACACGGCTCAGCAGACAGTATCACACAGGAGAGGATTAGATACACGGCTCAGCAGATGGTATCACACAGGAGAGGATTAGAGATACAGCTCAGCAGACAGTATCACACAGGAGAGGATTAGATACACGGCTCAGCAGACAGTATGACACAGGAGAGGATTAGATACACGGCTCAGCAGACAGTATCACACAGGAGAGGATTAGATACACAGCTCAGCAGACAGTATCACACAGGAGAGGATTAGATACACGGCTCAGCAGACAGTATGACACAGGAGAGGATTAGATACACGGCTCAGCAGACAGTATCATACAGGGTAGGATTAGATACACAGCTCAGCAGACAGTATCACACAGGAGAGGATTAGAGATACAGCTCAGCAGACAGTATCACACAGGAGAGGATTAGATACACGGCTCAGCAGACAGTATGACACAGGAGAGGATTAGAAACACTGCTCAGCAGACAGTATCACACAGGAGAGGATTAGATACAATGCTCAGTAGACAGTATCACACAGGAGAGGATTAGATACACGGCTCAGCAGACAGTATCACACAGGAGAGGATTAGATACACGGCTCAGCAGACAGTATCACACAGGAGAGGATTAGATACACGGCTCAGCAGATGGTATCACACAGGAGAGGATTAGAGATACAGCTCAGCAGACAGTATCACACAGGAGAGGATTAGATACACGGCTCAGCAGACAGTATGACACAGGAGAGGATTAGATACACGGCTCAGCAGACAGTATCACACAGGAGAGGATTAGATACACGGCTCAGCAGACAGTATCACACAGGACAGGATTAGATACACAGCTCAGCAGACGGTATCATACAGGACAGGATTGGATACACAGCTCAGCAGACATTATCACACAGGAGAGGATTAGATACACAGCTCAGCAGACATTATCACACAGGAGGGGATTAGATACATACACAGCTCAGCAGACAGTATCACACAGGACAGGATTAGATACACAGCTCAGCAGACAGTATCACACAGGAGGGGATTAGATACACAGCTCAGCAGACAGTACCACACAGTATAAGATTAGATACACTGCTCAGCAGACAGTATCACACAGGAGAGGATTAGATACACAGCTCAGCAGACAGTATCATACAGGGTAGGATTAGATACACAGCTCAGCAGACAGTATCACACAGGAGAGGATTAGATACACGGCTCAGCAGATAGTATCACACAGGATAGGATTAGATACACAGCTCAGCAGACGGTATCATACAGGACAGGATTGGATACACAGCTCAGCAGACATTATCACACAGGAGAGGATTAGATACACAGCTCAGCAGACATTATCACACAGGAGGGGATTAGATACATACACAGCTCAGCAGACAGTATCACACAGGACAGGATTAGATACACAGCTCAGCAGACAGTATCACACAGGAGGGGATTAGATACACAGCTCAGCAGACAGTACCACACAGTATAAGATTAGATACACTGCTCAGCAGACAGTATCACACAGGAGAGGATTAGATACACAGCTCAGCAGACAGTATCAAACAGGAGGGGATTAGATACACAGCTCAGAAGACAGTATCACACAGTATAAGATTAGATACACTGCTCAGCAGATTATCACAGCATAGGATTAGATACACGGCTCAGCAGACAGTATCACACAGGAGAGGATTAGATACACAGCTCAGCAGACAGTATCACACAGGAGAGGATTAGATACACAGCTCAGCAGACAGTATCACACAGTATAAGATTAGATACACTGCTCAGCAGACAGTATCACACAGGAGAGGATTAGATACACAGCTCAGCAGACAGTATCGCACAGGAGAGGATTAGATACACAGCTCAGCAGACGGTATCGCACAGGAGAGGATTAGATACACGGCTCCACAGACAGTATCACACAGGAGAGGATTAGATACACAGCTCAGCAGATGGTATCACACAGGAAAGGATTAGATACATAGCTCAGCAGACGGTATCACACAGGACAGGATTAGATGCACAGCTCAGCAGACAGTATCACACAGGAGAGGATTAGATACACAGCTCAGCTGACAGTATCACATAGGACGGGATTAGATACACAGTTCATCAGACAGTATCACACAGGAGTGGATTAGATACACGGCTCAGCAGACAGTATCACGAAAGATAGGATTAGATACACAGTTCATCAGACAGTATCACACAGGAGACGATTAGATACACAGCTCAGCAGACAGTATCACACATTACATGATTAGATACACAGCTCAGCAGACAGTATCACACAGGATGGGATTAGATACACAGCTCAGCACACAGTATCACACAGGAGAGGATTAGAAACACTGCTCAGCAGACAGTATCACACCGGATAGGATTAGATACACAGCTCAGCAGACAGTATCACACCGAATAGGATTAGATACACAGCTCAGCAGACATTATCACACCGAATAGGATTAGATACACAGCTCAGCAGACAGTATCACACAGGAGAAGATTAGATACACAGCTCAGCAGACAGTATCACATAGGAGAAGATTAGATACACAGCTCAGCAGACAGTATCACACAGGAGAGGATTAGATATAATGCTCAGCAGACAGTATCACACAGGAGAGGATTAGATACACGGCTCAGCAGACAGTATCACACAGGAGAGGATTAGATACACGGCTCAGCAGACAGTATGACACAGGAGAGGATTAGATACACGGCTCAGCAGACAGTATCACACAGGAGAGGATTAGATACACAGCTCAGCAGACAGTATCACACAGGAGAGGATTAGATACACGGCTCAGCAGACAGTATGACACAGGCGAGGATTAGATACACGGCTCAGCAGACAGTATCATACAGGGTAGGATTAGATACACAGCTCAGCAGACAGTATCACACAGGAGAGGATTAGAGATACAGCTCAGCAGACAGTATCACACAGGAGAGGATTAGATACACGGCTCAGCAGACAGTATGACACAGGAGAGGATTAGAAACACTGCTCAGCAGACAGTATCACACAGGAGAGGATTAGATACAATGCTCAGTAGACAGTATCACACAGGAGAGGATTAGATACACGGCTCAGCAGACAGTATCACACAGGAGAGGATTAGATACACGGCTCAGCAGACAGTATCACACAGGAGAGGATTAGATACACGGCTCAGCAGATGGTATCACACAGGAGAGGATTAGAGATACAGCTCAGCAGACAGTATCACACAGGAGAGGATTAGATACACGGCTCAGCAGACAGTATGACACAGGACAGGATTAGATACACGGCTCAGCAGACAGTATCACACAGGAGATGATTAGATACATAGCTCAGCAGACAGTATCACACAGGAGAGGATTAGATACACGGCTCAGCAGACAGTATGACACAGGAGAGGATTAGATACACGGCTCAGCAGACAGTATCATACAGGGTAGGATTAGATACACAGCTCAGCAGACAGTATCACACAGGAGAGGATTAGATACACGGCTCAGCAGATAGTATCACACAGGATAGGATTAGATACACAGCTCAGCAGACGGTATCATACAGGACAGGATTAGATACACAGCTCAGCAGACATTATCACACAGTAGAGGATTAGATACACAGCTCAGCAGACATTATCACATAGGAGGGGATTAGATACATACACAGCTCAGCAGACAGTATCACACAGGACAGGATTAGATACATAGCTCAGCAGACAGTATCACACAGGAGAGGATTAGATACACGGCTAAGCAGACAGTATCACACAGGAGGGGATTAGATACACAGCTCAGCAGACAGTACCACACAGTATAAGATTAGATACACTGCTCAGCAGACAGTATCACACAGGAGAGGATTAGATACACAGCTCAGCAGACAGTATCAAACAGGAGGGGATTAGATACACAGCTCAGAAGACAGTATCACACAGTATAAGATTAGATACACTGCTCAGCAGATTATCACAGCATAGGATTAGATACACGGCTCAGCAGACAGTATCACACAGGAGAGGATTAGATACACAGCTCAGCAGACAGTATCACACAGGAGAGGATTAGATACACAGCTCAGCAGACAGTATCACACAGTATAAGATTAGATACACTGCTCAGCAGACAGTATCACACAGGAGAGGATTAGATACACAGCTCAGCAGACAGTATCGCACAGGAGAGGATTAGATACACAGCTCAGCAGACGGTATCGCACATGAGAGGATTAGATACACGGCTCCACAGACAGTATCACACAGGAGAGGATTAGATACACAGCTCAGCAGATGGTATCACACAGGAAAGGATTAGATACATAGCTCAGCAGACGGTATCACACAGGACAGGATTAGATGCACAGCTCAGCAGACAGTATCACACAGGAGAGGATTAGATACACAGCTCAGCTGACAGTATCACATAGGACGGGATTAGATACACAGTTCATCAGACAGTATCACACAGGAGTGGATTAGATACACGGCTCAGCAGACAGTATCACGAAAGATAGGATTAGATACACAGTTCATCAGACAGTATCACACAGGAGACGATTAGATACACAGCTCAGCAGACAGTATCACACATTACATGATTAGATACACAGCTCAGCAGACAGTATCACACAGGATGGGATTAGATACACAGCTCAGCACACAGTATCACACAGGAGAGGATTAGATACACGGCTCAGCAGACAGTATCACACAGGAGAGGATTAGAAACTGCTCAGCAGACAGTATCACACAGGAGAGGATTAGATACAATGCTCAGTAGACAGTATCACACAGGAGAGGATTAGATACACGGCTCAGCAGACAGTATCACACAGGAGAGGATTAGATACACGGCTCAGCAGACAGTATCACACAGGAGAGGATTAGATACACGGCTCAGCAGATGGTATCACACAGGAGAGGATTAGATACACGGCTCAGCAGATGGTATCACACAGGAGAGGATTAGAGATACAGCTCAGCAGACAGTATCACACAGGAGAGGATTAGATACACGGCTCAGCAGACAGTATGACACAGGAGAGGATTAGATACACGGCTCAGCAGACAGTATCACACAGGAGAGGATTAGATACATAGCTCAGCAGACAGTATCACACGGGAGAGGATTAGATACACGGCTCAGCAGACAGTATGACACAGGAGAGGATTAGATACACGGCTCAGCAGACAGTATCATACAGGGTAGGATTAGATACATAGCTCAGCAGACAGTATCACACAGGAGAGGATTAGATACACGGCTCAGCAGATAGTATCACACAGGATAGGATTAGATACACAGCTCAGCAGACGGTATCACACAGGACAGGATTAGATACACAGCTCAGCAGACATTATCACACAGGAGAGGATTAGATACACAGCTCAGCAGACATTATCACACAGGAGGGGATTAGATACATACACAGCTCAGCAGACAGTATCACACAGGACAGGATTAGATACATAGCTCAGCAGACGGTATCACACAGGAGAGGATTAGATACACGGCTCAGCAGACAGTATCACACAGGAGGGGATTAGATACACAGCTCAGCAGACAGTACCACACAGTATAAGATTAGATACACTGCTCAGCAGACAGTATCACACAGGAGAGGATTAGATACACAGCTCAGCAGACAGTATCAAACAGGAGAGGATTAGATACACCGCTCAGAAGACAGTATCACACAGTATAAGATTAGATACACTGCTCAGCAGATTATCACAGCATAGGATTAGATACACGGCTCAGCAGACAGTATCACACAGGAGAGGATTAGATACACTGCTCAGCAGACAGTATCACACAGGAGAGGATTAGATACACAGCTCAGCAGACAGTATCGCACAGGAGAGGATTAGATACACGGCTCCACAGACAGTATCACACAGGAGAGGATTAGATACACAGCTCAGCAGATGGTATCACACAGGAAAGGATTAGATACATATCTCAGCAGACAGTATCACACAGGACAGGATTAGATGCACAGCTCAGCAGACAGTATCACACAGGAGAGGATTAGATACACGGCTCAGCAGACAGTATCACGAAAGATAGGATTAGATACACAGTTCATCAGACAGTATCACACAGGAGACGATTAGATACACAGCTCAGCAGACAGTATCACACATTACATGATTAGATACACAGCTCAGCAGACAGTATCACACAGGATGGGATTAGATACACGGCTCAGCAGACAGTATCACACAGGAGAAGATTAGATTCACAGCTCAGCAGACAGTAACGCACAGGAGAGGATTAGATACACAGCTCAGCACACAGTATCACACAGGAGAGGATTAGATACACGGCTCAGCAGACAGTATCACACAGGAGAGGATTAGATACACAGCTCAGCAGACAGTATCACACAGGATAGGATTAGATACACTGCTCTGCAGATAGTATCACACAGGATAGGATTAGATACACGGCTTAGCAGACAGTATCACACAGGAGAGGATTAGATACACGGCTCAGCAGACAGTATCACACAGGATAGGATTAGACACACAGCTCAGCAGACAGTATCACACAGGAGAGGATTAGATACACAGCTCAGCAGACAGTATCACACAGGAGAGGATTAGATACACAGCTCAGCAGACAGTATCACACAGGAGGGGATTAGATACACAGCTCAGGAGACAGTATCACACAGTATAAGATTAGATACACTGCTCAGCAGACAGTATCACACAGGAGAGGATTAGATACACAGCTCAGCAGACAGTATCGCACAGGAAAGGATTAGACACACTGCTCAGCAGACGGTATCGCACAGGAGAGGATTAGATACACGGCTCAGCAGACAGTATCGCACAGGAGAGGATTATATACACAGCTCAGCAGACAGTATCACACAGGAAAGGATTAGATACATAGCTCAGCAGACGGTATCACACAGGACAGGATTAGATGCACAGCTCAGCAGACAGTATCACACAGGAGAGGATTAGATACACAGCTCAGCTGACAGTATCACATAGGACAGGATTAGATACACAGTTCATCAGACAGTATCACACAGGAGTGGATTAGATACACGGCTCAGCAGACAGTATCGCACAGGGCGGGATTAGATATATGACACAGCAGACAGTATCACACAGGAGAGGATTAGATACACAGCTCAGCTGACAGTATCACATAGGACAGGATTAGATACACAGTTCATCAGACAGTATCACACAGGAGAGGATTAGATACACAGCTCAGCAGACAGTAACGCACAGGAGAGGATTAGATACACAGCTCAGCACAAAGTATCACACAGGAGAGGATTAGATACACGGCTCAGCAGACAGTATCACACAGGATAGGATTAGATACACAGCTCAGCAGACAGTATCACACAGGATAGGATTAGATACACTGCTCAGCAGATGGTATTACACAGGATAGGATTAGATACACAGCTCAGCTGACAGTATCACACAGGAGAGGATTAGATACACTGCTCAGCAGATGGTATTACACAGGATAGGATTAGATACACAGCTCAGCAGACAGTATCACACAGGATAGGATTAGATACACGGCTCAGAAGACATTATCACACAGGAGATGATTAGATACACAGCTCAGCAGACAGTATCACACAGGAGAGGATTAGATACACAGCTCAGCAGAGGGTATCACACAGCATAGGATTAGATACACTTCTCAGCAGACAGAATCACACAGGAGGGGATTAGATACACAGCTCAGCAGACAGTATCACAGGATAAGATTAGATACACTGCCCAGCAGACGGTATCACACAGGACAGGATTAGATGCATAGCTCAGCAGACGGTATCACACAGGACAAGATTAGATACACAGCTCAGCAGACAGTATCACAAAGGAGAGGATTAGATAAACAGCTCAGCAGACAGTATCACACAGGAGAGGATTAGATACACAGCTCAGCAGACAGTATCACACAGGAGAGGATTAGATACACTGCTCACCAGACAGTATCACACAGCATAGGATTAGAAACACAGCTCAGCAGACAGTATCACACAGGAGTGGATTAGATACACGGCTCAGCAGACAGTATCGCACAGGGCGGGATTAGATACATGGCTCAGCAAACAGTATCACACAGGATAGGATTAGATACACAGTTCACCATCACTGCGTCATAATAGCACTGCAGTATGTGGTAAGGGACTACAACTCCCAGCAAGTGACAGTGCAGGCACCGATCATGTAACTAAACCATCACTGCGTCATAATAGCACTGCAGTATGTGGGGAGGGACTACAACTCCCAGCAAGTGACAGCGCAGGCACTGGTCATGTAACTAAACCATCACTGCGTCATAATAGCACTGCAGTATGTGGTGAGGGACTACAACTCCCAGCAAGTGACAGCGCAGGCACCGATCATGTAACTAAACCATCACTGCGTCATAATAGCACTGCAGTATGTGGTGAGGGACTACAACTCCCAGCAAGTTTATTTCTTTTTATTTTACACGCTGCTGTTTTCCACAGTGAATTACCAGAAAGATCTGCACCAAAATCATGAAGTGCAAATTTGCTGTTGTGGATTTTCTTGCGGATTTTTCCTAATTTGTTCTGATTTTCTATGGAAATCCTCCAGGAACAATCTGCCACATTTGAACAGATCTTCAGGCCTCATTCAGACATCTGTAGTTTTCTGGTACATTAAAAAAAAGGAAAAAAAACAAAACTGATTTTCATCAAAGGGATCGATCCGAATTGTATCAATGTTTGTTACTATATGCAAATAAAAAAATATATATATATATGGATATGTGAGCTGCCCCATAGATGATAAAGGTGCGTATTATGTCTGTCAATAACATGGATGTAAAAAAACAGACGTCTGAATGAGACGTTCACCCACAAGATCATCTAGCAATAGTGCAGCTCTGACCTGACACATAGCATTCACAGAAAGGCTCCTGATCAGCACATATGATGTCTGTGATCTATAAAGAGTCCTCCACATTGTACCCACTACATATACATTCACAATAAAGCTGCCCCCGTAACATCAACTGCCCCACACCTACCACATATAGCCAGGTCCCCGCTCCCCCACACACAGTATATAGCCAGGTCCCCGCTCCCCCACACACAGTATATAGCCAAGATCCCCGCTCCCCCACACAAAGTATATAGCCAGGTCCCCGCTCCCCCACACACAGTATATAGCCAAGGTCCCCGCTCCCCCACACACAGTATATAGCCAGGTCCCCGCTCCCCCACACACAGTATATAGTCAGGTCCCCGCTCCACCACACACAGTATATAGCCAGGTCCCCGCTCCCCCACACACAGTATATAGCCAGGTCCCCGCTCCCCCACACACAGTATATAGCCAAGATCCCCGCTCCCCCACACACAGTATACAGCCAGGTCCCCGCTCCCCCACACACAGTATATAGCCAGGTCCCCGCTCCCCCACACACAGTATATAGCCAGGTCCCCGCTCCCCCACACAAAGTATATAGCCAGGTCCCCGCTCCCCCACACAAATTATATAGACAAGGTCCCCTCCTCCATGTATAGCATATTTATCCAGGTCTCCCTCCCCCACACACAGTATATAGCCAAGGTCCCCGCTCCCCCACACAAAGTATATAGCCAAGGTCCCCGCTCCCCCACACAAAGTATATAGCCAGGTCCCCGCTCCCCCACACAAAGTATAGAGCCAAGGTCCCCGCTCCCCCACACAAAGTATATAGCCAGGCCCCCGCTCCCCCACACAAAGTATAGAGCCAAGGTCCCCGCTCCCCCACACAAAGTATATAGCCAGGCCCCCGCTCCCCCACACAAAGTATATAGCCAAGCTCCCCTCCTCCATGTATAGCATATTTACCCAGGTCTCCCTCCCCCACACAAAGTATATAGCCAGGTTCCCGCTCCCCTACACAAAGTATATAGCCAGGTCCCCGCTCCCCCACACAAAGTATATAGCCAGGTCCCCGCTCCCCCACACACAGTATATAGCCAAGGTCCCCTCCTCCATGTATAGCATATTTATCCAGGTCTCCGCTCCCCCACACACAGTATATAGCCAAGGTCCCCTCCTCCATGTATAGCATATTTATCCAGGTCCCCGCTCCCCCACACAAAGTATATAGCCAAGATCCCCTTCTCCATGTATAGCATATTTATCCAGGTCTCCCTCCCCCACATATAGCAAAGAGAACCAAGTCCAGCACCCCCTCCCCCACCACACAGCATACGGTATATAGACAAGACCCCCACACACAGCATACGGTATATAGACGAGTCCCCCACACACAGCATACGGTATATAGACAAGTCCCCCACACACAGCATACGGTATATAGACAAGTCCCCCCCACACAGCATACAGTATATAGACAAGTCCCCCCACACAGCATACGATATATAGACAAGTCCCCCCACACAGCATACAGTATATAGACAAGTCCCCCACACACAGCATACAGTATATAGACAAGTCCCCCCACACAGCATACAGTATATAGACAAGTCCCCCACACACAGCATACAGTATATAGACAAGTCCCCCCCACACAGCATACAGTATATAGACAAGTCCCCCACACACAGCATACGGTATATAGACAAGTCCCCCCCACACACAGCATACAGTATATAGACAAGTCCCCCCCACACAGCATACGGTATATAGACAAGTCCCCCACACACAGAATACAGTATATAGACAAGCCCCCACACACAGCATACGGTATATAGACAAGTCCCCCACACACAGCATACGGTATATAGACAAGTCCCCCACACACAGCATACAGTATATAGACAAGTCCCCCATATACAGCATACGGTATATAGACAAGTCCCCCATACACAGCATACGGTATATAGACAAGTCCCCCACACACAGCATACGGTATATAGACAAGTCCCCCACACACAGCATACGGTATATAGACAAGTCCCCCACACACAGCATACAGTATATAGACAAGTCCCCCATACACAGCATACGGTATATAGACAAGTCCCCCATACACAGCATACGGTATATAGACAAGTCCCCCACACACAGCATACGGTATATAGACAAGTCCCCCACACACAGCATACGGTATATAGACAAGTCCCCCACACACAGCATACAGTATATAGACAAGTCCCCCATACACAGCATACGGTATATAGACCAGTCCCCCACACACAGCATACAGTATATAGACAAGTCCCCCACACACAGCATACGGTATATAGACAAGTCCCCCACACACAGCATACGGTATATAGACAAGTCCCCCACACACAGCATACAGTATATAGACAAGTCCCCCATACACAGCATACGGTATATAGACAAGTCCCCCATACACAGCATACGGTATATAGACAAGTCCCCCACACACAGCATACGGTATATAGACAAGTCCCCCCCACACAGCATACGGTATATAGACAAGTCCCCCCACACACAGCATACGGTATATAGACAAGTCCCCCATACACAGCATACGGTATATAGACAAGTCCCCCCACACAGCATACAGTATATAGACAAGTCCCCCCCACACAGCATACGGTATATAGACAAGTCCCCCACACACAGCATACAGTATATAGACAAGTCCCCCACACACAGCATACGGTATATAGACAAGTCCCCCCACACACAGCATAAGGTATATAGACAAGTCCCCCCCACAGCATATGGTATATAGACAAGTCCCCCATACACAGCATACGGTATATAGACAAGTCCCCCCACACAGCATACAGTATATAGACAAGTCCCCCCCACACAGCATACGGTATATAGACAAGTCCCCCACACACAGCATACAGTATATAGACAAGTCCCCCACACACAGCATACGGTATATAGACAAGTCCCCCCACACACAGCATAAGGTATATAGACAAGTCCCCCCCCCACAGCATAAGGTATATAGACAAGTCCCCCCACACAGCATACAGTATATAGACAAGTCCCCCACACACAGCTTACGGTATATAGACAAGTCCCCCCCACACAGCATACAGTATATAGACAAGTCCACCACACACAGCATACGGTATATAGACAAGTCCCCCCCATACGGTATATAGACAAGTCCCCCACACACAGCATACAGTATATAGACAAGTCCCCCCACACAGCATACGGTATATAGACAAGTCCCCCCCACACACAGCATACAGTATATAGACAAGTCCCCCCCACACAGCATACGGTATATAGACAAGTCCCCCCACACAGCATACAGTATATAGACAAGTCCCCCACACACAGCATATGGTATATAGACAAGTCCCCCCACACAGCATACGGTATATAGACAAGTCCCCCCCCACACACAGCATACAGTATATAGACAAGTCCCCCACACACAGCATACGGTATATAGACAAGTCCCCCACACAGCATACGGTATATAGACAAGTCCCCCCCACACAGCATACAGTATATAGACAAGTCCACCACACACAGCATACGGTATATAGACAAGTCCCCCCCACACACAGCATACAGTATATAGACAAGTCCCCCCCACACAGCATACGGTATATAGACAAGTCCCCCCCACACAGCATACAGTATATAGACAAGTCCCCCCACACAGCATACGGTATATAGACAAGTCCCCCCCACACACAGCATACGGTATATAGACAAGTCCCCCCCACACAGCATACGGTATATAGAGAAGTCCCCCCCCCCACAGCATACAGTATATAGACAAGTCCTCCACATAGCATACGGTATATAGACAAGTCCCCCACACACAGCATACAGTATATAGACAAGTCCCCCACACAGCATACAGTATATAGACAAGTCCCCCACACACAGCATACGGTATATAGACAAGTCCCCCACACAGCATACGGTATATAGACAAGTCCTCCACATAGCATACGGTATATAGACAAGTCCCCCACACACAGAATACAGTATATAGACAAGTCCCCCACACAGCATACGGTATAGAGACAAGTCCCCCACACACAGCATACGGTATATAGACAAGTCCCCCACACACAGCATACGGTATATAGACAAGTCCCCCACACATAGCATACAGTATATAGACAAGTCCCCCACACACAGCATACGGTATATAGACAAGTCCCCCACACACATCATACGGTATATAGACAAGTCCCCCACACACAGCATACGGTATATAGACAAGTCCCCCCCACACATCATACGGTATATAGACAAGTCCCCCCCACACACAGCATACGGTATATAGACAAGTCCCCCCCACACATCATACGGTATATAGACAAGTCCCCCCCCACACACAGCATACGGTATATAGACAAGTCCCCCCCACACATCATACGGTATATAGACAAGTCCCCCCAACACAGCATACGGTATATAGACAAGTCCCCCACACACAGCATACGGTATATAGACAAGTCCCCCCCACACATCATACGGTATATAGACAAGTCCCCCACACACAGCATACGGTATATAGACAAGTCCCCCACACACAGCATACGGTATATAGACAAGTCTCCCCAACACAGCATACGGTATATAGACAAGTCCCCCACACACAGCATACGGTATATAGACAAGTCCCCCACACACAGCATACTGTATATAGACAAGTCCCCCACACACAGCATACGGTATATAGACAAGTCCCCCACACACAGCATACGGTATATAGACAAGTCCCCCCACACAGCATACGGTATATAGACAAGTTCCCCACACACAGCATACGGTATATAGACAAGTCCCCCACACACAGCATACGGTATATAGACAAGTTCCCCACACACAGCATACAGTATATAGACAAGTCCCCCCCACAGCATACGGTATATAGACAAGTCCCCCACACACAGCATACAGTATATAGACAAGTCCCCCACACACAGCATACGGTATATAGACAAGTCCCCCACACACAGCATACGGTATATAGACAAGTTCCCCACACACAGCATACGGTATAAAGACAAGTTCCCCACACACAGCATACGGTATATAGACAAGTTCCCCACACACAGCATACAGTATATAGACAAGTCCCCCCACACAGCATACAGTATATAGACAAGTCCCCCCACACAGCGTACGGTATATAGACAAGTCCCCCACACACAGCATACGGTATATAGACAAGTCCCCCCACACAGCATACGGTATATAGACAAGTCCCCCACACACAGCATACGGTATATAGACAAGTCCCCCACACACAGCATACAGTATATAGACAAGTCCCCCCACACAGCATACGGTATATAGACAAGTCCCCCACACACAGCATACAGTATATAGACAAGTCCCCCCACACAGCATACGGTATATAGACAAGTCCCCCACACACAGCATACAGTATATAGACAAGTCCCCCCACACAGCATACGGTATATAGACAAGTCCCCCCACACAGCATACGGTATATAGACAAGTCCCCCCACACAGCATACAGTATATAGACAAGTCCCCCCACACAGCATACGGTATATAGACAAGTCCCCCACACACAGCATATAGACAAGTCCCCCACACACAGCATACAGTATATAGACAAGTCCCCCACACACAGGATACGGTATATAGACAAGTCCCCCACACGCAGCATACAGTATATAGACGAGTCACCCACACACAGCATACAGTATATAGACAAGTACCCCACACACAGCATACAGTATATAGACAAGTCCCCCACACGCAGCATACTGTATATAGACAAGTCCCCCACACACAGCATACAGTATATAGACAAGTCCCCCACACACAGCATACGGTATATAGACAAGTCCCCCACACACACCATACAGTATATAGATAAGTCCCCCACACACAGCATACGGTATATAGACAAGTCCCCCACACACAGCATACGGTATATAGACAAGTCCCCACACACAGCATACAGTATATAGACAAGTCCCCCACACACACCATACAGTATATAGATAAGTCCCCCACACACAGCATACGGTATATAGACAAGTCCCCACACACAGCATACAGTATATAGACAAGTCCCCCACACACAGCATACGGTATATAGACAAGTCCCCCACACACAGCATACAGTATATAGATAAGTCCCCCACACACAGCATACGGTATATAGACAAGTCCCCCACACACAGCATACGGTATATAGACAAGTCCCCCCCCACACACACAGCATACAGTATATAGACAAGTCCCCCCCACACACAGCATACGGTATATAGACAAGTCAAACCACACACCCCCACACACACAGCATACGATGTATAGACAAGTGCATAGCTGTGCTAGGGTAGGAGTGGGAGGAGCCTTCCTTCTCTTGTCAGTGCTGGCCCTGCAGTGGAGCCCACCGGGGAATTCCCCAGCAGGCCAGTCCGAGCCTGGTCACATGCTGACTAGAGTCTCAGACACCTCTCTGAGTAGGCCACTGATAGAAGTGGATGAGAATCTAGTCGGCATTTGACCTCAACTATTACATCATAACACCGGCTTTATCTTTTTAAAGCTTTGTAACCTTTACTCACTTTATGAATCAGCCACAGATAAAACTCAATAAGGATGGGTTGCTACTGTGTGCAATTTGCCAGCCAGCCCAGAACAGCGGTGACCTGAGCCGACAGCAGCGACTTGAGTAGACTGTGGCCACCTGAGCCAACAGCGGCATTTAAATTGCGCTATCGCCAGGAAATGGATGACAATGGCAGTCAGGGGAATGGTGAAGGCCTGCATGGCTGCCATCTTGGTACTCCTGTGAAGTTCATCCACAGTCTGGACTTAATCATATAAACTGTATACTGCATTACTAGAGGATTACTGTATATAGAATAAGCAGTCAAGAGATTGCAGGTTCAAGTGCCCTAAGGGGACATAAAAAAAGAAAGTAAAAATGGAAAAAAAAGAAAAAGTTTTATAAAGGAAAAAAAATAAACAAAAATGTTAAATCACCCCTATTTTCCGAGGTAAAAAAAAAGAAATTAAAAAAGAACCATTTTATATTGTCGTGTCTGTAAAAGTCCGACCTATCAAAGCCCAAATTATTTAAACCGCACGTTAAATAGCGGAAAAATAAATTAAGAAGCCAGAATTGCCGTATTATGGTGTCACCAAACAGTAATAAATAACCCGGTATTGTGTCACCATTTTGTGAGACCCTGCATTTGTTCCATGTTTCTGCTGATGAATCTGGGCGAGGTTCGCTTTCTGCTCGCCGACCTGCGGGGGTTATTGATGCCATTCTCTGCTGTCTACAAACTTTTCATCTCTTTTTGATGCATTTTTTGGGAGGTAAAATTACCCAAAAAGAAAAAAAAATTGGGTGTTTAGATTATCTTTGCTGTTGGGCATTTGCTGTAGGGGTTAATATATTTATGATTTGATAGATTGGACTTTTTGTCAGTGTGTCAATACTAAATAAATAAATATATATATATAATCTTTTAGTCTTGCTTTGTATTGACAAATGGAGGTAGGAAATTTCAAAGGATTTTTTTTATATATATAAATTTCAATTTTAATCCTTTTCTATCACATTATTTTTTGGTCCCGTTGGGCAACTTGAACCAAAAATCCACAACTCATTGGAATTGCGACACTTAAATTCTGCGGATGTCGGGAAGGGGATAAAGAGAATAAAGTAACTTTGCAGAATGCTTCCGTTTTGTGTACACAGCTCCTGTGCTGACTTAGTGTTCTCTTTGGTTACACCACACACCCATTCTGTGTCCGGCCCCCACAGATCGCCATCTCCATATATATGGGGGGATTTCCTCATGTGACGACCCCTCTGCCGATGTATACAGATCACATGTGGCTTCACCTTCAGCTTTGATCTCCGCAGTCTTCAGTTCCGGATCCTCCAGGATGAGGGATAAATCTTTCTTGCTCTTCATTCCCCTCCGTGGCAGATACAGCAGCTCCACCGCGCCGACGTTCCCCTCATAGGGAGGAATCGCTCCGCAAAGACTGTTCTCAGCCACAGGACGATCCGCCGGATACAGGAGGAAAGTTCTCCTCTCTGCAATGAAGGATTATTCCACTTTTCTGCCATTTGTAAGATCTCTGCTTGTTGTCTGAGAATAAAATCATTCTTGTTAATATCCAGAACCTGAAAAAAATCTAATCCTGACAGCAGCGGAGCATTTATTACAATGGTATTCAGTCTAGACGATCCCCCTCCTGTCCTGACCGTTTGCTACAATGTATCAGTGCTGGGAAAATCTATCAGTTTGGACTTGGTTTCCCTTACAGAGGATTGTCCAGGCCAGACACCATTGTACCCAGTGGCGTCCCGCCAATGGCGGCAGGCCACGCGACTGCTATGGGGCCCGTGAGCTGGGGGGGCCCCATAGCAGTCGCCTGCACTGTGTACCCCCGCATCGGGTCCCCCTCCTGCACCCAGGCAAGCGGAGGGGCCCTGAGCAGGCGGGGGGCTTACTCGCCGTCGGGCATCCCGGCGCGCCATGGGCCACCCCCGCCTGCTCAGGGCACCGGCCGACACAATACTTACCTCTTCCGGTGCCCTAGACGCTAGAATGTATGGGATCCTTCCAGGTATGATGTCATTTCCGGGGGCGTGTTCTAGTTCAGCACCAGACGCCAGAGTCTCATGCAGAGACAGAGCTGCCGGTGAAGCTGCAGGAGGAGGTCAGTATCCTAAGCTGAGAAACAGGAGATTGTTCTATTAATTGCTGGTCTGATGTCTTTTCTTCTTGTTGTTTTTGGGGTGAGGGGGCTTGATACTTGCGAGTGAGGGATTTGGGGGGGTTAATGCTGGAGGGCAGTCTGGTGGGGTTAATTAATGCTTGTGGAGATCTTAGGGGGCTCTGGGGAATAATGCAGGGATAATGCGTGCTTGTGGGGGCCCTAAGGGGATGCTGTGGGCTTGTGGGGCCCTGGGGGGGATTCTGCGGGCTTGTGGGTGCTCTAGGGGGGAATGCTGCGGGCTTGTGGGTGCTCTGGGGGGGTTGCTGTGGGCTTGTGGGTGCTCTGGGGGGGGATGCTGCGGGCTTGTGGGGGCTCTGGTGGGGGGATGCTGTGGGCTTGTGGGGGCCCTGGGGGGGATGCTGTGGGCTTGTGGGGGCCCTTGGGGGATACTGCGAGCTTGTGGGAGCTCTGGGGGGGTGTGCTGCAGGCTCGTGGGGGCCCCGGGGGGATGCAGCAGGCTTGTGGGGGCCCTGGGGGGATGCATCGGGCTTGTGGGTGCTCTGGGGGGGATGCAGCGGGCTTGTGGGTGCTCTGGGGGGGATGCTGCCGGCTTGTGGGTGCTCTGGGGGGGGATGCTGCAGGCTTGTGGGGGCTCTGGGGGGGATGCTGCAGGCTTGTGGGGGGCTTGTGGGGCCTCTGTATGGGGTCCAGCCTGCATATGGCATTACATGGGGACCAGGCAGTATTCTCTATGGTGAATTATATGAGATCCAGTATTTTGTATGGAGCATTATATGGGGCTCATAATACTGTATGGAGGACTATGTTGTGCCCATAATATTGTATGGAGGACTTAGTGGTGCCATAACACTGTATGGAGGACTATACTGTCCGGTCTGCACTGTGCGCTGTGAGGATTCACCGGTTTCTGAGCTATTGTAGAATTTACAATAGATATCACTCATGAAATGTAAGAAGTCAGTGAAATGTTTGGCATTGTACTATATCTATATCTATAATTTCTCTGCTGTATCTGTGCATCATGAATGGTTGGATGTGTTAAAGGGGCCACTGAGACTCTTTCGCCCGGGGCCCACGAAAACCTGGAGGAGGGAGCATCATGTGACACCCCCTCTCCCATCATTCCTCCTCTGCGTCTGACGCAGCGGCATGATGACGCGCCACGCTGTGTCAGACAGTGGAGCTGGCAGCTGCTGAGGTGATCAGCTGCAGAGACTGAAGCAGCGGGGAACGAGGAGCGGTAAGTATGTATTTATTTATAAATCAGTGTGTACTGATAATACTGGAGGACTGGGGCTGCATTTTACCCTACGGGTGGGGGGGCTGCATTTTACCCTATGGGGGGCTGCATTATACTGCGTACAGGACCATGGGGGAATGCATTATACTGAGTGGAGAACCATGGCGAGTGTCTTATACTGTGTGGAGGACCATGGGGGAGTACATTGTACTGTGTGGAGGACCATGGGGGAGTGCATTGTACTGTGTGGAGGACCACGGAGAGTGCATTGTACTGTGTGGAGGACCACGTGGGAGTGCATTATACTGCGTGGAGGACCACGAGGGAGTGCATTATACTGCGTGGAGGACCACGATGGAGTGCATTATACTGCGTGGAGGACCATGGGGAGTGTATTATACTGCGTGGAGGACCATGGCGAGTGCCTTATACTGTGTGGAGGACCATGGCGAAAGTCTTATACTGTGTGGAGGACCATGGCGAGTGCATTGTACTCTATGGAGTGTGGAGAGGTGTGGGGCAGTTGGGGGATCATACTGTGTTGGTGTCATACTTTACCCTGTGAGTTGAGGTGGGGTACAGTAGGGTCATTATACTGCGCATATGGAGGAATTCACCATGGGGGTATCATACCGTGTTTGGGGGGCACTTTTGTTAGCACCACACTTTATGGGCAATGAAAAAGGGATCTAGGACTTCAGCAGGAGGAAAATTACTATGTAAAGGCTGGAAGGTTGTGAGATCTGATCTTCTGCGACCCCGACAATTATTTACATTTTTACATATTTTTGTTGGGGGGGGGGCCCAATTAGAACTTCTGCTATGGGGCCCCATGATTCCTATGTCCGCCCCTGATTGTACCAAATCCTCAGCTGTGCTGGTACTAAGGATATGGACACTCAGACATTTTGGGCTAAATATATACATACAAATATTTTTTCAATAACGTTTCATAAACAATTTGGCTTTTTTATTTCCTTTGCATTGCTAGTTGCAGAATGAGCTCACTGAGAATTTATCAGTGAGCTCATTCTGACCTTCTCTGTGCTGATTATGTTCACAGACCAGCATGAAAGTTGGGCTGATCTCTGATGCAGTCATAAATCATCGCAGAAATAAAAGAGCTGGAAACTCCACTTGGTAAGGAGCTCACTGACTGAATCTCAAGTTAACTCATTCTGCAGCCATCAATGTGCTGCTGGGAAACAAAAAGCTGGTAAAGGCCGAACAGAGCAAATGTTACATGAAGAGAAATAGTAAAAAGTATTTTTAGAGCAATATACATGTATTTAAAGGGATTGTCCGGTGTGAAGCTGAAGGCTGCAGTCATCTGTGTGACTCTCTGTGACTGCAGACTTGTAATCCTCACATCATGTAGACTGCGCGCTGCCAGCATTATTCTCAGCCCAGAGATGGCAGAAGCCCCTGTATCATGTGTGCAGGAATTGTGCCCCCTCTCCCCGAGGAGCAGCAGTGCCTCGTCCTCCAGATACATGAGGGTCCCATCGGGGAGATCCGCATGTACCGGCCATGATGTCATCTCCATGGATACGGCAGAAGACCCCTGTAAGGGAGAGCTCAGACGTGGGGGGATTGATGTGGATGCGAGGAGCAGATCCCCCCGATATTCACAGATTATCGCACAATACATGTGGCCTTGCACAGGAAAAACTGTGAGGAAAGAAGAAATCAGATTTCTTACAATATAGAATAATGTCCTCCTGCCCTCGCTCATGTCCAGTATTATTTATCCCCTGACCTTTTGGGTGGGGAACCCCTCCTGAGCCCCCTCCATTATATAGGAGCCATATATCTGCTCCATTACTGGCAGAAGGTAAGGAGCCAATCACACTGCACGGCTTCTACTTCCTGCTCTAAGCCCCGCCCACCTGCCTTCCCTTGAGATCTCCATGACAACCCTTGTGTGACTACAGTGACAGGCCACGCCCCCGAGGATTCTGATCAGTGCGGATGTCTCCATATTGCTGAGGACTGTGAGCGGCTGATGGGCGGAGCCAGCAGCGATGTGAGGGGCGGAGCCAGCAGTGATATGAAGGGCGGAGCCAGCAGCGATGTGAGGGGCGGAGCCAGCAGCGACATGAGGGGCGGAGCCAGCAGCGATGTGAGGGGCGGAGCCAGCAGCGACATGAGGGGCGGAGCCAGCAGCGATGTGAGGGGCGGAGCCAGCAACGATGTGAGGGGCGGAGCCAGCAGCGATATGAGGGGCGGAGCCAGCAGCGACATGAGGGGCGGAGCCAGCAGCGATGTGAGTGGCAGAGCCAGCAGCGATATGAGGGGCTGAGCCAGCAGCGACATGAGGAGCGGAGCCAGCAGCGACGTGAGGGGCGGAGCCAGCAGCGATATGAGGGTTGGAGCCAGCAGCGACATGAGGGGCGGAGCCAGCAGCGATATGATGGGCAGAGCCAGCAGCGATATGAAGGGCGGAGCCAGCAGCGACATGAGGGGTGGAGCCAGCAGCGACATGAGGGCGGAGCCAGCAGCGATATGAGAGGCGGAGCCAGCAGATATATGAGGGGCGGAGCCAGCAGAGATATGATGGGCGGAGCCAGCAGTGATATGAGGGGCGGAGCCAGCAGCGACATGAGGGGCGGAGCCAGCAGCGATATGAGGGGCGGAGCCAGCAGCGATATGAGGGGCGGAGCCAGCAGCGATATGAGGGGCGGAGCCAGCAGCGATATGAGAGGCGGAGCCAGCAGCTATATGAGGGGCGGAGCCAGCAGCTATATGAGGGGCGGAGCCAGCAGCTATATGAGGGGCGGAGCCAGCAGAGATATGATGGGCGGAGCCAGCAGCTATATGAGGGGCGGAGCCAGCAGCTATATGAGGGGTGGAGCCAGCAGCGACATGAGGGCGGAGCCAGCAGCGATATGAGAGGCGGAGCCAGCAGCTATATGAGGGGCGGAGCCAGCAGAGATATGATGGGCGGAGCCAGCAGTGATATGAGGGGCGGAGCCAGCAGCGACATGAGGGGCGGAGCCAGCAGCGATATGAGGGGCGGAGCCAGCAGCGACATGAGGGGCGGAGCCAGCAGCGATATGAGGGGCGGAGCCAGCAGCGATATGAGGGGCGGAGCCAGCAGCGATATGAGGGGCGCTCACAGCACTGACAGGAGCAGGTGTGTGTGCAGCCAGTTCCTCTGCTGTGGGTGTTGTGGTGTGTGAGCTTCGCCGTGTATATATTATACACATATATATATATATACAGAGTTGAAATCAGAAGTTTCCATACACTGTATAAATAGACACATCTGCAGGTTTTTCTCAATATCTGACATGAAATCAGAATAAACCTTTCCCATTTTAGGACAATTAGGATTACCATCATTTGTAATATTTGCCAAATGCCAGAATAATGAGAGAGAGAGAGAATGTTTTAGGACATTTTTATTACTTACTGCTAAGTCAAAAGTTTCCCTCTTTCCCTCTCCTCATTCATTGGGAGTGGGGCGCGGAGGATGCTGGGTGGGACGCGCGGGGTAACCCCTGCCCACAGCCCAGCATCCACCGCGGGGTCCGCGACTCTAATGTCACCCCTCATTTGACGTGACATCAGCGGAAGAAAGAGCCGGCTGCAGCCGGGAGGTCACGTGATGCCTGTGAGTGGCGCTATCGCCAGTCCCTCCTACAGGAAATCAACCCCACATGATGCTGCCACCCCCGTGTTTCACAGTTGGGATGGTGTTCTTAGGCTTCCAAGCTTCTCCTTTTTCCTTACAAAAGTAACGATGGTCACTATGCCCAAAAAGTTCAATTTTAGTTTCATCAGACCACGGGACATGTCTCCAAAAATTAAGGTCTTTTTTCCTGTGTGCATTTGCAAACATTAATCTGGCTTTTTTATCTTTCTTTTGGAGTAATGGCTTCTTCCTGGCACAGTGGCCTTTCAGCCTATATTGATACAGTACTCATTTCACTGTGGATATAGACACAATCTTATCAGCTTTCCCTATCATCTTCACAAGATCTTTTGCTTTTGTCCTTGATATGCACATATCGGACCAAAGCACGTTCATCTCTGGGACACAGAACCCGTCTCCTTCCTGAGCGGTATGATGGCTGGACATTCCCATCTTGTTTGTACTTGCATATAATTGTTTGTACAGATTAACGAGACACCTTCAGGTATCTTGAAATTGTACCCAAGGATGAGCCAGACTTGTGCAAGTCCACAATTCTCTTCCTGATATCTTGGTTGATTTCTTTAGACTTTCCCATGATGCTACACAAAGAAGCAGTGTGTTTCAGGTGTGCATTAAAATACATCCACTGGTGTGTCTCTAATTAACTGAGATGTTGCCAAAAAAGCTATCAGAAGTTTCCAAACACATGACATCATCATATGGGCAGTCCAGAATTTGTTAAAGGTATAGCAATATTAGTGTATGTAAACTTATGACTTTGCAGTAAGTAATAAAAATGCTTTAAAACATTCTCTCTCTCTCTTATTATTATTCTGGCATTTGGCAAATCTTAAAAATGATGGTAATCCTAATTGACCTAAAACGGGAAGGTTTATTCTGATTTCATGTCAGATATTGAGAAAAACATGCAGATGTGTCTTTTTATTGTTATGATCTGCAACAAGTACTAAGGAAAGAAGGGAGAAAGCTATCCCTACAGTAAGACTAAGCTGAATCCCTACGATGTAGCGGGCTGCCTGTTCCTAGCGAACAGACCCGCCTTAGTCCTCGGCTAGTCTGAACGAAGACCTATAGCATAAAGGAGAGGGGTCCCTAAAAGAACTAAGGAGTGGAACAAAAATGGGACATCTCCTAAACAGAGAAGTTGTTACAGAACACAAAAAGATAAACTGACAAAAAGGTACTAGAGGTCCCAGAAGGACCAAGCGAACTGACAGAGAAAGGCACAGAAGCACCTGGCTAGCAAAGCAGTCAAACAACACTGAAGTCCAACACAGCCAAAAGGGCGGAGCTGGAATATAAAGGCAGATGGTCACATGACCGCAAAACACAAGATGGAAAAACAAACAGGAGGGTTCTAACATTTATATAGTGTATGTAAATTTCTGGTTTCAACCGTGTATACAGGTGACAGGAGCAGGTGTGTGTGCAGCCAGGTCCGCTCTTTTTGTGGCGCCGCAGCGGAGCGTGTTGTGGTGTGTGAGCTCTGCCGTGCATATAGTACAGAGGAGTATATATATATGTGTATGTATATATATATATACATACACACACATACACACACACACACGGGGCATGCAGGAGTTTTTAGTTTACCAGTTTGGGTCCATGCGGAGCTGCTATAGGATTCACTGGTAACATTTTGGGGAACAAAGTTTTTATAATTTTTATTCCATTTTTATTTTGCGTGAGATTAATAAAAAACAATTCTGCTGATGTTTTTTTATTTTTTCCAGCATTCAATGGCAAAACCCCAGGAATGGTTCTTATATTTTTTCTTTCCAGCGTTTATCGTGCAGTATAGAGACAAAATGAACAAAAGCTACAATTTTGCCATTAATTATTACTATTTTATTCTTGATGCTGTTTTTCGTGCCGGATAAATCATGTGATCGTTGTACAGTTTGGATTGTTGTTCTTTGCGATGTTAATCAGGTTTAGTTTTTTTGTTCTTGTTTTTTGGGGGTTTATTTTAATAAAATCAAGTTTTAATGTAAGAAAAAAAATTATATTTGAGTTTTTACTTTGTATATTTCCAAATATTTTATTGAAATGGAGTAAAGGAAAGAAGGATGAACTAGTGGGAGAGCAACTGTAAAGGACCCCTGCCAGTCCCTAAAACTAAAGGGGCCTGTGACGACACAGCATTTAATCTTAATTATCCAGATGTAAATTCCATAGGCCCAGAATGATAGACTATTGCCTGAATTATTAACTATTGAATTTATGTGTTTCTTTCTTCGGTTGGTCAACGCACATAATCTTTTGTCATGAGTCTGAATGTTGACTCATCTTGTAGGTTGAGGTGATATTTGTTAATTGATAAATGGTTATTTACCTCTTATATCAACTCTTCTGGTTTATTGTACTGTTATCTTTACAATACAGGGACGCAGGCTCTTTGAACAATGGATGTTTGCTAAATATGTTGATTACCATTTTATAAGTCCATGCAATTTGTTGACTTGCATTGTTTCGGAATTTATAGTTTATCCTTCAATGTTTGCAATGTTTGCAAGTCAACATTGGGGGATGAACTGTGGATGCTCCAGTATTGCGTATTAGTAACACCACCCCTTTCTCTTGACCTGTGGATGAAGTCATGAAGAAGGACAGTTGTGAACTACATAAAGGAGTCTTTTTACAAAACCACTGCCAGGAACACTCTATGGGACAGCTCTACAGAACACCATAAATCCATTAAGAGGGACATAGATTTGGTTTCTACAGGATGCCAGCTTAAGGGACCACAGCCCTGGCTGGAGGAATACAGATCTGCTCCATTGACTACCACAGAACCCATGGATACATCTGGGAAAACCAGGTTGGGACCCACCAGTCACCTGGTCCCATGGAGATGTTTGGAGTAGCCAGGTTGGGACACTCCGGCCACCTGGAACTCGTGAATATGCTCGGAAAAAGCCAAGTCGGGACCTTCCGATCACCTAGTTCCATGGATATGTTCGGAGAAGCCAGGTTGGAACTTTCTGGTCTCCTGGCCACGTACCTCAATGGACTGTCAGCTTTCTAAGCTTGTTGTTACCTCCTCTTTGTGGGTGCTCTTTGGTGGGGGTGCCATTGGTGGGGGTAGTCAGCCCCATAAGCCCCTCAGATTGGCAGCTGCTTTAATCCCGGCGAGTCAGCGGAAGGGTGAGACTCTGTAATTTGCACCATATTAGGTATTTGCTGGGACTGTTCGATATGTTTATTGTGTGTTTGGTGGCTCAATAAAATATTGCCTCACTGTTTTACAATCATCCTGTATTGTTGTTTATGTATCTTCTATCAGTGATGGATTATAATGAGTGTGATCTGCTCCACCATGAGGGGCCCGATCCTCCCGGGGGCCCACGTTCAAAGATCCCAGCACGGCTCAGGACGGATTCTTGTAGTGCTGGTGTTTGATAAATAGGATAATAGAGCGCTCATAGAAAATAAATGTCTGACCTCTTCTTTCTGATGGGCATTTTAGAGCGAGGAGCTGCGCTCTGGACTCACCGCTGCACTCCCCATGCCATTGCGGTGGCCATCTTAATATCGATCTGTGCGGAGGAGACTGTGGGAGTCAGACGGAGGTGTCAAATGTACGGACCCTTTTAATCACAGGATGGAGGGTCACTGTGAATATTAATTCATGAACCACTGTGCATAGTGACTCGCCCCCAGGGCCGTGGGGCACTCGGCAGCCGGGCCTCTGGTTGCCGGGGGATATCACGGTGGCTGGCCCGGTCCGTGGCTCAGGGCGGTCACTCAAAAGGGGGGGAATGCTTATAGGGGAATTTGTCGTGACGCCACCTGTGGATTCTGGTAAGAGGTTACCAGCGCTGCGACAGTCCACTGAGGCTGATGTTAGGGGCAGCTATGATGGGACGGCTCCCCACAGGTAGAGCAGGCCTCAGGGCAGTGTAGAGGTGTAGAAAGATGGTGGAAGCAGGAGGGAGACGGCAGGACGGTCCCAGAGGAAGTACAGGCACACACACAAGGGTAAACTTCAATACCTTTACTGGTGGTGATGCAGGAACGGTCCAGGGCTTGTGGGGGCCATGGGGGGATGCTGCAGGATTGTGGGGGCCCTAAGGGGATGCTGTGGGCTTGTGGGGCCCTGGGGGGGATTCTGCGGGCTTGTGGGTGCTCTAGGGGGGAATGCTGCGGGCTTGTGGGTGCTCTGGGGGGGATGCTGCAGGCTTGTGGGGTCTCTGGGGGGGATGCTGCAGGCTTGTGGGGGCTCTGGGGTGGGGTGCTGCAGGCTTGTGGGGGCCCCGGGGGTATGCAGCCGGCTTGTGGGGGCCCCGGAGAGTATGCAGCGGGCTTGTGGGGCCTCTGTATGGGGTCCAGCCTGCATATGGCATTACATGGGGACCAGGCAGTATTCTCTATGGTGAATTATATGGGATCCAGTATTTTGTATGGAGCATTATATGGGGCTCATAATACTGTATGGAGGACTATGTGGTGCCCATAATATTGTATGGAGGACATAGTGGTGCCATAACACTGTATGGAGGACTATACTGTCCGGTCTGCACTATGCGCTGTGAGGATTCACCGGTTTCTGAGCTATTGTAGAATTTACAGTAGATATCACTCATGAAATGTAAGAAGTCAGTGACATTTTTGGCATTGTACTATATCTATAATTTCTCTGCTGTATCTGTGCATCATGAATGGTTAGATGTGTTAAAGGGTCCACTGAGACTCTTTCGCCCGGGGCCCACGAAAACCTGGAGGAGGGAGCATCATGTGACACTCCCTCTCCCATCATTCCTCCTCTGCGTCTGACGCAGCGGCATGATGACGCGCCACGCTGTGTCAGACAGTGGAGCTGGCAGCTGCTGAGGTGATCAGCTGCAGAGACTGAAGCAGCGGGGAACGAGGAGCGGTAAGTATGTATTTATTTTTTAAATCAGTGTGTACTGATAATACTGGAGGACTGGGGCTGCATTTTACCCTACAGTGGGGGGGGGGGGCTGCATTTTACCCTACGGGTGGGGGGTGGGGCTGCATTTTACCCTATGGGGGACTGCATTATACTGCGTACAGGACCATGGAGGAGTGCATTATACTGTGTGGAGGACCATGGGGGAGTGCATTGTACTGTGTGGAGGACCATGGGGGAGTGCATTGTACTGTGTGAAGGACCATGGGGGAGTGCATTGTACTGTGTGGAGGACCACGTGGGAGTGCATTATACTGCGTGGAGGACCACGAGGGAGTGCATTATACTGCGTGGAGGACCACGAGGGAGTGCATTATACTGCGTGGAGGACCACGAGGGAGTGCATTATACTGCGTGGAGAACCATGGCGAGAGTCTTATACTGTGTGGAGGACCATGGCGAATGCATTATACTCTATGGAGTGTGGAGAGGTGTGGGGCAGTTGGGGGATCATACTTTACCCTGGGAGTTGAGGTCGGGTACAGTAGGATCATTATACTGCGCATATGGAGGAATTCACCATGGGGGTATCATAGCATGTTTGGGGGGCACTTTTGTTGGCACCACACTTTATGGGCAATGAAAAAGGGATGTAGGACTTCAGCAGGAGGAAAATTACTATGTAAAGGTTGGAAGGTTGTGAGATCTGATCTTCTGTGACTCCGACAATTATTTACATTTTTAAAAAAAAAATTTCGGGGGGGGGCCCAATTAGAACTTCTGCTATGGGGCCCCATGATTCCTATGTACGCCCCTGATTGTACCAAATCCTCAGCTGTGTTGGTACTAAGGATATGGACACTCAGACATTTTGGGCTAAATATATACATACAAATATTTTTTCAATAACGTTTCATAAACAATTTGGCTTTTTTATTTCCTTTGCATTGCTAGTTGCAGATTGAGCTCACTGAGAATTTATCAGTGAGCTCATTCTGACCTTCTCTGTGCTGATTATGTTCACAGACCAGCATGAAAGTTGGGCTGATCTCTGATGCAGTCATAAATCATCGCAGAAATAAAAGCGCTGGAAACTCCACTTGGTAAGGAGCTCACTGACTGAATCTCAAGTTAACTCATTCTGCAGCCATCAATGTGCTGCTGGGAAACAAAAAGCTGGTAAAGGCCGAACAGAGCAAATGTTACATGAAGAGAAATAGTAAAAAGTATTTTTAGACCAATATACATGTATTTAAAGGGATTGTCCGGTGTGAAGCTGAAGGCTGCAGTCATCTGTGTGACTCTCTGTGACTGCAGACTTGTAATCCTCACATCATGTAGACTGCGCGCTGCCAGCATTATTCTCAGCCCAGAGATGGCAGAAGCCCCTGTATCATGTGTACAGGAATTGTGCCCCCTCTCCCCGAGGAGCAGCAGCGCCTCGTCCTCCAGATACATGAGGGTCCCATCGGGGAGATCCGCATGTACCGGCCATGATGTCATCTCCATGGATACGGCATCAATGTGCAGAGCAGAAGACCCTGTAAGGGAGAGCTCAGACGTGGGGGGATTGATGTGGATGTGAGGAGCAGATCCCCCCCATATTCACAGATTATCGCACAATACATGTGGCCTTGCACAGGAAAAACTGTGAGGAAAGAAGAAATCAGATTTCTTACAATATAGAATAATGTCCTCCTGCCCTCGCTCATGTCCAGTATTATTTATCCCCTGACCTTTAGGGTGGGGAACCCCTTCTGAGCCCCCTCCATTATATAGGAGCCATATATCTGCTCCATTACTGGCAGAAGGTAAGGAGCCAATCACACTGCACGGCGTCTACTTCCTGCTCTAAGCCCCGCCCACCTGCCTTCCCTTGAGATCTCCATGACAACCCTTGTGTGACTACAGTGACAGGCCACGCCCCCGAGGATTCTGATCAGTGCGGATGTCTCCATATTGCTGAGGACTGTGAGCGGCTGATGGGCGGAGCCAGCAGCAATGTGAGGGGCGGAGCCAGCAGCAATATGAGGGGCGGAGCGCCAGCAGCGACATGAGGGGCAGAGCCAGCAGCGACATGAGGGGCGGAGCCAGCAGCGATATGAGGGGCGGAGCCAACAGCGACGTGAGGGGCGGAGCCAGCAGCGATATGAGGGGTGGGGCCAACAGCGACACGAGGGGCGGAGCCAGCAGCGATGTGAGGGGTGGAGCCAGCAGCGACATGAGGGGCGGAGCCAGCAGCGATATGAGGGGCGCTCACAGCACTGACAGGAGCAGGTGTGTGTGCAGCCCGTTCCTCTGCTGTGGGTGTTGTTGTGTGTGAGCTTCGCCGTGTATATAATATATACACATATACATATATATATATACAGTTGAAATCAGAAGTTTCCATACACTGTATAAATAGACACATCTGCATGTTTTTCTCAATATCTGACATGAAATCAGAATAAACCTTTCCCATTTTAGGTCAATTAGGATTACCATAATTTTTAATATTTGCCAAATGCCAGAATAATGAGCGTCTCTTGTAAGGGGCATTAAAAGCGTCTTGCTATACCACTCTGACCTCCGCGTCTCTTCTGGGGGCCATTAAAAGAGTCTTGTTATACCACTCTGACCTCCACATCTCTTGTAAGGGGCATTAAAACCATCTTGTTATACCACTCTGACCTCCACGTCTCTTCTGAGGGGCATTAAAACCATCTTATTATACCACTCTGACCTCCACGTCTCTTGTAAGGGGCATTAAAACCGTCTTGTTATACCACTCTGACCTCCACGTCTCTTCTGAGGGGCATTAAAAGCGTCTTGTTATACCACTCTGACCTCCAGTTGTCTTGTAAGGGGCATTAAAAGCGTCTTGTTATACCACTCTGACCTCCACGTGTCTTGTAAGGGGCATTAAAAGCGTCTTGTTATACCACTCTGTCATCCACGTCTCTTCTGAGGGGCATTAAAAGCGTCTTGTTAAGCTACTGGGACCTCCACGACTCTTCGAACGGGCATTGCATTTCCTCATAATTTTTGGAAGCTTTTGCTTGGAAGGCATAAGCAAATACTATGGGAGACCCACTCCCCAATAATGGGAATAATGTTTTTAAGATGCTGTACTGTATGGCTCTTGTAAGGGGCATTAAAACCATCTTGTTAAGCTACTGTGACCTCCACGTCTCTTCAAAGGGGCATTAAAAGCGTCTTCTTAAGCCACTCTGAACTCCACAGCTCTTCCAAGGGGCATTGAAATGTTGTTTTTAATTACCTTACCTCTAATCTCCACGACTCTTCCAACGGGCATTGCATTTCCTCCTAATTTTAGTCAGCTTTTGCTTTTCAATGCAAAGGTGAAAACTAAGGGAAACACACTCCCCAATAATGGGTAGAAGGTTTTTAGTACGCTGTAATCCACGTCTGTTTCAAGGGGCATTGCAGTTCCTCATAATTTTTGGAAAGCCTTCCATTCACTGCTTAGGCCAACAGTGTACAGGAGACCCAGTTGCTATAAATGGAAAAACGGTTTAGTTAAGGCCCTCTGATCTCCATGTCATTTCCAAGGGGCATTGCAGTTCCTCATAATTTTGGAAAGCCTTCCATTCACTGCTTAGGCCAACAGTGCACAGGAGACCCAGTTGCTATAAATGGAAAAAAAGGTTTAGTTAAGGCCCTCTGACCTCCATGTCATTTCCAAGGGGCATTGGAGTGCCTCAAAAGTTTTGGTAGGCATTGCACTCACTGTATGCCCTATAACTGTGTAGCCGAACCGCTCTTTTTATTACAGAAACATATCCTACAAGACATATGTGGTTGACTGGCCTGATATTGATGTGAATGGTCCCTGTTCCTCCTGCTCTTTCTCCTTTGCCACTACCTCATCCATCATTTATCACTTGAAGCTTTGTTTTAACGAGAGTCATAGAACTTGGATAGTAGCAGGAAAACATCCAGCAATCCTCAGAGGAGGTAGGATATGCACCAAAACGCTGACCACCTCAGGCCTAGCCGCTACTACATACATGCGCTTGCATTCCTTGAAAACAAAGCAGATGCTAACTTCTATCATCCTCATCATGCTCCTCACCTTGGCACTCTCAACTCCCCTGATAGAGAAGCCGGGGCCCACCGGAGAAGTCGGGTTCTCTGGTGGGCTCGTCCAATGCTGCCCTAAAGCAGGCCAGTCTAAGAAAAGTGTGTGGGGATGTTCCGCGGTGAAATCGGGGCGGCTGGGGACCGTTTATGGACACCTGGCCGCGGGGCGGCTGGGGACCGAGTGTGGACACCCGGCCGCCCCCTGGCGACTGGGGACCGTGCGTGGACACCCAGCCGCCGGGCGGCTGGGGACTGAGTATGGATACCTCGCTGCCGCAGCAGCCATGAGGTAGTGGCCAGCTTCGGCCTCCACATGCCTAAAAGGCCCAATTTCAAGTGCACGCAAGCTAGCAGTATGGTATTGCAGCCTGGGGGTGGGTTGGTGGCAGGTTGCACACTTATGCTTGCATTCCAACAAAACAATGCAGATGCTAACTTCTATCATCATCATGCTCCTCACCTTGACACTCTCACCTCCCCTGATGGAGTCGGGTTCTCTAGTGGGCTCGTCCAATGCTGCCCTAAAGCAGGCCAGTCTAAGAAAAGTGTGTGGGGATGTTCCGCGGAGAAATCGGGGTGGCTGGGGACTGTCTATGGACACCCCGCTGCCCCCAGGCGGCTGGGGACCAGGTGTGGACACCCAGCCGCGGGGCGGCTGGGGACCGAGTGTGGACACCCGGCCGCCGGGTGGCTGGGGACTGAGTATGGATACCTCGCTGCCGAAGCAGCCATGAGGTAGTGGCCTGCTTCGGCCTCCTCAAAACTAAAAGGCCCCATTTCAAGTGCAAGCTAGCAGTATGGTATTGCAGCCTGGGGGTGGGTGGTTGGCTGCATATTTGCGCTTGCATTGCAAGGAATGGGGGAGGTACAATTGAACACTGCCCTGGGACAAGGACTTGCACGGGGATAGTTGCAAGTCTGCATCTTCTGATGCGGCAAGGATCACATCTGATGGGCACACTTAGGCAGTGACCTGGGAGTCAGAGATGCTTCCCCATGCTGTTCCCATGTCTTTTCCATGCTGTTCCCATGTCTTTTCAGCACTATATGCATGTGTCACACAGCACATGGCCAGATAAGGTTGTAAAATGTTTAAATGACATTTCCCAGTGAATGCATTTGTCACAGTTGAAAGCAATACAAAAGTGCAAAAACGCATAAAAAATGCTACTTGTGAACATAGCCCAAGGTGTGGAGGAGTATTTTTGTTTTTGGTTATTTATTTTACCTTATACACAAGTCTTTACCCTGGAAAGGATGTTCCTTAACATATTTCACAGGAAAAAAGTTTCACTTTCGTTTTTGAACGTTTTCTTATGAGCCTGTAAAAGTGGCTTAATACCTTTGAACACATAGTTGACAACAGTGACCTGGGGGTCATAAATGCTTCCTGGGGCGATCCCCATGCTGTCCCCATGTCATCTGAGCACTGTCACTATCATTTTGGGCACTTTTTAGGCTTTCTACAGACTGCCGGGGGTGCCGCCGCAAAAATGCTCGGGTCTCCCATAGACTAACATGGGCTCGTTGCTCGGGTCGAGCACCCGAGTATCACGGCGAGCTCGGGCCGAGCTTCGAGCACCCGAGCATTTTAGTGCTCGCTCAACACTATTTATAACGGGGGCACAAGCTAGTGACTGATTTATATTCTCAGTGGAGCAGACTTCATTGTGGTGAATGATATACTCATGGGCACAGTGTGGCACATATTTGCATTTGGTGGCACAGTGGGCGGCATTATTTATTTAAGTCGCTTATATTTGTAACATTTTTGTTTTTCAGGAGTGCGGTGATCTGCTGAAAAGTGCGGAGCAGCCGAAACCTGGACAGCAAACTGCAAAGACGAATCATGGCGGGAAGTCGTCACGAAAGACTGGACTAGGTAAAGAAGAGAAGAAAGAGAGCGACTGCAGTGTATAAACTGGAGGGTTAGGTGGGGCCCATTATATTATAATAAATCTATGTGGGGCCCATTATATTATAACAAATCTATGTGGGGTCCATAATATTAAAGGGACGGATATGTGGTGCCCATTATATTAAAGGGAAAGCTATGTGGGGCCAAATATTAAAAGATAAAGCTATATGGGGCCAATTATATTAAAGGAAAGCTATGTGGGGCCAATTATATTAAGGGGAAAGCTATGAGGGGCCCAATATATTAAAGATAAAGCTATGTGGGGCCCATTATATTAAAGGGAAAGCTATGTGGGGCCCATTATATTAAAGGGAAAGCTATGTGGGGCCCATTATATTAAAGAGAAAGCTATGTGGGGCCCATTATATTAAAGAGAAAGCTATGTGGGGCCCATTATATTAAAGAGAAAGCTATGTGGGGCCCATTATGTTAAAGAGAAAGCTATGTGGGGCCAATTATATTAAAGAGAAAGCTATGTGGGGGCCCATTATATTAAAGGAAAGCTATGTGGGGCCCAATATATTAAAGAGAAAGCTATGTGGGGCCCATTATATTAAAGGAAAGCTATGTGGGGCCCATATTTTAAAGAGAAAGCTATGTGGGGCCCATTATATTAAAGAGAAAGCTATGTGGGGCCCATTATATTAAGGGGAAAGCTATGTGGGCCCAATATATTAAAGATAAAGCTATATGGGGCCAATTATATTAAAGGGAAAGCTATGTGGGCCAATTATATAAGGGAAAGCTATGTGGGGCCCAATATATTAAAGATAAAGCTATGTGGGGCCCATTATATTAAAGGGAAAGCTATGTGGGGCCCATTATATTAAAGGGAAAGCTATGTGGGGCCCATTATATTAAAGAGAAAGCTATGTGGGGCCCATTATATTAAAGAGAAAGCTATGTGGGGCCCATTATATTAAAGAGAAAGCTATGTGGGGCCCATTATGTTAAAGAGAAAGCTATGTGGGGCCAATTATATTAAAGAGAAAGCTATGTGGGGCCCATTATATTAAAGGTAAAGCTATGTGGGGCCCATTATATTAAAGAGAAAGCTATGTGGGGCCCATTATATTAAAGGGAAAGCTATGTGGGGCCCATTATATTAAAGAGAAAGCTATGTGGGGCCCATTATATTAAAGAGAAAGCTATGTGGGGCCCATTATATTAAAGAGAAAGCTATGTGGGGCCCATTATATTAAAGAGAAAGCTATGTGGGGCCCATTATATTAAAGGGAAAGCTATGTGGGGCCCATTATATTAAAGGGATAGCTATGTGGGGCCCATTATATTAAAGAGAAAGCTATGTGGGGCCCATTATATTAAAGGGAAAGCTATGTGGGGCCCATTATATTAAAAGGAAAGCTATGTGGGGCCCATTATATAATAATAAAATCTATGTGGTGCCCATTATATTAAAGGGAAAGCTATGTGGGGCCCATTATATTAAAGAGAAAGCTATGTGGGGCCCATTATATTAAAGGGAAAGCTATGTGGGGCCCATTATATTAAAGAGAAAGCTATGTGGGGCCAATTATATTAAAGGGAAAGCTATGTGGGGCCCATTATATTAAAGAGAAAGCTATGTGGGCCCATTATATTAAAGGGAAAGCTATGTGGGGCCCATTATATTAAAGAGAAAGCTATGTGGGGCCTATTATATTAAAGGGAAAGCTATGTGGGGCCCATTATATTAAAGGGAAAGCTATGTGGGGCCCGTTATCTTAAAGGGACATCTACGTAGGGCCCATTATATTAAATGGATGGCTATGTGGGGCCCATTATATTAAAGAGAGAGCTACGTATGGCCCATTATAATAAATGTATGACTATATGGGGCCCATTATATTAAATGGATGACTATGTGTGTTCCATTATATTTAATGGAAGGCTATGCGGGGCCCATTTAATTATGATAAATTCTATGTGGGGCACATGATATTAAATGGAAGGCTATGTGGAGCCCATTATATTTAATAGAGGGCTATGTGGGGACCAATACATTAAAAAGAAAGCTATATTGGGGCCCACTATGTTATCTGGAAGGTTTTGTGGGGCCCTCTGTATTAAATTGAGGGCTATGTGAGGCCTATTAAATTAAATGGAAAGCGTTGCGGAGCCCATAATATTATATGGAGGGCTATGTGAGGCACATTTATCAAATAAAGGGCTATGTAGCGCCAATTATATTAAATGGAAGCCTATGTTTTGTCCATTATATTAAATAGAGATGTATCTTGCCTCCATTATAATAAATGGAAGGCAATGTGGGGACCATTATATTAAATGGAGGGTTATGTGGGGCCCATTATATTAAATGGAAGCCTATATGGAGCCCAGTAAATTAAATGTAAAGCTATGTGGGGCCCAATATTTTAAATGGAAGGTTAAGTGGGGCCAATTGTATTAAATAGAGGGCTATGTGGTGCCCAATATAAAACATGGAAGGCTTTTTGGTGCCCATTATATTAAATAGAGGGATATTTTGGCCCCATTTTATTAAATGGAAGGCTATGTCAGGTCCAATATATTAAATGGAGTCCAGTGCGGCCTATTATATTAAATTGAAGGTTATATGGGGTTCAATAAATTAAATGAAAAGCTATGTGGAGCCCAATAAATTAAATTATAGTACATGGAAGGCAATGTGCGGCTCATTATACTATATAGAGGGCTATGTGGGGGCCATTATACTTTATAGAATTCTATGTGGGGGTCCATTATAATTTTGCCAATGGCAAATTGTGTGCTCCGGTGGCACTCCAAAGGTAAAGGGTGTGCTCCGGTGGCACTCCAACGTCATAGGGTGTGCTCTGGTGGCACACCAATGGCAAAAAGGCCAAAGAGTAGACCCTGGTGGCAGACTGAGCAGCCCTAGAATGCGCCCCAGTGGTAAGCAATAGGGGCCAAAGAATGCACCCTGGTGGCAGGCTAAAAAGCCCTAGAGTGCGCCCCAGTGGTAAGCAATAAGGCCAAAAAGTGCACTCCGGTAGCAGGCTAAAAAAGCCTAAGAGTGCCCCGGTGGTAAGCAAAATGGTCAGAGTGTACCCCGGTCGCAGTTAAAAAGCCCAAGATGGGTGCCCCGGTGGTAAGCTAAAAGGCCAAAGAGTGCACCCCGGTGGAAGCTAAAAAGCTCAAGATGGGTGCCCCAGTGGTAAGCAAAAAAGGTCACATATTGGGCCCCTCTGGTAGGCCTACGGGAAATAGAGTTCTCCGATGGCACGCCAACGGTAAAGGGTGTGCCCGATGGTACTCCAATGGTAAAGGGTGTGCTTCAGTGGCATGCCAGTGGCAAAAAGTGTACTCCGGTGGCATGCTAATGGTGAAAGGTGTGCTCTGTTGGCACCCCAACTGTAAAGAGTGTGTTCCAGTGGCACCCCAGCAGCCAATGGTGTACTTCGGTGGCAGACCATCGGGAAATAGTGTGATATGTAAGGCTCATGATAACAAAAGGGAGGGCTATGTGGGACCCATTATTTTATATGGAAAGCAAGGTGGGGCCCATTATATTAATTAGGGGCTTATGTGGGGCTCTTTATATTAAATAAAAACATGTGTGGGCCCCATTAAATTAAATGGAAGGCTATGAGGACACCATTAAATTAAATGGAAGGCTATGTGGACCCCATTAAATTAAATGGAAGGCTATGTGGGGCCCATTATATTAAATGGAAGCCTAAAGCCTATATGGGGCCCAATAAATTAAATGAAAAGCTACAGTATGTACAGCAATAATAAAAATGGTAATAATACAGGGTGGGCTATTTATATGGATACACCTAAATTAAATGGGAATGGTTGGTGATGTCAACTTCCTGTTTATGACACATTAGTATATGGGAGGGGGAAACTTTTCCAGATGGGTGGTGACTATGGCGGCCATTTTGAAGTCGGCCATTTTGGATCTAACTTTATTTTTTTCAATGGGAAGAGGGTCATGTGACACATCAAACTCATTGAGAATTTCATAAGAAAATACAATGGCGTGCTTGGTTTTAACATAACTTTATTCTTTCATGAATTTTTTACAAGTTTATGACCACTTATAAAATGTGTTCAAAGTACTGCCCATTGTGTTGGATTGTCAATGCAACCCTCTTCTCCCACTCTTGACACACTGATAGCAACACCGCAGAAGAAATGCTAGCACAGGCTTTCAGTATCCGTTGTTTCAGATGCTGAAAGGTTATATGGGGCCTATTAAAATAAATGGAAGACTATGCAGGACCTCTTGTAATAACTAGAAGGCAATTTGTGGCCCATTATATTAAAGTAGATGGTGGCCCGATTCTAACTCATCGGTTATTCTAGAATATGTATGCGGCCGGCCGCGACCAATCAGCGAACCGTGTTAGTGAGGACCGGAGAGCATGTTTAAATTTGGCGCCAAAACCGGTGATTGGTCACGGACGGCGGCCGCGACCAATCAGCGAATCGTATTAGTGAGAACCGGGGAGCGGGTACTTCCACTGTGAGCAGCCGGGAGATGACCGGCTGCTCGCAGCAGAAGTATCCCAACCGGCGGCGCCGCTCCCCGGTCCTCCCTTCACACTTGCCGTCGGGAGATAAGCGGCCCTAGCCACTGATCTAGCGACGGTAGCCGCATGGAGGTCAGCGGCGCCGCCGGTCGGGGTACTTCTGCTGCGAGCAGCTGGGAGATGACCGGATGCATCGCCACTGACCTCTGTGCAGAGCGGTGTTTAAATTTGGAGCCAATATCGCTGATTGGTCGCGGCCGCCGAATCGTATTAGTGAGGACAGGGGAGCGGCGCTGCCTGTGCGGGTACTTCCGCTGCGAGCAGCCGGGAGATGACCGGCTGCTCGCAGCAGAAGTATCCCGACCGGTGGCGCCGCTCCTCGATCCTCCCTTCACACTTGCCGTCGGAAGATCAGCAGCCCTAACCGCTGATTTCCCGATGGTAGCCGCATGGAGGTCAGCGGCGCCGCCGGTCGGGGTACTTCTGCTGCGAGCCGGAAGTTGACCGCTAGCACCGGTCATCTCCCGGCTTCATCGCCGCTGACCTCCGTGCGGCAGATGAGCCGCTAATGGCCGCCATCTTTTTCTGAAATCCCACGTCGCTAATTGACCACGGTCGGACCAATCAGCGACGCAGGACTTCCTGGACAGAAGGACAGACAGACAGACATGATAAGACGATTATATATATTAAATGTAAGGTTATGTGGGGCCCAATATATTCAATGAAAAACTATATGGGCCCATTATATAAAAGAAAAAGCTAAGTGTGGCCCATTTTATTAAATGGATGATGGTGTGCTCCGGTGGCAAGCCAGCGGGAAAGTGGTGTGCTCCGGTGGCAAGTCAACGGGAAAGTGGCGTGCTTCGGTGGCAAGCCAACGGGAAAGTGGCGTGCTCCGGTGGCAAGCCAACGGGAAAGTGGCGTGCTTCGGTGGCAAGCCAACGGGAAAGTGGCGTGCTCCGGTGGCAAGCCAACAGGAAAGTGGCGTGCTCCGGTGGAAAGCCAACGGGAAAGTGGCGTGCTCCGGTGGCAAGCCAACGGGGAAGTGGCGTGCTCCGGTGGCAAGCCAACGGGAAAGTGGCGTGCTCCTGTGGCAAGCCAACGGGAAAGTGGCGTGCTCCGGTGGCAAGCCAACGGGAAAGTGGCGTGCTCCGGTGGCAAGCCAACGGGAAAGTGGCGTGCTCCGGTGGCAAGCCAACGGGACTGTGGCGTGCTCCGGTGGCAAGCCAACGGGACTGTGGCGTGCTCCGGTGGCAAGCCAACGGGACTGTGGAGTGCTCCGGTGGCAAGCCAACGGGACTGTGGCGTGCTCCGGTGGCAAGCCAACGGGACTGTGGCGTGCTCCGGTGGCAAGCCAACGGGAAAGTGGCGTGCTCCGGTGGCAAGCCAACGGGAAAGTGGCGTGCTCCGGTGGCAAGCCAACGGGAGAGTGGCGTGCTCCGGTGGCAAGCCAACGGGAAAGTGGCGTGCTCCGGTGGCAAGCCAACGGGAAAGTGGGCGTGCTCCGGTGGCAAGCCAACGGGAAAGTGGCGTGCTCCGGTAGCAAGCCAACGGGAAAGTGGCGTGCTCCGGTGGCAAGCCAACGGGACTGTGGCGTGCTCCGGTGGCAAGCCAACGGGACTGTGGCGTGCTCCGGTGGCAAGCCAAGGGGGAAGTGGCGTGCTCCGGTGGCAAGCCAACGGGGAAGTGGCGTGCTCCGGTGGCAAGCCAACGGGGAAGTGGCGTGCTCCGGTGGCAAGCCAACGGGAAAGTGGCGTGCTCCGGTGGCAAGCCAACGGGAAAGTGGCGTGCTCCGGTGGCAAGCCAACGGGAAAGTGGCGTGCTCCGGTGGCAAGCCAACGGGAAAGTGGCGTGCTCCGGTGGCAAGCCAACGGGAAAGTGGCGTGCTCCGGTGGCAAGCCAACGGGAAAAGTGGCATGCTCCGGTGGCAAGCCAACGGGAAAGTGGCGTGCTCCGGTGGCAAGCCAACGGGAAAGTGGCGTGCTCCGGTGGCAAGCCAACGGGAAAGTGGCGTGCTCCGGTGGCAAGCCAACGGAAAGTGGCGTGCTCCGGTGGCAAGCCAACGGGAAAGTGGCGTGCTCCGGTGGCAAGCCAACGGGAAAGTGGCGTGCTCCGGTGGCAAGCCAACGGGACTGTGGCGTGCTCCGGTGGCAAGCCAACGGGACTGTGTCGTGCTCCGGTGGCAAGCCACGGACTGTGGCGTGCTCCGGTGGCAAGCCAACGGACTGTGGCGTGCTCCGGTGGCAAGCCAACGGGACTGTGGCGTGCTCCGGTGGCAAGCCAACGGGAAAGTGGCGTGCTCCGGTGGCAAGCCAACGGAAAAGTGGCGTGCTTCTGTGGCAAGCCAACGGGAAAGTGGCGTGCTCCGGTGGCAAGCCAACGGGAAAGTGGCGTGCTCCGGTGGCAAGCCAACGGGAAAGTGGCGTGCTCCGGTGGCAAGCCAACGGGAAAGTGGCGTGCTCCGGTGGCAAGCCAACGGGAAAGTGGCGTGCTCCGGTGGCAAGCCAACGGGAAAGTGGCGTGCTCCGGTGGCAAGCCAACGGGACTGTGGCGTGCTCCGGTGGCAAGCCAACGGGACTGTGGCGTGCTCCGGTGGCAAGCCAACGGGACTGTGGCGTGCTCCGGTTGCAAGCCAACGGGACTGTGGCGTGCTCCGGTGGCAAGCCAACGGGAAAGTGGCGTGCTCCGGTGGCAAGCCAACGGGAAAGTGGCGTGCTGCCGGTGGCAAGCCAACGGGAAAGTGGCGTGCTGCGGTGGCAAGCCAACGGGAAAGTGGCGTGCTGCGGTGGCAAGCCAACGGGAAAGTGGCGTGCTGCGGTGGCAAGCCAACGGGAAAGTGGCGTGCTGCGGTGGCAAGCCAACGGGAAAGTGGCGTGCTCCGGTGGCAAGCCAACGGGAAAGTGGCGTGCTGCGGTGGCAAGCCAACGGGAAAGTGGCGTGCTGCGGTGGCAAGCCAACGGGAAAGTGGCGTGCTCCGGTGGCAAGCCAACGGGAAAGTGGCGTGCTGCGGTGGCAAGCCAACGGGAAAGTGGCGTGCTCCGGTGGCAAGCCAACGGGAAAGTGGCGTGCTCCGTGGCAAGCCAACGGGAAAGTGGCGTGCTCCGGTGGCAAGCCAACGGGAAAGTGGCGTGCTCCGGTGGCAAGCCAACGGGAAAGTGGCGTGCTCCGGTGGCAAGCCAACGGGAAAGTGGCGTGCTCCGGTGGCAAGCCAACGGGAAAGTGGCGTGCTCCGGTGGCAAGCCAACGGGACAGTGGCGTGCTCCGGTGGCAAGCCAACGGGACTGTGGCGTGCTCCGGTGGCAAGCCAACGGGACTGTGGCGTGCTCCGGTGGCAAGCCAACGGGAAAGTGGCGTGCTCCGGTGGCAAGCCAACGGGAAAGTGGCGTGCTGCGGTGGCAAGCCAACGGGAAAGTGGCGTGCTGCGGTGGCAAGCCAACGGGAAAGTGGCGTGCTGCGGTGGCAAGCCAGACGGGAAAGTGGCGTGCTGCGGTGGCAAGCCAACGGGAAAGTGGCGTGCTCCGGTGGCAAGCCAACGGGAAAGTGGCGTGCTCCGGTGGCAAGCCCAACGGGAAAGTGGCGTGCTGCGGTGGCAAGCCAACGGGAAAGTGGCGTGCTGCGGTGGCAAGCCAACGGGAAAGTGGCGTGCTCCGGTGGCAAGCCAACGGGAAAGTGGCGTGCTGCGGTGGCAAGCCAACGGGAAAGTGGCGTGCTCCGGTTGGCAAGCCAACGGGGAAAGTGGATCCGTGCTCCGTGGCAAGCCAACGGGAAAGTGGCGTGCTCCCGGTGGCAAGCCAACGGGAAAGTGGCGTGCTCCGGTGGCAAGCCAACGGGAAAGTGGCGTGCTCCGGTGGCAAGCCAACGGGAAAGTGGCGTGCTCCGGTGGCAAGCCAACGGGAAAGTGGCGTGCTCCGGTGGCAAGCCAACGGGAAAGTGGCGTGCTCCGGTGGCAAGCCAACGGGACTGTGGCGTGCTCCGGTGGCAAGCCAACGGGACTGTGGCGTGCTCCGGTGGCAAGCCCAACGGGAAAGTGGCGTGCTCGGTGGCAAGCCAACGGGGGAAGTGGCGTGCTCCGGTGGCAAGCCAACGGGGACGTGGCGTGCTCCGGTGGCAAGCCAACTGGGGAAGTGGCGTGCTCCGGTGGCATGCTAACGGTAAAGGTGTGCTCCGGTCACATGCTAATGGTAAAGGTGTGCTCCGGTGGCATGCTAACGGGGAATAGGTGTGCCCGGTGGCATACTAACGGGAAAAGGTGTGCTACGGTGGCATGCTAGCGGGAAATGGTGTGCTTCGGGGGCATGATAATGAGAAAAGGGGTACTCCATTGGCACCACAATGGTAAAGGGACTTGGAAATGTCACATGTGAAGTCATACTCGCATAGTGTCTGTTGTTGCAGGGATCAAAAGAGCGACCCGGTGGAACAAGATGTGGACTCTGTGCGGCAGATGGTGGTTTAAGGACAGCAAAAAAGCAAAATAAGACCAAGTAACAGCAAGAAAACAATCCAAGAATTACAGCAGCAGACAAGTAAGTGATTGTGATTCTTTTAAACGGTGATGTATGATCAGATGAAGTGGAATGCAGTAAGTTTGGAGATATGATTAACAAGTTAATAAAGTGTCTGAAATGTATGAGCGAGAAAGAGAAAAAGGTGGATTGTTACAGGGGGACAGCTGAGAGTAGGGAGTTGCAGAGAAAGTCCTTGTGACAGGTTTAGGATGTATACGGCTGTTTATTGCCTCCTCCACATACAAAGGCAGGAGATGAGACTATCAAACTATTGAACTTGGAGTTGTCAGTAATGTTGGAGGAGAAATTAATAAAGGAAGTAAAATGGGAAAGAAAATAAGGGGTTGTATATTTGCCTGGTCAGAGGGATGTTTGCCTGGTCAGAGGGATGTTTGCCTGGTCAGGGGGATGTTTGCCTGGTCAGGGGAATGTTTGCCTGGTCAGGGGGATGTTTGCCTGGTCAGGGGGATGTTTGTCTGGTCAGAGGGATGTTTGTCTGGTCAGAGGGATGTTTGCTTCACGTTGGGGAAGAGGGAAAGGACTGAATGATCCGGCACCTGTCCTATGCACAGGATGGTCAGCTAGTGCCGCCATAGGGAAAGAGCTGACCTAGTGTCACTATCAATCATCTGAGTCTGCAGTACAACTGATTAGGGGTCCAGCAGGGGGGCGCTGATGACACAGGTGGACCTTGGGGCGGTTTTCCGGTTGCCGACGCTGCACCTAGAGGGTTTTCTTCATGTAATTATCCTCCTCACATTGCAGACTTGTGAACTTTATAAATTTTCTTCATTTGCTTATTTTCTTCCTTCTCTCCCAAACACGTTGCTGAAGTGCTGTCTCACCCCCACTGCCCCCATCCAGAAGCTTCTTGTGGCTGCTGTTCAGTGAGATTTGTCCTCTATATACCAGCAGTCTGTGTATGGACCTGTCCCTGTCTGATCCTCTCTGCTCTCCACCCCTGCACTCAGACATGGGAAACCCTGTACTCGGATTACTTCACATCTTGGTGAATAACAGCTGAAAGGACCCTATAAAGGAGCCTGTACCAGGCAGGGGACAGCGGTGCAGCATTGTGCTTGTGGGGGCAATCGGGCGGTGGAGTCAGAAATTGGGGAATACTTGGGTGCTCTCTGGACGGACAATATTAGTGCTGCAGTAATTTCCCACAAGTTTTTGCACAGAGCGGCCACTAATATAGAATAAAGTAAAACAATTGTGCTGTGTAAATAATGGCTGTGCTTTGCTACAAATGCTTCATGTTTGCAGGAGGTTTTTTTTTCTTTAATAAATTTTATTTAGTTTATAATTGATTTTTTCTCTTTCTGCTAGATATCAGCACATGATAGAGGCCGTACGGGACTGATATAAGAAGTTCTTGGCTGAGAAGGAAAGAAGCTTCATTCCTCCATGAGCTGCAGTTCTTTGTGTCCAGTCGGGAGCTCTATTAGTAAGTAGATTTTATCACCGGCGCAGACATTTCCGGGAAGGTTCCAATTGGCCGAATACAAGACGTTCATTAAACTCTTCATTAGAAATAAACGTCTGGTTATCATCCACAATACTTAATACCGGTCACTTGTCACAAATTTGTATATTTTTACCTGTTATAAAATGCTGCTGATCCCTTGAATCTTTTCTTTTTTTTTGTCATTTTAGACAAAACATTACATATTTCTGACAAGTCCCAGGTCTTTTCACACCACTCGTTTTGCAGGTTCTTTATTACTACAGCACTTACGTTATTGGGGTCATTTTTGTGCAGTTTGCAGTTACATGATTTTTTATACATGTTTTTTTTTTAGGTTTGTCTTGTTATTACATCACATTCATCTTTTTCCTCTCTTGCTTTCCTGGACTGAAGGAAACATATCTCCAAGTCACTCTGAGCTGCCGGCAGGAGAGATGGACCCTCAGGAGCCTCCTAGTCTTCAGAATCCACATGAAGGAGAAGTCCAAGCACAAGAAAGGCCTCCGACAGCAGAGCAACCTGTCCGCCTAAAAGTCCCAGAAGAAGAAGCGATGGTCCCGCAGCTCATCTGTGTTTTTCCTAAATGTGGTTTATACTTTTACTGATTGTAATTTTCTTGGTCGATACCAGATAAAGTTTTGGATGACAACTGTCTGGACTTGTGTCTTATTTTACATTTCTCCTTTTTTCTTCTTGCTTCCCCTCCAGTGAGATCTGGCTTAGGTGATAAAAGCCTTTCTCTATCCGGCATTTTTGCAGCAGGCTGGAGAATGACTTTCTGGATGATAACTTGCCTTAGTCTCAGGTGCCCATACACTAGTTAGTTTTAGACCGGATGCTTGTCCACACAACACATCCCGACTCCCCCATATACATGAATGTGGTTATATGTGTGGGGGAGATGGCCCCATACACAGCACATGGTCGGCTGCTCCAGCAAAAATCCTTAGGTTTGACCTACCTTCCTGTAATATATATGGGGGGCCATTAGTTGGATGTTTGCAGGACCCCTCTTTGTCCAACAGCTTCCCTCCCCCACACATAGCAAGCAGTGTACAGACAAGCTCCCTTCCCGCACATACAGCATATATAGCATATAAAGAAAAAACCTAGAAGTCTGAACTGAAACATAAATTGATGTGCATGGAAAATGTAAATGCATGTTCTCACAAGGCCACTAGACAAAGAAAAACCAAAGACAAGCAAAATACCCAAGTAACCGGAAGTGAATGGGTAAATCGCAAAGTGCAAAAATAATAAATAATGAAGGGTATTTAGTTAACATAATTTTGATAAAAATAATGTAAAAGCTATCCTGCCACATCACGGCAACCCTTATGGGACAGTCCTAACGCTAATATTAAAACCTTACCATTTGTCAAGTGACGTACATATGGCTAAGGGCAGAGAGACTGACCCCCTAGTAGAAGCATAGACCTGAGGCAGAATAAACATTTCAGCTCAGACAAAGGGTGGCCACACCAGTATATGTACTAAAGCACACTGAACTACAAAGAAAAAACCTAGAAGTCTGAACTGAAACATAAATTGATGTGCATGCAAAATGTAAATGCATGTTCACACAAGGCCACTAGACAAAGAAAAACCAACAGCAAGCAAAATACCCAAGTAACTGGAAGTAAATGGGTAAATCGCAAAGTGCAAAAATAATAAATAATGAAGGGTATTTAGTAGTGAAGAGCGAGCACTAAAATGCTCGGGTGCTCAAAGCTCGGGCCGAGCTCGCCATGATACTCGGTTGCTCGACCTGAGCCACGAGCCCAATGTTAGTCTATGGGAGACCCGAGCATTTTCGCGGCGGCATCCCCGGCTGTCTTTTAAAAGCCTAACAAGTGCCCAAAACGATAGTGACAGTGCTCAAATGACATGGGGACAGCATGGGGATCGCCCCAGGAAGCATTTCTGACCCCCAGGTCACTGCTGCCAACAACGTGGTCAGAGGTATTAAGCCACTTTTAAGGGCTCACAATAAAACGTTCAAAAACTAAACTGAAACTGCTTTCCTGTGAAATATGTTAAGGAAGTTCCTTTCCAGGGTAAAGACTTGTGTATAAGGTAAAATAAATAACCAAAAAAAATAAATACTCCTCCACACCTTGGGCTATGTTCACAAGTAGCATTTTTAATGCGTTTTTGCACTTTTGTATTGCTTCAACCGTGACAAATGCATTCACCGGGAAATGTCATTTTAACATTTTACAACCTTATCTGGCCATGTGCTGTGTGACACATGCATACAGTGCTGAAAAGACATGGGGACAGCATGGGGAAGACCCCTGGAAGCATCTCTGACTCCCCGGTCACTGCCTAAAAGTGTGCCCATCAGAAGTCATCCTTGCCGCATCAGAAGATGCAGACTTGCAACTATCCCCGTGCAAGTTCTTGTCCCAGGGCAGTGTTCAATTGTACCTCCCCCATTCCTTGCAATGCAAGCGCAAATATGCAGCCAACCACCCACCCACCCCCAGGCTGCAATACCATACTGCTTGCTTGCACTTGAAATTGGGCCTTTTAGGCATGTGGAGGCGGAATCTGGCCACCATGTCATGGCAGCGTTGGCGGCCTGGTATCCAGTCCCCAGCCGCCCGGCGGCGGGGTGTCCACACTCGGTCCCCAACCGCCAGGGGGCGGCCGGGTGTCCATACTCGGTCCCCAGCCACCTGGGGGCAGCCGGGTGTCCATAAATGGTCCCTAGCCGCCCCTCTTTCTCCTTGGAACATCCCCCCACACACTTTTCTTAGCCTGGCCTGCTTTAGGGCAGCATTGGACGAGCCCACCAGAGAACCAGACTCCTCCGGTGGGCCCTGGCTTCTCCATCAGGGGAGTTGAGAGTGACAAGGTGAGGACCATGATGATGATGATACAAGTTAGCATCTGCTTTGTTTTCTTGGAATGCAAGCGTAAGTGTGCAGCCTGCCACCCACCCACCGCCAGGCTGCAATACCATACTGCTTGCTTGCTTGCACTTGAAATTGGGCCTTTTTAGGCACGTGGAGGCGGAATCTGACCACCGCGTCATGGCAGCATTGGCGGCCTGGAATCCATACTCAGTCCCCAGCCGCCCGGCTGCCGGGTGTCCATACTCGGTCCCCAGCCGCCCCGCGGCCGGGTGTTCACACACGGTCCCCAGCCGCCTGGGGGCAGCCGGGTGTCCATAAATGGTCCCCAGCCGCCCCTATTTCTCCTTGGAACATCCCCCCACACACTTTTCTTAGCCTGGCCTGCTTTAGGGCAGCATTGGACGAGCCCACCAGAGAACCAGACTCCTCCGGTGGGCCCTGGCTTCTCCATCAGGGGAGTTGAGAGTGCCAAGGTGAGGACCATGATGATGATGATACAAGTTAGCATCTGCTTTGTTTTGTTGGAATGCAAGCGCATGTATGTAGTAGCGGCTAGGCCTGAGGTGGTCAGCGTTTTGGCGCATATCCTACCTCTCCTTTGGAAGTGCATTGAGGTGAAGGGTACATTGCTGGAAAAGGAAAAAAAAAAAAAAAAAAAACTCTTTAAATCTCTTAGTTTGCGAGTGTGAACGAGCTGCGTGTGTCCGGAGCGTAAGTGCGAACGAAAGTAAGTGTGTGACTTGTTTTTCAGTGAAGAGGTATTTGGGAATCCTGCAGAAAATACCTGTGTGAATTGCGGTGAGTGGCTGCATTGTGACCTGCTGAGTGCTTTTCTACCTGTTTAGAGTTATTGGGCTTTTTAAAATCTATTTTCTCATTACAGTTTTAGTTTCTTAGTTTACTACCTGTGTATTTAAGGGTTAACTACATTGCACTAAAATCCTGAGGTGTAGATTTACTCACAAGGGGTTAATTAAGGGGAAGGGGTCATAATTAAGGGTTTATAAGGGACAGCTGGTTGGGCATCAAGTCCTTTGGAAGTGCATTGAGGTGAAGGGTACATTGCTGGAAAAGGAAAAAAAAACAACAACAAAAAACTCTTTAAATCTCTTAGTTTGTGAGTGTGAACGAGCTGCATGTGTCCGGAGCGTAAGTGCGAACGAAAGTAAGTGTGTGACTTGTTTTTCAGTGACTTTGTTTTCAGGGAGTTTGGAAGGAAGGACTTTGGACTGAATTGCTGACTGTATTTCATTAATTTCTTTACTTTACTTTTTACTTGATTAATCCACCTGACCTACTTAGCTGATTTCCCCATCCATACTTGATACTTAATTGATCCCCCGTCCATACTTAACTGATCCCCCACCGATATCTAATTGATACACCTGCACATCCCTAATTGATCCCCGTCCATACACCTATATATAAATAATTGTGTTTTGTACTTGTATATATATACTGACTGTATCCCCATATTTAGAATGACGTCCATGTTGGCCGGAGTCGTGCAGTGTACATCTTGCGCAATGTATGCATTCCGTGAGCATCCACTCGAGGATCCATACTGCTGCGAGAGATGTGAGCATATCGTGCACTTGGAAGCCCAAATTCTGGATCTAAGTGCTCAGATAGCGGTACTGAGGAGCATCGACAACATGGAACGGAGTTTGCTGCTCACCGAGCAGACACTCAATGGGTCAATACTGGGGGTGGAGCATAGAGGGGAAGTGCAGGCTGAACAGGCAGGGAGCTGGATAACAGTTAGGAGGGATAGAAGGAAGAAGTATAGGAAGGCTGGTTCAGAACCGGCATTATTGGAGCACGACAGATCCTCTGACCGCCGGGGGAGTGTATGCCCCAGTAATGAGGGGGAGGGGGGAAGTGTAGGGCAGGCAAGACAGGTTCTGGTAGTGGGTGACTCTATTATTAGGGGGACAGACAGGGCAATCTGTCACAAAGACCGGGATCGCCGAACGGTGTGCTGCCTCCCTGGCGCTCGAGTCCGGCACATCGCGGATCGGGTTGACAGGTTACTGGGTGGGGCTGGCGAAGACCCAGCGGTCATGGTCCACATCGGCACCAATGACAAAGTGAGTGGTAGATGGAGGGTCCTTAAAAATGATTTCAGGGACCTAGGTAGGAAGCTTAGGGCAAGGACTAGTGTTGAGCCACCCCCGTAGTGTTCGGGTTCGGTTCGGTTCGTCGAACACCGGGATGTTCGAGGAACTGTTCGTCGAACTGTTCGTCGAACACCTTAGAACACCGTCGAACACCGTTAAAACCAATGGCAGGCAAACAAAAACACATAGAAACACATAGAAAACACCTGCAAAGGTGTCCAAAAGCTGACAAACTGCTCAGAAGACACTCTGTTTAAAAAAGCCGGCCGGCAAATTCAGCAGCAGCATACACCGGTACCCGACAATTTAGACAAGAAGGAATAGAGCATCACACATAGATTAGATAGATAGAAACATGTCAGTCACACATATAAGAAGCACAGTGACAGTGTTGGTTACTGCATTTGTCATTTAGTGTAAAGGATTTATTAAAAAAAATATTAGTGTTTTCATGCACCGTCTCTTTAAAAAAGCCGGCCGGCAATTCAGCATCTGTACCCGACAATTTAGAACAGAAAGAATAGAGCTTCACACATAGATTAGATAGATAGAAACATGTCAGTCACATATATAATAAGTACAGTGATAGTGTTGCTTACTGTACTTGTCATTTAGTGTAAAGGATTTATTTAAAAAAATAATAGTGTTTTCATGCACTGTCTCTTTAAAAAAGCCGGCCGGCAATTCAGCAGCGGTACCCGACAATTTAGAACAGAAAGATAGAGCATCACACATAGATTAGATAGATAGAAACATGTCAGTCACATATATATGAAGTACAGTGATAGTGTTGGTTACTGTACTTGTCATTTAGTATTAAAATAAAGGATTTATTATTAAAAAAATTGGCGTGGGGTTCCCCTTAATTTTAGGCTCTAGCGGAGGTTAAGCAGACGGCTGGGGCAGATGTTTGAAGCCTGGGAAGGGGGTAATACCCACGGAGCTTCCCAGGCTACTAATATCAGCCCCCAGCTGAATACATAGCCTTTACTAGCTATTAAAATGGGGGACCCCCCAAAAAAAATGACGTGTGGTCCCCCCTAATTTAATAGCTAGCAAAGGCTAGGCAGACAGCTGGGGGCTGATATTAATAGCCCAGGAAGGGAGCCATGAATATTGGCCCCCTCCCAGGCTAGAAACACCAGCCGTCAGCCGCCCCAGAAATGGCGCATTCATAGGATGCGCCAATTCTGGCACTTAGCCTCGCTCTTCCACGCTGCCCTGGTGCGGTGGCAGGGGGTAATAGGGTTGGGGTTGATGTCAGCTTATAATTCCAGCTGACATCAAGCCCAGGTTAGTAATGGAGAGGCGTCTATAAGACACCCCCATTACTAACCCCATAGTCAAAGTTAAAAAAAACACAAACACCCAGAATAAAGTCCTTTAATTGAAATAAAGACACAATCCTTTATTGTTCTAAATTAAACCATACCTACCATCACGCCCATTCCAGCTGAAGCCAACGATCTCCTGCAATAAAAGAAAAATAATAAAGCAACCTCATCCTTACCTTTCCATGGTTCCCACGACAGCTTCAGCTCTGCTACATCGAGATGACAGGCTGGACCGCAGCAGAACGCCGCCATCCAGCCTGTCATCCCGCAGACACTGGGAAGCGCAGGCTTGCTTGCGCTGCTCAGCGTCTCTCTGTGACGACATCCAGATGAGCCGAGTTCATGTCCAATGAACTCGGCTCACCTCATGCACGTCACTGACAGCGTGGGAAAATTCTCACGCTGAAGCGCTGATTGCAGGAGAATTTTCCCACGCTGTCAGTGACGTGCAGGAGGTGAGCTGAGTTCATTGGACATGAGCTCACCTCATGCACATCACTGACAGCGTGGGAGAATTCTCCTGCACTCAGCACTTCAGCGTGAGAATTTTCCCACGCTGTCAGTGACGTGCATGAGGTGAGCCGAGTTCATTGGACATGACCTCGGCTCATCTGGATGCCGTCACAGCGAGACAGTGAGGAGCGCAAGCAAGCCTGCGCTTCTCAGTGTCTGCGGCATGACAGGCTGGATGGCAGCGTTCTGCTGCGGTCCAGCCAGTCATCTCGATGTAGCAGAGCTGAAGCTGTCGTGGGAACCATGGAAAGGTAAGGATGAGGTTGGTTTATTATTTTTCTTTTATTGCAGGAGATCGTTGGCTTCAGCTGGAATGGGTGTGATGGTAAGTATGGTTTAATTTAGAACAATAAAGAATTGTGTCTTTATTTCAATTAAAGGACTTTATTCTGGGTGTTGTGTTTTTTTTAAATACTTTACTAGAAATTCATGGCGGTCATGTCTAATACTGGCGTGACCCCATGAATTTTGGGCTTGGGGCCAGCTGATAATACCAAGCTGGCCCTAACCCCTTTATTACCCAGTGAGCCACCGCACCAGGGCCCTGGATGAGTTGGGTACAGCGCCAGAAGATGGCGCTTCTATGAACGCGCCATTTTCCGGGGTGGCTGCGGACTGCAATTTGTAGCGGGGGGGGGCCCAGAAAGCTTGGGCCTCCCTGCGCTGCAGATTCCAGCCCCCAGCTGCCTAGTTGTACCTGGCTGGACACAAAAATAGGGCGAAGCCCCACGTACTTTTTTTTTAATTATTTCATGAATTTCATGAAATAATTAAGAAAAAAAGGCCTTCCCTATATTGTTGTGTCCGGCCAGGTACAAATAGGCAGCTGGTGGATGGGGGCAGCCCGTTCCTGCCTGCTGTACCTGGCTGGACACAAATATAGTGCGAAGCCCCACTTCAATTTTTTTAAATTATTTCAGGAAATTCATGAAATAATTTAAAAAAAATTGACGTGGGGCTTCGCACTATATTTGTGTCCAGCCAGGTACAGCAGGCAGGAACGGGCTGCCCCCAACCACCAGCTGCCTATTTGTACCTGGCCGGACACAACAATATAGGGAAGGCCTTTTTTTCTTAATTATTTCATGAAATTCATGAAATAATTAAAAAAAAAGTACGTGGGGCTTCGCCCTATTTTTGTGTCCAGCCAGGTGCAACTAGGCAGCTGGGGGCTGGAATCTGCAGCGCAGGGAGGCCCAAGCTTTCTGGGCCCCCCCCCGCTACAAATTGCAGTCCGCAGCCACCCCGGAAAATGGCGCGTTCATAGAAGCGCCATCTTCTGTCGCTGTACCCAACTCATCCAGGGCCCTGGTGCGGTGGCTCACTGGGTAATAAAGGGGTTAGGGCCAGCTTGGCATTATCAGCTGGCCCTAAGCCCGAAATTCATGGGGTCACGCCAATATTAGACATGACCACCATGAATTTCTAGTAAAGTATTTAAAAAAAACACAACACCCAGAAAAAAGTCCTTTAATTGAAATAAACACACAATTCTTTATTGTTCTAAATTAAACCATACTTACCATCACGCCCATTCCAGCTGAAGCCAACGATCTCCTGAAATAAAAGAAAAATAATAAAGCAACATCATCCTTACCTTTCCATGGTTCCCATGACAGCTTCAGCTCTGCTACATCGAGATGACAGGCTGGACCGCAGCAGAACGCTGCCATCCAGCCTCTCATCCCGCAGACACTGAGAAGCGCAGGCTTGCTTGCGCTCCACAGTGTCTCTCTGTGAGGGCATCCAGATGAGCCGAGTTAATGTCCAATGAACTCGGCTCACCTCATGCACGTCACTGACAGCGTGGGAAAATTCTCCTGCACTCAGCGCTTCAGCGTGGGAGAATTCTCACACTGAAGCGCTGAGTGCAGGAGAATTCTCCCACGCTGTCAGTGACGTGCAGGAGGTGAGCTGAGTTCATTGGACATGAGCTCACCTTATGCACATCACTGACAGCGTGGGAAAATTCTCCTGCACTCAGCGCTTCAGCGTGGGAGAATTCTCACGCTGAAGCGCTGAGTGCAGGAGAATTCTCCCACGCTGTCAGTGAAGTGCAGGAGGTGAGCTGAGTTCATTGGACATGAGCTCACCTTATGCACGTCACTGACAGCGTGGGAGAATTCTCCTGCACTCACCGCTTCAGCGTGAGAATTTTCCCACGCTGTCAGTGACGTGCATGAGGTGAGCCGAGTTCATTGGACATGAACTCGGCTCATCTGGATGTCGTCACAGAGAGACGCTGAGCAGCGCAAGCAAGCCTGCGCTTCTCAGTGTCTGCGGGATGACAGGCTGGATGGCGGCGTTCTGCTGCGGTCCAGCCTGTCATCTCGATGTAGCAGAGCTGAAGCTGTCGTGGGAACCATGGAAAGGTAAGGATGAGGTTGCTTTATTATTTTTCTTTTATTGCAGGAGATCGTTGGCTTCAGCTGGAATGGGCGTGACAGTAAGTATGGTTTAATTTAGAACAATAAAGGATTGTGTCTTTATTTCAATTAAAGGACTTTATTCTGGGTGTTTGTGTTTTTTTTAGCTTTGACTATGGGGTTAGTAATGGGGGTGTCTTATAGACGCCTCTCCATTACTAACCTGGGCTTGATGTCAGCTGGCATTATAAGCTGACATCAACCCCAACCCTATTACCCCCTGCCACCGCACCAGGGCAGCGTGGAAGAGCGAGGCTAAGTGCCAGAATTGGCGCATCCTATGAATGCGCCATTTCTGGGGCGGCTGACGGCTGGTGTTTCTAGCCTGGGAGGGGGCCAATATTCATGGCTCCCTTCCTGGGCTATTAATATCAGCCCCCAGCTGTCTGCCTAGCCTTTACTAGCTATTAAATTAGGGGGGACCCCACGTCATTTTTTTTGGGGGGTCCCCCATTTTAATAGCTAGTAAAGGCTATGTATTCAGCTGGGGGCTGATATTAGTAGCCTGGGAAGCTCCGTGGGTATTACCCCCTTCCCAGGCTTCAAACATCTGCCCCAGCCGTCTGCTTAACCTCCGCTAGAGCCTAAAATTAAGGGGAACCCCACGCCAATTTTTTTAATAATAAATCCTTTATTTTAATACTAAATGACAAGTACAGTAACCAACACTATCACTGTACTTCATATATATGTGACTGACATGTTTCTATCTATCTAATCTATGTGTGAAGCTCTATTCTGTCTGTTATAAATTGTCGGGTACCGCTGCTGAATTGCCGGCCGGCTTTTTTAAAGAGACAGTGCATGAAAACACTATTATTTTTTTTGATAAATCCTTTACGCTAAATGTCAAGTACAGTAAGCAACACTGTGACTGTACTTCGTATATATGTGGCTGACATGTTTCTATCTATCTAATCTATGTGTGAAGCTCTATTCTGTCTGTTATAAATTGTCCGGTACAGATGCTGAATTGCCGGCCGGCTTTTTTAAAGAGACGGTGCATGAAAACACTATTATTTTTTTTGATAAATCCTTTACGCTAAATGACAAGTACAGTAAGCAACACTTTCACTGTACTTCGTATATATGTGGCTGACATGTTTATATCTATCTAATCTATGTGTGAAGCTCTATTCTTTCGGTTCTAAATTGTCGGGTACCGGTGTATGCCGCTGCTGAATTGCCGGCTTTTCATGTTTCACTGTTGGCACTGTTCCCATCGATTTGGGCAACCACTGTAATGCCACAACCACCATGGCTGTGGCATTACAGTGAGTGGCAGACAATCCCTGCATGATTGGTGCTCTAAATAGCGCCAGACATGCAGGACACGCTTTTGGTGCACGAACAGTTATCGAACATAACCTCGAACAGCCGAATTTTTTGCAAATCGTTCGGGTTCGTCGAACAACTCGAACACCGCCCAAAACAGCTCGAATTTGAGATTGGCGAACAGTTCTAGTCGAACACCGCTCATCTCTAGCAAGGACCTCCAAGGTAGTTTTCTCAGAAATACTACCAATCCCGCGAACCACACAGGAGCGCCAACGGGAGGTTAGGGAGGTGAATAAGTGGCTAAAGAGTTGGTGCAAGGCAGAAGGGTTTGGGTTCATGGAGAACTGGGCCGACTTCGCGGTCGGCTACAGGCTCTACCGTAGGGACGGGCTGCACCTCAATGGGGAGGGTGCAGCGGTGCTGGGGAAGAAGATGGCTAATAGGTTGGAGGAGTTTTTAAACTAGAGATGGGGGGGGGACCAAGGAAATAGGTGGGATGTGAGGCAAGCAAGGGGGAACGGGAGAAGTGAATATAATGAGGGTGGAGAGGGGGGGGGGATAGTACAGTTAGATCGTTAGAGAAGAATAGGATGCTAAATAACCCCAAAGTTTTATATTGCATGCTGACCAACGCAAGAAGCCTGACCAATAAGGCGGATGAGCTGCGGGCGCTTATATCGGAGGAGAGGTATGACATCGTAGGTATAACAGAGACTTTATATGTAAAGTCATGTCTAAAGCCCAGACTAAGGGAAGATATAGGAGAGGGAGAAGAGGGGGTCGAGTCCATGTGGGTAGAGATAGAGGGGGCAAAAAATAATAATAAAATATTACTGGGGGTCTGCTATAAGCCACCAAATATAACAGAGGAGAATGAGAATCTGCTATTAGGACAAATAGACAAAGTAGCAAAACATAATGAAGTGATTGTTATGGGGGACTTCAACTACCCGGATATTGACTGGGAAACAGAAACCTGTAGATCTCAGAAAGGAAAAAGGTTCTTGACAAATATTAAGGATAATTATCTCTCCCAACTAGTGCAGGAACCAACGAGAGGGAAGGCCGTGTTGGACTTAATATTGACTAATAGGCCTGATAGAATAACTGAGGTACAGATAGGGGGGCACCTAGGTAATAGCGACCATAATATTATCGACTTCAAAATGCCCTTCAGTAGGGTTATCAATAAGGGAACAACAAAAACATTAAACTTTAGGAGGGCAAAGTTTGATCAGCTGAAAGAAAGCCTTCATCTTATTGACTGGGACAAAATTCTTAATCAAAGGAATACGAAAAGTAAATGGGAAACCTTCAAAAGAATTCTGAATACTCAGTGCGAGAGGTATATACCGTATGGGAATAAAAGGGCCAGAAATAAGAGGAAACCAATATGGTTGAACAAGAACGTAAAAGGGGCGTTAAATAGCAAAAAAGAGGCATTCAAGAGATTAAAACAGGAAAACAGTAAGGAGGCACTAATGTGTTACAAGGAAAAAACGAGAACCTGTAAAAAACAAATAAAAATAGCGAAGGAGGAAACAGAGAGACGTATTGCTAGGGAAAGTAGATCAAATCCCAAACTGTTCTTTACGTATATAAATAGTAAAAGGATTAAATCGGATAATATTGGACCAATAAAAAGTGAGGAAGGCAAAATCATAGAGAAAGATGAGGATAAAGCTAATCTATTAAATAATTTTTTTTCGACAACTTTCACAAAGAAAATCGAACTAACAGGAGAAATGAGAAGTGACAAGCTTAATCCTCCACTAAGTATGACAAATCTAACCCAAGCTGGGGTACAGAAACGCCTCAGTAACATTAAAATAAACAAATCACCAGGACCTGATGGCATACACCCACGGGTACTAAGGGAACTAAGTAATGTGATAGACAGACCGTTATATCTTATATTTAAGGACTCTGTTGAGACTGAGTCTGTGCCACTTGATTGGCGACAGGCGAATGTAGTGCCAATATTCAAAAAGGGAGCAAAAAGTGAAGCCGGAAACTATCGGCCGGTGAGTCTGACGTCCGTTGTGGGCAAAATTTTTGAAAGCTTCATTAAAGAGGCGATTGCGGAGCATCTTGATGCTAATAATCTTTTAATCCCGAACCAACATGGATTCATGAGGAATCGCTCCTGCCAAACAAACCTGATTGACTTCTACGAGGAGGTTAGCTCTCGAGTAGATCAGGGGGAACCAGTGGATGTCGTGTATCTCGACTTCTCAAAAGCTTTCGATAGCGTGCCACATAATAGGTTGGTATACAAAATGAGAATGATGGGGCTGGGGGAGAATGTCTGCAAGTGGGTAGCTAACTGGCTAAGGGATAGAAGGCAGAGGGTGGTTATAAATGGAATATACTCAGATTGGGTAGGCGTCACTAGTGGGGTACCACAGGGGTCTGTACTAGGCCCAATGTTATTTAATATCTTTATTAACGACATAGTCAACGGGATAAATAGTAAAGTATCAATATTTGCAGATGACACAAAGTTATGTAAAACAATTAATACAAAAGAGGACAGTGCAGACCTACAGAGGGATTTGGATAAGCTGGGTAGGTGGAGCATTAAATGGCAAATGAGGTTTAACGAGGAGAAATGTAAGGTCATACATATGGGAAGGAAAAATGGAAGTCACCAGTATTCACTGAATGGGAAATCATTGGGGAATTCAGAGATGGAGAAGGACTTGGGCATCTTAATTGATGGCAAACTAAATTGGAGTGCCCAAAGTCAGGCCGCTGCTGTAAGGGCAAACAGGGTAATGGGATGTATCAGAAGAGGTATAGCTGCAAAGGATGAGAACATTGTTCTTCCACTGTACAAAGCACTGGTCAGTCCACACTTGGAATACTGTGCTCAGTTATGGGCCCCAATATATAGAAAGGATATAAATGAGCTTGAAAAGGTACAAAGGAGGGCAACAAAATTAATAAAGGGAATGGAGGGACTGCAATACCCAGAGAGGTTGGCAAAACTAGGACTATTCAGCCTGGAAAAGAGAAGGTTGAGGGGGGACATAATAAATGTGTACAAATATGTTAGGGGACAGTATAGAGACCTTGCCAGGGATTTGTTCAAAAGGAGGGATATTACGGTAACAAGAGGGCATTCACTAAGACTGGAAGAGAAAAGGTTTCAGCACCAGCATAGGAAGGGGTTCTTTACGGTAAGAGCAGTGAGAATATGGAATTCACTGAGTGAGGAGACGGTGATGTCAGATTCACTACACCAGTTCAAGCGGGGACTGGATGCATTTCTAGATACCAGGCAGATTTCAGCATATACTTAAAAATAAAATAAAATAGTAAGTTGATACAGGGATTTATTCTGACTGCTGGTTTCAGAGTCAGGAGGGAATTTTTCCTCAGGTGAAGATTGGCCAAATCATTTGGGGTTTTTGCCCTCCTCTGGATCAACTTTAGCAATTACAGAACTAACAGGTCGAACTTGATGGACGCAAGTCTTTATTCGGCTTTTACTAACTATGTTTACAAACTATGTTACTATGTTTTGGAAGAATGTTCTCTGGTCAGATGAGACAAAAGTCGAGCTTTTTGGGAAAAACCATCAACATAGAGTGTACAGGAAAAAAAAAGAGGCATTCAAAGAAAAGAACATGGTCCCTACAGTCAAACATGGCGGAGGTTCCCTGATGTTTTGGGGTTGCTTTGCTGCCTCTGGCACTGGACTGCTTGACCGTGTGCATGGCATTATGAAGTCTGAAGACTACCAACAAATTTTGCAGCATAATGTAGGGCCCAGTGTGAGAAAGCTGGGTCGCCCTTAGAGGTCATGGGTCTTCCAGCAGGACAATGACCCAAAACACACTTCCAAAAGCACTATAAAATGGTTTTAGAGAAAGCACTGGAGACTTCTAAGGTGGCCAGCAATGAGTCCAGACCTGAGTCCCATAGAACACCTGTGGAGAGATCACAAAATGGCAGTTTGGAGAAGGCTCCCTTGAAATATCAGGGACCTGGAGCAGTTTGCCAAAGAAGAATGGTCTACGATTCCAGCAGAGCATTGTAAGAAACTCATTGATGGTTAACGGAAGCGGTTTTTCGCAGTTATTTTGGCTAAAGGTTGTGCAACCAAGTATTAGGCTGAGGGTGCCAATACTTTTGTCTGGCCCATTTTTGGAGTTTTGTGTGAAATGATCAAGGTTTTGATTTTTGCTTCATTCTCTTTTGTGTTTTTTCCTTGCAAGCAAATTAAATGAAGATAATAATACCAAAGAATTTGTGATTGCAATCATTTTCAGGAAGAAACTGAGTATTATCTGTCAGAATTGCAGGGGTGCCAATACTTTTGGCCACCACTGTAATAAGTGAGCTGTCATTTATTCATAAGACGTTCTATTCTTCAGAGCTGAGACTGTAAAATAAAAAGTGAACAATAAAATATCTGATGACTGTTCTTTCACTGTGAGTAAGAAACAGATAATAAAATTAAAGGAAAAAATAACTGAGGGGAGAACCCTGCAGGTTTATTGTCCTTCTATAGCTGTATGGTGGCAGGATGGTGACACTGCTGGAGTCCTGGTGAGGATCTGCATGATATTCATTTCTGTTGACTTTTTATTGCCAACATATTCTGCAGTGATGTACATATAGTCCCTGCCCACAATGCGGTACACATGAGGGACAATTTCATATTAAGCCAAGTAACCTATGATGTCAAGGTCTCATATTTACAAGGTGCTTATTGGCAATCTGAGCCGGCGAATGGCTCTGTGTCCGTATATTCGCTATATACTGCCCGCAATATCTTGTAGAAAGCTCACAGTGACTAAAATGTATAAATAGTTCTCTTTGGAGAATTTAATTAGATCCATTCATACCTTACCTTATAATGAGGACTTAAAGGGCTTTTATAACTAGGTAAAACAAGCTTAACGGGACTGTCCAGGACTTATATATTAATGACCGATTTTAGGATAAGTCATCAACAGGGTGGGACTGGGCTGGCGGGGTACCCTTCTGCAGAGGAGAGGGGGAGAAGAGAATGAAAAAATAAAAAAACCTGTGGTTTTAAGGGGCACGGGCCCTTTAAAAGCGCAGGCACAGTGTATGCAGGGACGCGCTCACGCGGCGTTCATTACCTGAACCGCCGTGACACACGTCCCAGTGAAGCAGCTGAAGCTGCGCGTCTCCCTTCCCCGGCCGGCGTATGACGTCATCGTCATGCGCCTGCAGTGAAGGAGGCGCGCAACTCAGCCGCCGGAGAAGGAGGACACCGCACGGGAGAGCAGGAAGGTAAGAGGTGTCTGTGTGTGTGTCTGTGTGTATATGAGTGGATGCAGAATGGGATGGGCCCCTGGCTGGACACACAAGGGGGGGCCCGGCTAGACACACAAGGGGGGACCCTGGCTGGACACACAAGGGGGGGACCGGATGGACACACAAGGGGGGCCTTGCTGGACACACAAGGGGGAGCCCTGGCTGGACACACAAGGGGGAACCCTGGCTGGACACACAAGGGGGAGCCCTGGCTGGACACACAAGGAGAAGCCCTGGCTGGACACACAAGGGGGAGCCCTGACTGGACACACAAGGGGGAGCCCTGGCTGGACACACAAGGGGGGAGCTGGATGGACACACAAGGGGGAACCCTGGCTGGACCCACAAGGGGGAGCCCTGGCTGGACACACAAGGGGAAGCCCTGACTGGACACACAAGAGGGAACCCTGGCTGGACACACAAGGGGGAACCCTGGCTGGACACACAAGGGGGAACACTGGCTGGACACACAAGGGTGAGAGCCTGGCTGGACACACAAGGGGGAACCCTGGCTGGACACACAAGGGTGTGAGCCTGGCTGGACACACAAGGGGGAACCCTGGCTGGACACACAAGGGGGGGAGCCTGGCTGGACACATAAGGGGGAGCCTGGCTGGACACATGGGAAAGGGTGGGCAGGATGGCTATATGGTGGGGCAGGCTGGACACATGGAGGCCAGGATGGATATGTGAGGGGGATGGATATATGGGGGGCCGGATATATGGGGGGCGGGGCAGGCTGGACACATGATGGCCAGGATGGATATGTGGGGGGCAGTCTGGACACATGGGGGCTAGGATAGGTATGTGGGGGGGCAGGCTCGATACACGTGGGCTAGGATAAATATATGGAGGGGCCACGCTGGACATATGGGGGCCAGTATGGATATATGGGGGGGTGTCAGGATGGATATATGCAGGGGGGAAGGGCAGGATGGATATATGAGGGGGCAGGCTGGACACATGGAGGCCAGGATGGATATATGGGGGGCAGGCTGGAAACATGGAGGCCAGGATGGAAATATTGGGGGGGGCAGGCTGGACACATGGAGGCCAGGATGGATATGTAGGGGGGCATGCTGGACACATGGAGGCCAGGATGGATATATGGGGGGGCAGGCTTGACACATGGGGCTTTAGGACAGATATATGGGAGGGGGCAGGCTGGACACATGGAGGCCAGGACAGATATATGGAGGGGCAGGCTGGAAACATGGAGGCCAGGATGGATATGTGGGGGGGCAGGCTGGACACATGGAGGCCAGGATGGATATATGGGGGGAACAGGAGGGCCACATGGGGGACTAGGATGGGTATATGGGAGGGGGCAGGCTCGATACACGTGGGCTAGGATAAATATATGGAGGGGTCACACTGGACATATGGGGGCCAGAAGGGATATATGGGGGGTGTCAGGATGGATATATGCAGGGAAGGGGGGGCCAGGATGGATATATGGGGGTGCCAGGCTGAACAAGGGACTTAATTACTGTTTATTATTTTAGAGTCCAATTAGAGACATTATTACTTCTGTAATATAATTTACTTTTTAGGAAATTGTTTTCCATGGGATAGGACAAAAGCGGGCTCCTGTTACTGTGCAGGGCGGCACTATATCGCTTTTTTTCTTCAACTGGTGTAGTGTAGAAGTCGGGGGGTGGAGTGGGAATATTCCCTAGAAGAGATCAGTTATTGATAACTGTGTGTTATTTTCTGCAGAGATGATTCCTGGCTGGAAGAAGTGATGGCCGTCTGTGCCAGATGAAGAAGAAAAGCGAAGATGAAGGACTTCACCTAGAGACGTCACTGGTGAGTCAGTGTATTACATGTGACTCGCCCCCTGGGCCGTGGGGCACTCGGATCCGTGCAATAGGGAGACGATGGGGGTAGTAGTGGCGACCCGGTTCTGTGGCTTAGGGTGGTCAGGCCAATGGTAGTCTGCTATGTTCTGCTGATAATGTCCGACTACGCCACCCGTGGATTGCGGTTATTAGGAACCGCCGCTGCATGCAGACCGCTGGGGCTGATGAGGTGTGCAGCTAGGGTAGTGTGACTCTCCACGGGAAGAGTGCGGCCCCAGGGCAGTATAATGGATGTTGGGAGTGATGGTAGTGGGAGTCCCAGTGCTGATTGTGCTGGAGGAGCAAGGAGCACACAGACAACAGGTTGCAGTCCAGGGTCTTTACTAAACAGGTAAACTGACCCACAAACAGTCCCGGCTAGGAGGGGACCTGGATGTCTGAGAGCAACGGGGAAATTGGCCCTGGTCAGGGTGAGGGTGTAGGCCTACCGTGCTTTCTGCACTCCTTCTGGCTATCTCCTCCTGATAGGGTAACAGCCCACGTTTCCGAGCTTTCCGTGTTTTCTCGCCTGTATGGCCTGCGACGTGGGTTCCTTTCTGCTCCCAGCCTTGTATGGCTTTACTGGTCCCTTCTGTTGTGGCAGGGCCTCCAGGCTTCTTAGGCCAAGGAATATACAGTCCCTTGCGGACTGGTTCTCTGCTGGGGGATGTGGAATCCTTCCAGCCTCAGACACCAAAGTCTGGTAGATTAAGTCTGTTATCTGCCAAGACAGGCTTGCTTCGCCTCTTGTCTCTGGCTTGTGGCTCTCCTCCTGCCACACTTCCTCTTAGGTGCAGTGCAACTGTCTGTCCCTGCTCTGCTGAGACACGTCTCAGTCCTGAGACAGGTCATCTGGGTTCTCTCTAACCCTGCCCCCAGCACCAGCTTTTATAGGGGCAGCCTGCTCCCCCTACTGGCCTGAGACAGGAGGCATTGCATGCTAATGTTCCCCTGACTAGAGAACCTCCCCCCTGCTCTCAGACACAGCTTTAATTACACTTGTGGCATCCAGGCCAGGGTGACACATTCCCCCCTAGTGAAATTTAGTACTCCGGGACTAAACAGTAAACAAAGACAATATGCATAACAATAAAACATTAATAGACAGACGACGCACAAATTGAGTTCTTAAGGTCACAGTGTGGCCTGTGACCGGGTGTCCATATCACCAGCACAACGGGGAGCCTTAACCAGGTGGGGGTCTGTCCTACCCCAAGTCCTTCACAGTCTTAGTTCATTCCTGGGTTAGGCTCTGAACGCAGTCCATACAAGATCCCGGTTATAAAAAGTCCATAACCTGTGAGTCCTTACGGTAGCTGCAAGAAACTGAAACAGAGTATTACCAAACATGCATGTAACTTTGCAAACAATTCAACATTTGGCAACAGGGTTATTTACAATTTTAGTACACTCTATATTCTCCAGCGAGCAGGTATCTGTCCCTTTGTGCTCCTGGTTGACCTACGTAGCCCACTGTCTGGTGGTGGACTGACTTGGCTTTCCCCACTAGCGTTAGGGGTGCAGCTACCAGCTGGGTGTACAGGTAGGGCAGGCAGCTGTCTGCGGGTCCTTTGGCTTACCGCAGGCATGGCAGGCTCACTGTCAGCAGATTGTTGACTCTCCTGGGCTGCTGGTACAGGCTCTTCTGCCTCTGGAACTGCTTGCTCCTCTTCACCTTCCGGCTCTGGTGTTGGTTGTTGCTGTGCCGGTTGCAGGAAATGCAGGACAGGTACCACTATGGCATCATTTATGCGAGTCCAGGACTGAGGGAACTCTCCGAGAACGGTGCTGATCATTTCTTCTTTGTCCTCTGCGGGTTCAAGGTCACTCTGATCCTCTTCTGCACTACGGAGTTGCTCAGGGCACCTTTTGAGATGGTCTCTGGAGACGACACTAGTGGTTTCTCCTCCGTCCTTGGTGATTACGCACACCTTTGGGTTGTCGTGGTCAGACTGCAGTACGGTGTAGGGTTCCCTTTCCCACTGGTCGTCCAACTTATGTAGCCTTCTTTTTCGCTTTAGGACTTGCTCACCAGGTTCTAGGGGACTAGCAGGGGCGTGTTGATTGAAGAGTCTTTCTTGCTTCTCTCTCACCTGGGCCAGGCTCTTCTCCACACTCTCCTGTACCTTCTTGTACTGCAGTTGCCTTTCCGTATCCCAGTCCGCATCCGGGGAGGTGTCCTCAGGTATTAGGACTCCCATCTCCAGGTCTACGGGCAGCTTTCCTGGTCTAGCTCGCATCAGGTAAGCCGGGGTGCAGTTTGTAGCATTCACCGGGATATTTTTATATAGGTCTATCAGGTCCGGCAGTTTTTCTGGCCACAGGCTGCGTTCCTCCAGGGGCAACGTCTTCAGGAGATCAATGACTATATTGTTCATCTTCTCACACATCCCGTTGGTTTGGGGGTGGTAAGGCGTTGTACGAATCTTCTTACAGCCATAGAGGTTGCAGAACTCCTGGAAGATTTCAGCCTCGAACGCTGGACCCTGGTCTGTCAGGACCTGTTCCGGATACCCGTGTGGACGGCAGAAATATTGCTGGAAGGCTCTGGCCGCTGTTTGGGCTGTCAAGTCCTTTACCGGGACCACCACTAGAAAACGGGAATAGTGGTCCACGATTGTCAGGGCATAGATGTATCCTGACCGGCTGGGAGCCAATTTGACATGGTCCAGAGCTACCAGCTCAAGAGGCTGCGTGGTGACGATGGGCCTCAAGGGTGTCTTCTGGCTGGCACGGTCCTTCCTCCTTAGGTGACAAGGGCCACAGTCTCTGCACCATTTTTCTACAGCTCCTCTCATGCCGACCCAAAAGAATCTTCCTCTTAGTAGGAACTCCAGTTTCTTCCAACCGAAGTGTCCCGCTCTGTCATGGTAAGCCCCCAGGACCATAGCTGCATCCCTCCTTGGGACCACGACTTGCCAGGTCAGCTCGTGCGTCCGGTGGTTGACAATCCTTCTGCACAACTTGCCTTCGTAGAGGAACAGCTTGCTCTTCTCCTTCCATAGCTGCTTGGCTTCCTCTGGGGCATCTGGATCTAAGCGGGCGTCTTCCCGGGTCAGCAGATCTTTCACCAGGCGGACTGCAGGGTCACTATCTTGGGTCTCGGCCCAGCTGTGGTGAGGTAGGGGATTCATCATCACAGTTGTTAGATCCTCCTCCTTCACGCGGTGAGAGTGTTGAGCGGCTCCATACCGGTGAAACGCGGGGAGTTCTACCTCCTCCAGCTCTTCTGGGTCTTCGTCACCTTCAGGTAAGTGAGGCATCCTTGATAGGGCGTCCGCGTTGGCGTTGGTTTTGCCTGCCCGGTACTTGATCACGAAGTCATAGTTGGAGAGACGGGCCATCCACCGCTGTTCCAGGGCACCCAGTCTTGCATTGTCCAGGTGTGTCAACGGGTTGTTGTCCGTGTACACGGTGAACTTTGCGGAGGCCAGGTAATGCTTGAAGCGTTCCGTCACGGCCCACACCACCGCCAAGAATTCTAGCTTGAAGGAGCTGTAATTCTCCGGGTTCCTTTCGGTGGGCCTCAGCTTCCGGCTGGCGTATGCGATCACCTGTTATCTGCCCTGTTGGTTTTGGGACAATACGGCTCCCAGTCCCACATTACTGGCATCTGTGTGGAGAATGAAAGGCTGGCCATAATCAGGGTAGGCCAGGATCTCATCCCCTGTGAGGGCCATCTTTAGCTGGCGGAAGGACTCCTCTTCCGGTTTATCCCACTTGAAGGGCGGCTTTTGGCTCCTGGACTTAGACTGTCCGATCAGGAGGTCCTGCATAGGAGCTGCCATCTTGGTGAACCCGGGGATGAATCTTCGGTAGTAGCCTACCAACCCGAGAAACTGTCTCACCTCTTTGATGTTCGAGGGGCTTGGCCAGCTCTTGATTGCCGTGACCTTGTCAGGGTCGGGGGCCACTCCTTCCGCGCTTACCACGTGCCCTAGGTACTGGACCTTTGGTTTCAGCAGGTGACACTTCGATGGTTTCACCTTCAGGCCATAGCCTGCCAGGGCTTCGAACACCTCGGCCAGGTGCTTCAGATGGTCCTCGTAGGTCTTCGAATAGACGATCACGTCGTACAGGTAAAGGAGGACCGTCTCGAAGTTTCGGTGCCCTAGACAGCATTCCATCAGCCGCTGGAAGGTCCCTGGTGCGTTGCAGAGCCCGAAAGGCATGCAGTTGAATTCGCTCAGTCCCATCGGGGTGGTGAAGGCGGTCTTCTCCTTGTCAGCCTCTGCCACAGGAACCTGCCAGTACCCGCTAGTAAGGTCCAAAGTAGAAAAGAAGTTAGCTGATTTTAGTGCGGCTAAAGACTCCTCTATTCTAGGCAGCGGATATGCGTCTTTGTGAGTGATACGGTTGATTTGTCTATAGTCGACGCACATTCTCATGGTGCCGTCTTTCTTTTTGACCAGAACCAAGGGGGCTGCCCAGGGGCTACAGCTGTCTCTAATAACCCCAGCTTCTTTCATCTCTCTTAGCATGCCCCTTGCGTTCTGATAATGTGCAGGGGGTACAGGTCTGTGCCTCTCTTTTATCGGTGGGTGGCTCCCTGTGGGGATGTGGTGTTCTATCCCCTTTACTCTGCCGAAGTCTAGCGGGTGCTTACTAAAGACTCTCTCGTACTCCTGTACCACCCGGTAGACTCCTTGTTTTTGGTGCAGGGGAGTGGAGTCAGCACCCACGTGGAGTTTCTGGCACCAGTCCTCCTTTTGTTTCTGGGAGCCATTACTCTCCGCCTGTGGAGATGGAGGCAAAGGTTCCACGGCCCTGATAGCTTTGTGTTCGACCACAAACAGCTTGGCAAGTGTAGCGTACCTGGGTAAGTGTACCTCCCTCTCCCCAATGTTGAGGATGCGGACGGGCACCCTCCCATGACGGACATCAACCACCCCCCGGGCTGTCAAAATGGTGGGCCTGCTGTCTGAGTACACGGGTTCTACCATGTCTTGGTAGTCTCTACCTCTCAACCCAATTGCAGTCCGACACCAGATCATCATTTCACTTTTGGGAGGCATGGAAATGGGGAATGGGTCACTCAGTCTTACGCTACCGATCTCACCACCAGACAGTTCTACCTGCTGCCGTCTCATCAGGGCCTTTATCTCCTTGTTGAGGATTCTCTGTTGGCTGGAACTAGCATTCACCGCCACCTGTTGTAAGATTACAATTACCTCTGAAAGACAATTTTCAATTACGTTAGTACCCACAGTTATTTTAGGGTGACTTTCATGACGGTCAATGTCCACAATAATCACTCCCTGTGCCGGTAGTTCAACTTTACCAATCTTAATGGTCATCTCCTTGAACCCCATCTGCGGCACGGGTAAGCCATTACTGGCGATGATGCTCAAGTTACCGTCTGGATACCGTGTGATATCAGCATCAGTCCAATACTGCTTAAAAAGTACATAAGGGATAGTGGTTACTTGTGACCCAGTATCCAGCAAGGCGCTCATGGGGATACCGTCCAGCACCACGGGTAAAACCGGGCGCCCCCCAACGTACTTATTACGCCAATTGTAAGGGCCTGGTGATCTTATGCCTGGGGGTTGGCCCTCTGCCCCAGGTTGGACCCGTTTAAATTACAGTACCTGGAAATGTGTCCGGGCTGGTTGCATCGACGGCAAATGGGCTGTCCATCCTCTGCGTAGCGGTCTGTGGGCCTCCCTCGGAACGACGGGATCCTCCTCTGTCGACGCCATGGGACATTCTCCGGACTTGAAGCCAGCTCGATGGGTCTTGACGGGTCCACTTGCAACGCCTGGACGGTCCTGGTCAACGCCGCGATGCTCCTGGTCAGTTCCTGGACTTGGTGGTGCAGATCTTTCGACGGGGCTTGGTTCAGGGCCTGTGCATCAGCCTCCACGGAGTCCATAGAGGAGGGCGCCGCCTCCTGGTGGTAAGTGATAGCAGGGCGCTGGGGGTTTATAGCGCTACTGGTTGCAGATTCACGGAGCACCCTTATGGCCCTGTCCTTAAATTGGGCAAAGGTCAGGTCGGGGTTCTGAAAGAACATGAGGCGCAGTTGGGCCCTGTGGGCGCTAGACAGCAGACCTTCTATGAATTGTTCTGTTAGCAGCTTATCCGTTTCCTGCACACTGCCAGGGTCAGTTTGTTGAATAGCCCTCAAGGCTTCCTGCAGATTTAGGGCATAGTCTCTGATGCTGTCCTGTGCCCGCTGCTTACATCCATAGAACCTCATTTTAATCTCAGCGGAGGTACGTGTGTCAAAGGTACCCCGCAGCCGGGCCAGAATACCCTTCACAGTCCTTTTCTCCTCAGTGGGCCATGATTTTACCTCCCGCTGGGCTGCGCCAGTTAACTGCCCTGTTAGTATGCTGACCTTCTGTGTCAGGGGGTAAACGTGGAACAAACTGTATAGCCTTTCCTTGAAGTCAGTTAGGGCATGGGGCTCCCCTGAGTATTTGGGCAGCCAGGCCGCTCCAGGGATGTAGGGCAAGGAAAAGGGCATCACCGCTGCTGCAGCTGCGTTGGTGGTAGTGGGCGCCTCTGTGTCCGTCATCTTCCTCCCCCCCTAGTTACGCGTGGCCTACCTTCCGACGATCCTCTTCTGTAGGCCGCGGCTCCGCTGCTGCTGCTATGGACGAGGACCTGGCGTCGCGTCCTGATGACGTCAGCGTCGCTCTCTCTCCCTTCCAGGACCTTGCGCAGCGTCGGTGCGTGGGGCGGAGCTTCGGATCTCGCGCGGTTTTGACGTCCACGCCCATCTTCTTCCCGCGCGGCGTCCTGAAGATGGCGTCCGATGGCGGGAAGCAGCTGCGGATGGTGGGAAGGCGGCAGAAGACGGCGGGAAACGGTCCAAGATGGCGTCCGATGGCGGGAATCGGCTCCGGATGGCGGGAAACGACTCCGGACGGCGGGAAACTTTGCCACAGGTAAGTTACAAAAGTCTTTTTCAGGCACGCAGTACCCGGTGGTTGCGGGCACGAAATCCTGCCGACTACGCCAAAGCTGACTCGCCCCCTGGGCCGTGGGGCACTCGGATCCGGGCAATAGGGAGACGATGGGGGTAGTAGTGGCGACCCGGTTCCGTGGCTCAGGGTGGTCAGGCCAATGGTAGTCTGCTATGTTCTGCTGATAATGTCCGACTACGCCACCCGTGGATTGCGGTTATTAGGAACCGCCGCTGCATGCAGACCGCTGGGGCTGATGAGGTGTGCAGCTAGGGTAGTGTGACTCTCCACGGGAAGAGTGCGGCCCCAGGGCAGTATAATGGATGTTGGGAGTGATGGTAGTGGGAGTCCCAGTGCTGATAGTGCTGGAGGAGCAAGGAGCACACAGACAACAGGTTGCAGTCCAGGGTCTTTACTAAACAGGTAAACTGACCCACAAACAGTCCCGGCTAGGAGGGGACCTGGATGTCTGAGAGCAACGGGGAAATTGGCCCTGGTCAGGGTGAGGGTGTAGGCCTACCGTGCTTTCTGCGCTCCTTCTGGCTATCTCCTCCTGATAGGGTAACAGCCCACGTTTCCGAGCTTTCCGTGTTTTCTCGCCTGTATGGCCTGCGACGTGGGTTCCTTTCTGCTCCCAGCCTTGTATGGCTTTACTGGTCCCTTCTGTTGTTGCAGAGCCTCCAGGCTTCTTAGGCCAAGGAATATACAGTCCCTTGCGGACTGGTTCTCTGCTGGGGGATGTGGAATCCTTCCAGCCTCAGACATCAAACTCTGGTAGATTAAGTCTGTTATCTGCCAAGACAGGCTCTCTTCGCCTCTTGTCTCTGGCTTGTGGCTCTCCTCCTGCCACACTTCCTCTTAGGTGCAGTGCAACTGTCTGTCCCTGCTCTGCTGAGACACGTCTCAGTCCTGAGACAGGTCATCTGGGTTCTCTCTAACCCTGACCTCAGCACCAGCTTTTATAGGGGCAGCCTGCTCCCCCTACTGGCCTGAGACAGGAGGCATTGCATGCTAATGTTCCCCTGACTAGAGAACCTCCCCCCTGCTCTCAGACACAGCTTTAATTACACTTGTGGCATCCAGGCCAGGGTGACACACGTGTACACTTACACTACACACGTGGTCAAAACTGTTGGTACCCCTCGTTTAATGAAAGAAAAACCCACAATGGTCACAGAAATAACTTGAATCTGACAAAAGTAATAATAAATTAAAAATCTATGAAAATGAACAAATGAAAGTCAGACATTGCTTTTCTGCTTCCACAGAATAAAAAAAATTAAATAAACTGATGAAACAGGCCTGGACAGAAATGATGGTTCTTCTTAACTTAATATTTTGCTGAACAACCTTTTGACGCAATCACTGCAATCAAACGACTCCTGTAACTGTCAATGAGACTTCTGCACCTCTCCACAGGTATTTTGGCCACTCCTCATGAGCAAACTGCTCCAGTTGTCTCATGGTTGAAGGTTGCCTTTTCCAGACGTCATGTTTCAGCTCTTTCCAAAGATGCTCAATAGGATTTAGGTCAGGGCTCATAGAAGGTCACTTCAGAATAGTCCAATGTTTTCCTCTTAGCCATTGTTGGGTGTTTTTAGCTGTGTGTTTTGGGTCATAATACTGTTGCAAGACCCATGACCTGCGACTGAGACCACGCTTTCTGACACTGGGCAGCACATTTCTCTCTAGAATCCCTTGATAGTCTTGAGATTTCATTGTACCCTGCACAGATTCAAGACACCCTGTGCCAGATGCGGCAGACCAGCCCCAAAACATAAAAGAGACTCCTCCATGTTTCACAGTAGGGACAGTGTTCTTATCTTGATATGCTTAATTTTTCCATCTGTGAACATAGATCTGATGTGCCTTGCCAAAAACTTCCATTTTTGTCTCATCTGTCCATAGGGCATTCTCCTAAAAGCTTTGTGACTTGTGAACATGTAGTTTGGCAAATTCCAGTCTGGCTTTTTTATGATTTTTTTTCAACAATGGTGTACTCCTTGGTCGTCTCCCATGAAGTCCACTTTAGATCAAACAACGACGGATGGTGCGATCTGACACTGATGTTCCTTGAGCTTGAAGTTCACCTTTAATCTCTTTAGAAGTTTTCCTGGGCTCTTTTGTTACCATTCATATTATTCGTCTCTTTGATTTGTTATCAATTTTCCTCCTGCAGCCACGTCCAGGGAGGTTGGCTACAGTCCCATGGATCTTAAATTTCTGAATAATATGTGCAACTGTAGTTACAGGAACATCAAGCTGCTTGGAGATGGTCTTATAACCTTTACCTTTAACATGCTTGTCTATAATTTTCTTTCTAATCTCCTGAGACAACTCTTTCCTTTGCTTCCTTTGGTCCATGTTGAGTGTGGTACACACCATGTCACCAAACAGCACAGTGAGTATCTGTAGCCCTATATACAGGCCCACTGACTGATTACAAGATTGTAGACACCTGTGATGCTAATTAGTGGACACAACTTGATTTAACATGTCCCTTTTGTCACATTATTTTCAGGGGTACCATCATTTCTGTCCAGGCCTATTTCAAGAGTTTAATTTTTTTTAAATTCTGTGGAAGCAGGGTTGAAAAGCAATGTCTGTCTTTCATTTGTTCATTTTCATCGATTTTTAATTTATTATTACTTTTGTCAGATTCAAGTTTTTTCTGTGACCATTGTGGGTTTTTCTTTCATTAAACGAGGGGTACCAACAATTTTGACCACGTGTGTATATAGTATATACAGAGCTCCTGTGTATGTCACTGGTGATCACTGTATTACCTATACACTATATACAGAGCTCCTGTCTATAATGTCACTGGTGATCACTGTGTTACCTGTACACTGACACTATATACAGAGCTCCTGTGTATAATGTCACTGGTGGTAATAACAGTGTTGTTAGTATTGTGGTTTTGTATTCATGATCAGTACTGTAGTATTTGGTCACCTTGGGGTGGTAATATATGGTCTGGTCATAGTTTGGCCATATTTGTTCCTTGTATGTGGTATTATTCAGTCACTATGTAGTGGTAATATGTGATCTAGTCAAGGTGTGGCGATATTTGTCCCTTTTGTATGTGGTATTATTGGTGTTGATATAGTGGACTGTGCTGTGTATGGCGGTCATTTTGTTCTCGCTGATCTTAACTAGGAAAAGATTTTTTTCCATTAGGCCACAGCCCCACCATCAGTATTTGGTCAGTATTTTTCTCAGGAGTGGCTGCCGAAACCAGGAATGGTTGATAAATGCAGAATTGGTGACTTGTTTCTATTATACCTTTTCTCTGATTGTTCATCACCTGTTTTGGCTCCCACTCCTGAGAAAAAATACTGACTGGATACTGACTGAATACTGATAGTAGGGCCGTGGCCTTAGCGATTAAATACTTGGACCAGAGCGGCAGAGATGCACTTACAGGGGTTCTCCGGTGAAAACAAGTAATCACCTCTCCACAGGATCAGTGATAATATTGATTGGTGGGGGTCTGACTGCTTGCACACACCGGCAGAATGTGGAGCTTTTCTCCCCATTAGACTGGAGCGGCATGTGAGATGCGACCACTGATCCATTCATTCTCTCAGTGGCTGTGAGCGCTGCTCTTTTTTGCAAGTCTCTAAGAGAATGAATAGAGCTGCGGTCAGACGTCCCACCTGCCGCAGCATTTTAAAATAGGGATAAGTGTTCTGTCAGGGATAAAACTTCCCCATTCTTCCGATAGGTGCGTTTTCCAATGTTCGGACACAAATGCTCAATAAGTGATCACCTATCCTGTAGAGCCCATGGATCGGTGATAACTTGTTTTAACTAGTGTTGAGCGAGTATGTTCTGTCCGAGTATGCTCGGCCCGAGCTCCGAGTATTTACAGCTGCTCGGTGATATGGTTGAATCGCTCCCGTGTGCATGATTTGCAACTGTTTGACAGCTTTAACCCCTTAACGACATGTCACGTATTAGTACGCGCATGTCGTTATCCTCCGGTTCAGTGAGGGCTCCGGCGCTGAGCCCGCACTGAACCAAGCACATGTCAGCTGATTCTTACAGCTGACATGTGCCCGCAACAGGCGCGGGTGGAATTGCTATGAGCGCCATCTAGTGGTCGGTGCTCATAGGACAGGACCATTTCTGCTGCATACAGGGGATCTGCTGGTTCCCTGTATGTAGCAGAGGTGATCGGACAGTTGCTGCTTCAAGTCTCCTATGTAGAGTACAGAAGCAAGCAAAAAGTGAAAAAAAAAGTTTTAAAAAATATGAAAAAAAATAAAAAAATTTAAAAGTTTAAATCACCCCCCTTTCGCCCCATTCAAAATAAAATCATAAAATAAACCCCACATACACATATTTGGTATTGCCGCGTTCAGAATCGCCTGATCTATCAATATAAAAATAGAATTAATGCGATCGGTAAATGGCGTAATGAGAAAAAAATTCTAAACGCCAGAATTACGTTTTTTGGTCACCGTAAAATTGCAATAAAATGCAATAACGGACGATCAAAACATCGGATCTACCCCAAAATAGCATCTATAAAAACTTCAGCTCGGTTCACAAAAAATAAGCCCTCACCCTGCCCCAGATCCCGAAAAATGGAGACGCTACGGGTCTCGGAAAATGGCACCATTTTTTTTTTTTTTTTTTTTTTTTACCAAACTTTGGATTTTTTTTTCATCACTTAAATAAAAAAGAACCTATACATGTTTGGTGTCTACGAGCTCTTAATGACATGGAGAATAATAATGGCAGGTCAGTTTTAGCATTCAGTGAACGTGGTAAAAAAAATAAAAAAAAACCTCAGTCGTATTGCACTTTTTTTGCAATTTCACGGCGCTTGGAATTTTTTTCCCGTTTTCCCGTACACGGCATGGTAAAACTAGTAATGGCGTTGAAAAGTACAACTCGTCCCGCAAAAAATAAGCCCTAACATGGCCATATTGACCAAAAAATAAAAACGCTATGGCTCTGGGAACAAGTGGAGCAAAAAGCGAAAATGCAAAAACGGAAAATGCTCCGCGGCTTAAGGGGTTAATACATGTGAGGAATGTCTATTTCTTACACATTCCTCACATGTATTAAAACCGTCAAACAGTCGCAAATCATGCACACGGGAGCGATTCAACCATATCACCGAGCAGCTATAAATACTCGGAGCTCGGCCCGAGCATACTCGCCGAAAGGGTTAACAGAACATACTCGCTCAACACTAGTTTTAACCAAAGAAGCTCTTTAATGCAAACATGTCCATCCCAGTTAGAGTGTCGCCCAGTAGATGTGCAGGAGCCGCCAGTCAATGCTCCACTATAACAGCGAGAGCGGATAACAGATATTTGCATCTTGCTGTAGGTGGGCCCCTAGAGTTAATTTCCCCTGTGGGCCCCAGACACCGCAGTCCGACCCTGGTCATCAATATCAGATCAGTGAGGTTCCAACACACGGCCCCCTCACCAATAAGACAGCAGCTGGAAATACTCAGCGTAGAGAGCCCAAACAGCACAGCGCTGTACACTGTGTAGTGGCCGATCTTGGTACTGCAGCTCCTATTGAAATGATTGTGATCTGAGCTGTAGTACCTGAAACCAGCCATTGCACAGTGTGCGGAGCTGTGCTATTCCAGCTCTTAACACTGTGTACATCATCTTGCAGAAGTAGCTGATGTCTGGGGATTTCAGGTGTCAGACCCCACTAATCACTGTATGAGTTCTGCTCTACTCCTTTATTAAAGGGGTGGTCTTGTGTTCCTCTCATCAGAAGCTGAAGATTTACAGTTCTGGCCGGTGGCTTGGCTGAGCCGCTTGTCTGAATTGTGCCCTCTTGCATTCTGCGGGCAGAGGCAGCTTTGCCTCTGCAGAATGGGACAGGCACAGGGGCGCTGAAGTCCACCAGTCTGCAAGTGAGCGCTTCTTGCCAAGGAGACCAGCCACTTCTCAGGTGGTCAGTAACCATAGCAATGAGCTGTACACTGCAGAATTAAAAATCTTTTCCTTCTTGAGAACAGAGAAGATTTTGAATAAGAAGGAAATTGCAAAGTTTCTTGTTTTTACAAGCTCTTTGCAATCTTAGCCTTTTAATACATTCATTTTATTTAGTTATATATTTATTTTACTCTCTTATATAGCGCCGTTAGATTTTGTAGCACCTTACAGACATTATCATCACTGTCCCCATTGGGGCTCACAATATGAATTCCTTATCAGTATGTCTTTGGAGTGTGGGAGGAAACCGGAGAACCCGGAGGAAACCCACACAAACACGGGGAGAACATACAAACTCCTTGCAGATGTTGTCCTTGCTATTATATGAACCCAGCCCCACAGCGTTAATCATTGACCCACCATGTTGCCCACATTCCTCGGCTTTTTTAAGATTTTCTGCAATGAATAAGAACACTGAAGAAAATCTAGATTGATCAACATTTCCTATCACAAATGCAGTTGCTGCAAAACTTGTCCATAGTCCTGTTCCCAGCTGAAAATTGGATACAATTGTATCTTGTGTAGACAATGCTCTGTGAGCTAAATAGCCGGGATCCACTGCTACAAGGCAGGAAACAGACAGATTCTGCTGATGGGTTCTGCTCCCAGAGCATTATTCAGCCTGGACATCTCAGCTCAGAGCAAAACCAGCTATAAGGCTGTGTGCACACCTAGCAGATTTGATGCAGATTTACATGCGTTTTTTCTGCCAGAGAGAAGCGTTTTCACATGCGTTTTTTCAAGCACTTTTCCAAGCAATTTTGAGCATCACTTGGAAAAGTGCTTGACAAGTTGATCACACAATATAAATCCATGCAACCAACATGGATCTATAATGTGTGAACAACTTAGATGCTTTAAATGCAGCATCTATAGTAAAAAAAAGAAAACGTTAATAAATAAAAAAAAACAACGGTATATTCACCTCTCCGGCGGCCCCCGGTCTGCTCTCCGGTCTCCTCCGGTCTGCTCCCGGCCGCGTCTTCTCTCTTCAGCGTCCTGCAGTGTACGGTCAGGACCTGCGGTGACGTCATTTAGTCAGCTGATGGTCACGCGACCATCACCTGATGCCGACGTCAGCTGTCATGCAACCATCACCTGACTAAATGACGTCACCGCAGGTCCTGACAGTACAGACAGCAGACCGGAGGAGACCGGAGAGCAGACCGGGGGCCGCCGGAGAGGTGAATATACAGGTTTTGTTTGTTTTTAACTTTTTTATTTCTTTTTTTCACCGCGTGGTAGCCGGGATGAAGAGGAGTTGTAGTCTCGTCTTCCTCCCAGATACCACACGCATCGCGAATAAGCTTCAGCGTAATCGCAGTAGAAATGGTCATGCTGCGTTTTGCAAAGTAATGCGAATTCGGCGCGCAAATTAGCGCATCATGTGCACAGCACATCCGAATTCACATGGCTTTGCATGGCAGACTGTTCTACAAACGTTTTCGTGGCCGTAAAAATGCCGCAAAAATGCTACAAAAACGCTACGTGGGCACATGGCCTAAGGCTGTGTGCCCACAATGCGTTTTTTAAGCGTTTCGGCATGGCAAAAACGCTGCAGAAACGCTTAAAAACGCATGTTAGAAGGTCTGCCATGTTCCCCAATGATAGTTCGCATGTGCTGTGCACATGCTGCGGAAATTTCCACTGCGGATTATCATTGCGGAAAAAAACGCAGCACTACCAATTATTTCGCGTAAGCGCTGCTTTTTCGCCGCCATTGACTTGCATTGGAACAAATGGATTCCGCTTCACTAGATAAGCACATGCGGAATACATGCGTTCAATGTGCGGATGGTACCCGCGTGTGGAGGATGGGAGACTCTCCTCCGGACCCGGGTACCATAGAACCTGTCAAAAAAAAGAATAAAATATAAAATAAATGTTATATTTACCTTCTGACGGCCCCCGCTGCGCTCGTCCTCCCATGCCGGCAGCTCGCGATGGACTGAAGGACCTGCGCTGACGTCATAGTCATGTGACAGCAGGTCCTTCAGTGTACCGCGATCTGCCGGCAGCCAGGACGGAGCGAAGCAAGACTGCGGGGGCCATCGGAAGTTAAGTATAGATTTATAGATGGTGGCCTGATTCTAACGCATCGGGTATTCTAGAATATGTATGCGGCAGACCGGGCGCAATCAGCAGAGCGGTGTTTAAATTTGGCGCCAAAATCGCTGATTGGTCGCGGCCAACAACCGCGACCAATCAGCAAAGCGGTGTTGAAATTTGGCGGCTATATCGCTGATTGGTCACGGCCGGCAGTCGCGACTAATCAGCAGGGCGGGGTTTAAATTTTGCGCCAATAATGCTGATTGGTCGCGGCCAGCGAACGTGACCAATCAGCAGAGCGGGGTTTAAATTTTGCGCCAATAATGCTGATTGGTTGCAGCCGCCGGTCGCGACCAATCAGCAAAGCGGTGTTTAAATTTGGCGCCAATAGTGGTGACTGGTCACGGCCACGACCATTCAGCAGAGCGGTGTTTAAATTTGGCGGCAATAATGCTGATTAGTCAAGGCCGGCAATTTGGCGCCAACAATACTGATTAGTCGCGGCCGGCAACCGCGACCAATCAGCAGAGCGGGGTTTAAGTTTGGCGCCAAAATTGCTGATTGGTGGCGGCCGGCTGTCTCGACCAATCAGCAGAGCGGGGTTTAAATTTGGCGCCAAGATCACTGATTGGTCGCGTGTGGAGAGCGAGACCAATCAGCGAATCGTATTGGTGAGGACCGGGGAGCGGAATCGTATTAGTGAGGACCGGGGAGCGCCGCTGCCTGTGCGGCTACTTCCGCTGCGAGAAGCCGGGAGATGAGCGACTGCTCGCAGCTGAAGTATCCGGACCCGCAGCGCCGCTCCCCGGTCCTCCCTTGACACCCTAGCCGCTGATGTCCCCACAGTATCCGCATTGTGTTACAAAGGTCCGGACATTTGTGTTAAAAATCGGTGATTGGTCGCTGGCGCTGCCCGCGACCAATCACCGATTTGGGCGCCAAATTTAAATATCGGCCGTGACCAATCACCGATCTTGGCTCCACATTTAAACACCGCTGTGCTGATTGGTCGCCGACGCTTGGCGCGACCAATCACCGATTTTGGCGCCACATTTAAATAGCGTCCGCGACCAATCAGTACAGCGGTGTTTAAATGTGGAGCCAAGATCGGTGATTGGTCGCGGCCGATATTTAAATTTGGCGCCCAAATCGGTGATTGGTCGCGGGCAGCGTCCGCGACCAATCAGCACAGTAGTGTTTAACTTTTGCGGCAAGATCAGTGATTGGTCGCGGGCCAAGACCGCGACCAATCACCGATTTGTGCGGCACATTTAAATAGCGGCTGCGACCAATTGGATGTCAGCGCCGCTCCCCGGTCCTCCCTTCACACCCTAGCCGCTGATGTCCCCACAGTATCCGCATGGTGTTACAAAGGTCCGGACAATTGTGTTAAAAATCGCTGATTGGTCGCCGACGCTGGGCGCGACCAATCACCGATTTTGGCGCCACATTTAAATAGCGTCGGCGACCAATCAGCGATTTTTAACACAAATGTCCGGACCTTTGTAACACCATGCAGATACTGTGGGGACATCAGCGGCTAGGGTGTGAAGGGAGGACCGGGGAGCGGCGCTGACATCCATGCGGCTAGGGTGTGAAGGGAGGACCGGGGAGCGGCGCTGACATCCATGCGGCTAGGGGGTGAAGGGAGGACCGGGGAGCGGCGCTGACATCCATGCGGCTAGGGTGTGAAGGGAAGACCGGGGAGCGGCGCTGACATCCATGCGGCTAGGGGGTGAAGGGAGGACCGGGGAGCGGCGCTGACATCCAATTGGTCGCGGCCGCTATTTAAATGTGCCGCACAAATCGGTGATTGGTCGCGGTCTTGGCCCGCGACCAATCACTGATCTTGCCGCAAAAGTTAAACACTACTGTACTGATTGGTCGCGGACGCTGCCCGCGACCAATCACCGATTTGGGCGCCAAATTTAAATATCGGCCGCGACCAATCACCGATCTTGGCTACACGATTTTGACTCCCGGCTGCATCTCCGTCCCGCAGATGGGTCCGGCGGTCGATATCCTTCTGCTGGTACCGGCCGGGAGATGAGCGCCTCGCGGCGCTCATCTCCCGGCTGCATCGCCGCTGAGCTCCGTCCCGCAGATGAGCCGCTAACGGCCGCCATCTTTTTTCAGAAATCCCGCGGCGCTGATTGGCCGCTGCCGGACCAATGAGCGACGCGGGATTTCCAGGACAGACGGACAAACAGACAGACAGACAGATGGGATAAGACAATTATACAGTAGATTTTTTTATTTTTAACCAGTCTTTGGGGTCACACTATATAAATCCATGCCGTTTTCATGGATTTCTATAGTGTGACCAAATTGACAAGCACTTTCCAAGTGATGCTAAAATCGCTTGTAAAGCGCTTGTCAACCCGCATGTGGAAATGCATGTGAAGAACGCTTCACTTCTGCATGTCCCTGGCAGGAAAAACGCATGTACAATCCGCATGTACAATCCGCATGTACAATCCGCATATACAATCCGCATGTACAATCCGCATATACAATCCGCATGTACAATCCGCATGTACAATCCGCATATACAATCCGCATGTACAATCTGCATGTACAATCCGCATGTATAATCCGCATATACAATCCGCATATACAATCCGCATATACAATCCGCATGTACAATCCGCATATACAATCCGCATATACAATCCGCATGTACAATCCGCATATACAATCCGCATGTACAATCCGTGTGTACAATCCGCATATACAATCCGCATATACAATCCGCATGTACAATCTGCATATACAATCCGCATGTACAATCCGCATATACAATCCGCATGTACAATCCGCATATACAATCCGCATGTACAATCCGCATATACAATCCGCATGTACAATCCGCATGTACAATCCGCATGTACAATCCGCATGCGTTTTTTCTGCCAGGGAGATGCAGAAACGCTCAGGAAAAATCCGGAGCTTTTGTGCATCGTGGGCACATAGCCTAAGTCTCTGCATTTGTCTGCTTACACATCTGTACATTTCTGAACACATTCAGCAAAAATTGCAGTACATTTGTTAAAATTGGGCATATAGCATACTATAGGTGCTTCTCACAAAATTAGAATATCATCAAAAAGTTAATTTATTTCAGTTCTTCAATACAAAAAGTAAAACTCATATTATATAGAGTCATTACAGACAGAGTGATCTATTTTAAGTGTTTATTTCTGTTAATGCTATTATCTCAGTAAATTAGAATACTTTATAACACCAGCTTGAAAAATGTTTTTAAAATCTGAAATGTTATCCTACTGAAATGTATGTTCAGTAAATGCCCTCAATACTTGGCCAGGCTCCTTTTGCATCAATTACTGCATCAATGCGGCAATGTGGCATGGAGGGATCAGCCTGTGACACTGCTGAGGTGTTATGGAAGCCCAGGTGGCTTTGATAGAAGCCTTCAGCTCGTCTGCATTGTTGGGTCTGGTGTCTCTCATCTTTCTCTTGACAATACCCCATAGATTCTCTATAATAGATTCTCTATGGGGTTAAGGTCAGGTGAGTTTGCTGCCAATCAAGCACAGTGATACTGTTGTGTAAACCAGGTATTGGTACTTTTGGCCGTGTGGACAGGTGCCAAGTCCTGCTGGAAAATGACATTTCCATCTCCATAAAGCTTGTCGGCAGAGGGAAGCATGAAGTGCTCTACAATGTCCTGGTAGACGGGTGCGCTGACTTTGGTCTTGATAAAACACAGTGGACCTACACCAGCAGATGACATGGCTCCCCAAACCATCACCGATTGTGGAAACTTCACACGAGACCTCAAGCAGCTTGGATTGTGGCCTCTCCACTCTTCCTCCAGACTCTGGGACCTTGATTTCCAAATTAAATGCAAAATTTACTTTCATCGGAAAACAACACCTTGGACCACTGAGCAACAGTCCAGGTGTTTTTCTCCTTGGCCCAGGTAAGATGCTTCTGGCGTTGTCTATTGGTCATGAGTGGCTCGACACAAGGAATGTGACACTTGTAGCCCATGTCCTGGATACGTCTGTGTGTGGTGGCTCTTGAAGCAATGACTCCAGCAGCAGTCCACTCCTTGTGAATCTTCCCCAAATGTTTGAATGGCCTTTCCTTAACAATCTTTTCAAGGCTGCGGTTATCCCGGTTGCTTGTGCACCTCTTCCTACCACACTTTTTCTTTCCACTCAACTTTCCATAAATATGCTTGGATACAGCACTCTGTTAACAGCCAGCTTTTTTAGCAATGACCTTTTGTGGTTTACACTCCTTGTGGAGTGTGTCAATGACTGCCTTCTGGACATCTGTCAAGTCAGCAGTCTTCCCCATGATTGTGGAGCCTACTGAAACAGACAAAGGGACCTTTTTAAATGCGTAAGAAGCCTTTGCAGGTGATTTTTGTTAATTATTCTAATTTACTGAGATAATGACTTTGTGTTTTCATTGGCTGTAAGCCATCATTATCAACATTAACAGAAATAAACACTTGAAATAGATCACTCTGTAATGACTCTGTATAATATATGAGTTTTACTTTTTGGATTGAAGAACTGAAATAAATTAACTTTTTGATGATATTCTAATTTTGTGAGAAGCACCTGTATGTTTGATGCATCTCATTAGCTAAGCTCAACCTCTTCCTTGCTTCACCTCAATTTGAGCCATAAATTGTGATATTTCATTTTGGTGCATTTTATGACTCCTTTTTGTCACACTTTTCTCATAACTATTTTTTTTATAACTGAGGGAAAATAACAAAATCTTATTTGTTGTACTCAAGTTTTCACAGAAACATCTGATAAAGTGTTGACTTATTTTTCTGAGTTAAACTCTTCCTTTTGGCCCTCTATATATTTGAGTTTGACAGCCCTGATGTAGATGGATGATGATGTGGCAAGAAGGGGCAGAGGGGCATAGCCTCCTGGCTCTCAGCTTCGCTCTCCACTGCTCACAGGAGACAGCAGTTACTTCACAAATGTAACTGATAGAAAAGGTGTCACGTAAGAGGGGGTCAGGGGAGCGATGTGCTGCAGGAGGGGGAAGATTAGCCAGAGGAGTGGTGTGCTGCAGGAAGAGGAGGATTATGCAGGGGAGTGATGTAATGCAGGATAGGGAGAATCATGCAGGGAGCGATGTGCTGCAGGAAGAGGAGGATTAGGCAGGGAACGCTGTGCTGCAGGAAGAGGAGGATTAGGCAGGGGAGTGATGTAATGCAGGAGGGGGAGGCTTAGGCAGGGAAGCGATGTGCTGCAGGAAGGGGAGGGGATTAGGCAGGGGTGCGATGTGCTGCAGGAGGGGGAAGATTAGCCAGGGGAGTGGTGTAATGCAGGATAGGGAGAATCATGCAGGGAGCGATGTGCTGCAGGAAGAGGAGGATTATGCAGGGGAGTGATGTAATGCAGGATAGGGAGAATCATGCAGGGAGCGATGTGCTGCAGGAAGAGGAGGATTAGGCAAGGAGCGCTGTGCTGCAGGAAGAGGAGGATTAGGCAGGGGAGTGATGTAATGCAGGAGGGGGAGGCTTAGGCAGGGAAGCGATGTGCTGCAGGAAGAGGTGGCTTATGCAGGGGAGTGATGTAATGCAATAGGAGAGGATTAGGCAGGGAGCGATATGCAGCAGGAAGTGCAGGATTTGGCAGTGGGCGATGTGGTGCAAGAGGGGATTTGGCAGTGGGTGATGTGGTGCAGGAAGGGGGAGATTTAGAAAGGGCACAATGTGCTGCAAGGAGGGGAGGATTAGACGGGAGCAATGTGCCGCAAGAGGGGGAGGTTTAGACAGGGGAGTGATGTGCTGCAGGAGTGGGAGAATTAAGCGGTGAGAAACATGCTGCAGGACGGGGAGGGTTAGGCAGGAGAGCAATGTGCTGCAGGTGGAAGGAGAATCTGTGACTACAGCCCAGTGTTTAAGGTTTATTGGAGCCTGTCTTTTATATATTTTATTGTTTTTTTTCTGACAAAACTGCATAACATCTGACATGAAGTCCGCTTAGCAGTCACTGTCCCTGTAGATTGTTACTGTCCAGGTTCACTGCGGTCTTTTTTTGTTTTTAGTGCCAATCTGACAGCAGTGAAGGTTCCGCTGATAATGGCGGTCGGGTTCCGAATAGAATGTTCATGTCTGTTCTCATTGTAGTAACATCACGGAATATGCTAATTTCTTCTGACCACACCCGATGACTGAATAAAGGCGCCTCACCCACTTGTCTATGTCATCACTTTGTGGTGTCACAATGATCTAAGGGGATAAAAAAACGCTCCTGGCAGCTTTACAGTCATTCGTCCCTTCGTGTTAAAGGAGCAGGATGATAGAGCCGCACCATGCCAGCCAGAAGAAAAGAAAGTGGAGCCCTTCAAGATGATGAAGCAAGAAAGCAGACTGTGGAAGGCCATCCAGGACCAAGAGCATCATGAGGGCCTGGTAACGTATACTACACAACTGTTCTGTATATGCTCATGCCATGTACACCTATGGTGGCCGATTCATCAAGGCTGGTAGATTTCTATACCAGCATTCATGAAGCGCCTATTGGAGGAACGTGCACCAAATTCATTAAAAAGACTAAACCTCTTAATGAACTTGACTCATCCTTAAAGGGGTTGTTCCCTTTCAATAAATGAATGTCCCTAGCTGCAGGTCATTTAATTAAAAAAAAGAGGTTCCACCATCTCAGAGCTGCAGCAGCTCAGTGCGCTCAGCTGGGCAGTCCGTCTGATTACATTTGTTGGCTGCGGCAGTATTGAGGTGATGTCAGTGCCATACACAATCCCAGGAATGGGTCAGGACAGCACAGTTTGATTCTTTATACCTGCAGCCAGGGTCATTCATTTATTGAAATATCCCCTTAAAGCTGACGTACTACACCTCAAGAAATGTACTCCAGTCAAAAGATGGAGTCAATTTCAGTCCTATTTTACACCACTTTTCCAGCCTAATTTGTAATAAGTTTTCAGGTAAAGCTAAGCCACAAGCGGTCCAGATAAGCTCTGTTCACTATTTAAGAAGTTAAAAGAGTGGGTGTAAAAAGGTCAGAGTATTTAAATGTAAGTTGCGCAGGAATTTACTGAGATTCAAACAGTTGTGCAACACATTTCCGGTGAAAACTGCTTGATGAAAAATGTTCCTTGAATAATATAACATTTCAGGTTAGTGGTAATAGATTTTATTATGGGACGTTGATCCAGGGAACTAGTCTGATTGCCATATGTGGAGTCGGGAAGGAATTTTTCCCCTAAAATGGGGCAATTAGCATCTGCCTCATGGGGTTTTTGCCTTCCTCTGGATCAACACATTAGCTTTTAGGTTGAACTTGATGGACTTGTGTCTTTCAACCTTAAAACTATGAAACTGTCCCTGTATTGAGGTTCAAGGGTGAAGCCCAGGGTTCATTTGGAACCATCAGAAATGGTGTGTTTTGCGCCCAGTCTGTCCAAGGAAGCCTGTTTGAGCCAACGGCCTCAGAAATATCCTAATATTTCAGAAAGTAGCAATAGTTAGGGTGGCTGAACCATTCTAGCCTTAAGTTTGCCCCTCCAGTCAGCATCTACTATGTAGATGCAATCAAGGCCATGTAATAAGTCTTTATCGCTGTACAGGGCTGTAAGAGTGAAGGCCAGAGTTCCTTTGGAACCTGTAGGATAGACTGGCTTTTGCCAAGTCTTTCCAAAGAAGCTTTTTTGAGCCATAGGCCTCAGACAGGTCCTAACAAGAAAGTGGCATTAGATAGCTTTTTCTTTAGTTAGGATTGATTCAACTACTCAAGCCTCAAGCGCACTCCTCCGGCCAGCAGCTACTCTGTAGATGCAACCCTGGGCCTATGGTAAGTATCTATCCCTGTACAGGGGTGTAATGGTAAAAACCTGGGTTCCCTTGGGATCTGCAGAATGGAGTAGCTTGCGCCAAGTCTGTCCGAGGAAGTCTGTTTGAGCCAACAGCCTTAAACAGATCCCAGTATTTAGGAAAAAAAAAAAGCTTCAGTTAGAGTTGAATCAACCACTATAGCCTCAAGCTCGCTCCTCCGGCCAGCAGCTACTCTGTAGATGCAGCCCTGGGCCTATGGTAAGTATCTATCCATGTACAGGCGTGTAATGGTAAAGGCCAGGGTTCCCTTGGGATCTGCAAAATGGAGTAGCTTGCGCCAAGTCTGTCCGAGAAAGCCTTTTTGAGCTGATGGATTTAAACAAATTTCAACATTTAGGAAAAAAGCATTAATCTATTTCAGTTAGAGTTAATTCAATTACTCTAGCATAAAGATCCTAATTCACTTTGTCTAAAGGAAGTTAGTTGGCAAATTTTTATTGTGTGAGCAATGAGGTTATGGAACTCTCTACCACATGAACTTGAAATACTTAATTTTCTAAAAAAAATTCAAGGAGGGCATATGTGTGCCTTTCTTGAATAATATAAAATTGCAGGTTATCCGTACTAGATTTTGTTATGGGACGTTGATCCAGGGAACTAGTCTGATTGCCATATGTGGAGTCGGGAAGGAATTTTTCCTCTAATATGGGGCAATTAGCATCTGCCTCATGGGGTTTTTGCCTTCCTCTGGATCAACACATTAGCTTTTAGGTTGAACTTGATGGACTTGTGTCTTTCAACCTTAAAACTATGAAACTGTCCATGTATTGAGGTTCAAGGGTGAAGCCCAGGGTTCATTTGGAACCATCAGAAATGGTGTGTTTTGCACCCAGTCTGTCCAAGGAAGCCTGTTTGAGCCAACGGCCTCAGAAATATCCTAACATTTAAGAAAGTAGCAATAGTTAGGGTTGGCTGAACCATTCTAGCCTTAAGTTTGCCCCTCCAGTCAGTATCTACTATGTAGATGCAATCAAGGCCCTGCAATAAGTCTTTATCGCTGTACAGAGCTGAAAGAGTGAAGGCCAGAGTTCCTTTGGAACCTGTAGGATAGACTGGCTTTTGCCAAGTCTTTCCAAAGAAGCTTTTTTGAGCCATAGGCCTCAGACAGGTCCTAACAAGAAAGTGGCATTAGATAGGTTTTTCTTTAGTTAGGATTGATTCAACTACTCAAGCTTCAAGCGCACTCCTCCGGCCAGCAGCTACTCTGTAGATGCAACCCTGGGCCTATGGTAAGTATCTATCCCTGTACAGGGGTGTAATGGTAAAAACCAGGGTTCCCTTGGGATCTGCAGAATGGAGTAGCTTGCGCCAAGTTTGTCCGAGGAAGTCTGTTTGAGCCAACAGCCTTAAACAGATCCCAGTATTTAGGAAAAAAAAAGCTTTAGTTAGAGTTGAATCAACCACTATAGCCTCAAGCTCGCTCCTCCGGCCAGCAGCTACTCTGTAGATGCAGCCCTGGGCCTATGGTAAGTATCTATCCCTGTACAGGGGTGTAATGGTAAAGGCCAGGGTTCCCTTGGGATCTGCAGAATGGAGTAGCTTGCGCCAAGTCTGTCCGAGAAAGCCTTTTTGAGCTGATGGATTTAAACAAATTTCAACATTTAGGAAAAAAGCATTAATCTATTTCAGTTAGAGTTAATTCAATTACTCTAGCATAAAGATCCTAATTCACTTTGTCTAAAGGAAGTTAGTTGGCAAATTTTTATTGTGTGAGCAATGAGGTTATGAAACTCTCTACCACATGAAATTGAAATACTTAATTTTCTAAAAAAAATTCAAGGAGGGCATGTGTGTGCCTTTCTTGAATAATATAAAATTGCAGGTTATCCGTACTAGATTTTGTTATGGGACGTTGATCCAGGGAACTAGTCTGATTGCCATATGTGGAGTCGGGAAGGAATTTTTCCCCTAATATGGGGCAATTAGCATCTGCCTCATGGGGTTTTTGCCTTCCTCTGGATCAACACATTAGCTTTTAGGTTGAACTTGATGGACTTGTGTCTTTCAACCTTAAAACTATGAAACGGTCCCTGTATAGAGGTTCAAGGGTGAAGCCCAGGGTTCATTTGGAAACATCAGAAATGGTGTGTTTTGCGCCCAGTCTGTCCAAGGAAGCCTGTTTGAGCCAACGGCCTCAGAAATATCTTAACATTTAAGAAAGTAGCAATAGTTAGGGTTGGCTGAACCATTCTAGCCTTAAGTTTGCCCCTCCAGTCAGCATCTACTATGTAGATGCAATCAAGGCCCTGTAATAAGTCTTTGTCGCTGTACAGGGCTGTAAGAGTGAAGGCCAGAGTTCCTTTGGAACCTGTAGGATAGACTGGCTTTTGCCAAGTCTTTCCAAAGAAGCTTTTTTGAGCCATAGGCCTCAGACAGGTCCTAACAAGAAAGTGGCATTAGATAGGTTTTTCTTTAGTTAGGATTGATTCAACTACTCATGCCTCAAGCGCACTCCTCCGGCCAGCAGCTACTCTGTAGATGCAACCCTGGGCCTATGGTAAGTATCTATCCCTGTACAGGGGTGTAATGGTAAAAACCAGGGTTCCCTTGGGATCTGCAGAATGGAGTAGCTTGCGCCAAGTCTGTCCGAGGAAGTCTGTTTGAGCCAACAGCCTTAAACAGATCCCAGTATTTAGGAAAAAAAAGCTTTAGTTAGAGTTGAATCAACCACTATAGCCTCAAGCTCGCTCCTCCGGCCAGCAGCTACTCTGTAGATGCAGCCCTGGGCCTATGGTAAGTATCTATCCCTGTACAGGGGTGTAATGGTAAAGGCCAGGGTTCCCTTGGGATCTGCAGAATGGAGTAGCTTGCGCCAAGTCTGTCCGAGAAAGCCATTTTGAGCTGATGGATTTAAACAAATTTCAACATTTAGGAAAAAAGCATTAATCTATTTCAGTTAGAGTTAATTCAATTACTCTAGCATAAAGATCCTAATTCACTTTGTTTAAAGGAAGTTAGTTGGCAAATTTTTATTGTGTGAGCAATGAGGTTATGAAACTCTCTACCACATGAAATTGAAATACTTAATTTTCTAAAAAAAATTCAAGGAGGGCATGTGTGTGCCTTTCTTAAATAATATAAAATTGCAGGTTATCCGTATTAGATTTTGTTATGGGACGTTGATCCAGGGAACTAGTCTGATTGCCATATGTGGAGTCGGGAAGGAATTTTTCCCCTAATATGGGGCAATTAGCATCTGCCTCATGGGGTTTTTGCCTTCCTCTGGATCAACACATTAGCTTTTAGGTTGAACTTGACAGACTTGTGTCTTTCAACCTTAAAACTATGAAACAGTCCCTGTATAGAGGTTCAAGGGTGAAGCCCAGGGTTCATTTGGAAACATCAGAAATGGTGTGTTTTGCGCCAAGTCTGTCCAAGGAAGCCTGTTTGAGCCAATGGCCTCAGAAATATCCTAACATTTAAGAAAGTAGCAATAGTTAGGGTTGGCTGAACCATTCTAGCCTTAAGTTTGCCCCTCCAGTCAGCATCTACTATGTAGATGCAATCAAGGCCCTGTAATAAGTCTTTATCACTGTACAGGGCTGTAAGAGTGAAGGCCAGAGTTCCTTTGGAACCTGTAGGATAGACTGGCTTTTGCCAAGTCTTTCCAAAGAAGCTTTTTTGAGCCATAGGCCTCAGACAGGTCCTAACAAGAAAGTGTCATTAGATAGGTTTTTCTTTAGTTAGGATTGATTCAACTACTCAAGCCTCAAGCGCACTCCTCCGGCCAGCAGCTACTCTGTAGATGCAACCCTGGGCCTATGGTAAGTATCTATCCCTGTACAGGTGTGTAATGGTAAAAACCAGGGTTCCCTTGGGATCTGCAGAATGGAGTAGCTTGCGCCAAGTCTGTCCGAGGAAGTCTGTTTGAGCCAACAGCCTTAAACAGATCCCAGTATTTAGGAAAAAAAAGCTTTAGTTAGAGTTGAATCAACCACTATAGCCTCAAGCTCGCTCCTCCGGCCAGCAGCTACTCTGTAGATGCAGCCCTGGGCCTATGGTAAGTATCTATCCCTGTACAGGGGTGTAATGGTAAAGGCCAGGGTTCCCTTGGGATCTGCAGAATGGAGTAGCTTGCGCCAAGTCTGTCCGAGAAAGCCTTTTTGAGCTGATGGATTTAAACAAATTTCAACATTTAGGAAAAAAGCATTAATCTATTTCAGTTAGAGTTAATTCAATTACTCTAGCATAAAGATCCTAATTCACTTTGTCTAAAGGAAGTTAGTTGGCAAATTTTTATTGTGTGAGCAATGAGGTTATGAAACTCTCTACCACATGAAATTGAAATACTTAATTTTCTAAAAAAAATTCAAGGAGGGCATGTGTGTGCCTTTCTTGAATAATATAAAATTGCAGGTTATCCGTACTAGATTTTGTTATGGGACGTTGATCCAGAGAACTAGTCTGATTGCCATATGTGGAGTCGGGAAGGAATTTTTCCCCTAATATGGGGCAATTAGCATCTGCCTCATGCGGTTTTTGCCTTCCTCTGGATCAACACATTAGCTTTTAGGTTGAACTTGATGGACTTGTGTCTTTCAACCTTAAAACTATGAAACGGTCCCTGTATAGAGGTTCAAGGGTGAAGCCCAGGGTTCATTTGGAAACATCAGAAATGGTGTGTTTTGCGCCAAGTCTGTCCAAGGAAGCCTGTTTGAGCCAACGGCCTCAGAAATATCCTAACATTTAAGAAAGTAGCAATAGTTAGGGTTGGCTGAACCATTCTAACCTTAAGTTTGCCCCTCCAGTCAGCATCTACTATGTAGATGCAATCAAGGCCCTGTAATAAGTCTTTATCACTGTACAGGGCTGTAAGAGTGAAGGTCAGAGTTCCTTTGGAACCTGTAGGATAGACTGGCTTTTGCCAAGTTTTTCCAAAGAAGCTTTTTTGAGCCATAGGCCTCAGACAGGTCCTAACAAGAAAGTGTCATTAGATAGGTTTTTCTTTAGTTAGGATTGACTCAACTACTCAAGCCTCAAGCGCACTCCTTCGGCCAGCAGCTACTCTGTAGATGCAACCCTGGGCCTATGGTAAGTATCTATCCCTGTACAGGGGTGTAATGGTAAAAACCAGGGTTCCCTTGGGATCTGCAGAATGGAGTAGCTTGCGCCAAGTCTGTCCGAGGAAGTCTGTTTGAGCCAACAGCCTTAAACAGATCCCAGTATTTAGGAAAAAAAAGCTTTAGTTAGAGTTGAATCAACCACTATAGCCTCAAGCTCGCTCCTCCGGCCAGCAGCTACTCTGTAGATGCAACTCTGGGCCTATGGTAAGTATCTATCCCTGTACAGGGGTGTAATGGTAAAGGCCAGGGTTCCCTTGGGATCTGCAGAATGGAGTAGCTTGCGCCAAGTCTGTCCGAGGAAGCCTTTTTGAGCCAATGGCCTTAGACAGAACCCATCATTTAGTAATAAAAAAACTTTAGTTAGAGTTATAGCCTCAAGCTCGCTCCTCTGGCCAGCAGCTACTCTGTAGATGCAACCCTGAGCATGTGGTAAGTCTCCATTCCTGTAAAGGGGTGTAATGGTAAAGATCAGGGTTCCTTTTGACCTGCTTATGCCAAGTCTGTCAAAGGAAGCCTTTTTGAGCTGATGGCTCTACACAGATCCTAATGTTTAGGAAAAAAGCTTATGTGTATTTCAGTTAGATTAAAAGTAAAGCCAACAAAAGAGAATTTAACTTTCCTCAAAAAATCAATTATTAATATAGCATTTACCTGCCCAGATCTCAGAACTAATGCACTATTAGGATGTAGCAATCCCATATAATTTTGTGTGCAGTTTCAATACTATGTAATCACCCCCCTCGATTAATTGGTAATATGTGAGTGGTTGTCACATCAGTATTTTGCACCTGTGTTGCTGTCATCGTTATTATATGGTATGATTAGTACTGAGACCTAGGCAGGTAAACACTGTTGCCCTTTTTTCCTGTGTTAATTCTTGAATTTTGGTGGGAATTTAAATTTGTCTTTGCTTTTAATGTTAGTGTAGGGACTCGCAAGTATGAGGACCCTTGACGCGGGTTGCGAGCTTGTGTATTTTGGCCAAAATATTTACTAATACCTCATATATATCATATATATCATATATATTTTTTGCACGTTATTTTTATTCAGGGTGCAGCCAGACCCATCAATGTTGGCCTTGTAAACTAGGGTGTCTGTCTTCATGGGGTGTACTTAAAAAGTGCTGGGCAGCCCGCCTAATCTAATAGTTTGGGCTTCACTAATAGGCTGTAAGCCAGACATTGTGCACTACCTATGTGTGACCAGTGCCCTATACAAGGCTTATTTGTGTGCAGTTTTAATACTAAGCAATCACCCCCTCCATGAATTGGTAGGTTGTGAGTGGTTGTCTCATCAATATTTTGCACCTGTGTTGCTGACTTCTTCATTATATGGGTTTGCTGCATCCTTGTAATTATTGTTGCTGTATTTGCTGTGTTAATTCTTGAATTTTGGTGGGAACTTTAATTCCTTGTTTTTGTGACTTTGCTTTTAATGTTAGTGTAGGGACTCGCAAGTATGAGGACCCTTGAGCAGGTTGCGAGCTTGTATATTTTGGCCAAAATATCGACCAATACCTCATATATATCATATATATTTTTTACATGCTATTTTTATTCAGGGTGCAGCCAAGCCCATCTACAGGTGCATCTCACAAAATTAGAATATCACCATAAAAGTTAATTTATTTCAGTTCTTCAATACAAAACGTGAAACTCATATATTATATAGAGCCATTACACACAGAGTGATCTATTTCACGTGTTTATTTCTGTTAATGTTGATGATTATGGCTTATAGCCAATGAAAACTCAAAAGTCATTATTTCAATTAATTAGAATACCTTATAACAACAGCTTGAAAAATGTTTTCAAAATCCAAAATGTTATCCTACTGAAATCTATGTTCAATAAATGCCCTCAATACTTGGTCGGGGATCCTTTTACATCAATTACTGCATCAATGCGGCAATGTGGCATGGAGGGATCAGCCTGTGGCACTGCTGAGGGGTTATGGAAGCCCAGGTGGCTTTGATAGAAGCCTTCAGGTCGTCTGCATGGTTGGGTCTGGTGTCTCTCATTTTCCTCTTGACAATACCCCATAGATTCTTTATGGGGTTAAGGTCAGGTGAGTTTGCTGCCAATCAAGCACAGTGATACTGTTGTTTTAAACCAGGTATTAGTACTTTTGTCAGTGTGGACAGGGGCCAAGTCCTGCTGGAGAATGAAATTTCCATCTCCAAAAAGCTTGGCGTAGCTAAGGTTTTGTTTCAGGGGGCCGAAACTTCTGAGTGGGCCTCTAACCAGGTAACCCTGATTCCAACTATAGCGGCGCACCCAGATAGTTGATGTAGGAAAACCTCAGCAGATGACCGCGCTGTTACTAAAAATAATCTCTATACAAAGACCAGCACTGATATTACCGCCATATGGTGACATATATTGATAGATGCCAGTCCTGCAGAACATATAAGAGATCACAGCTCAGTTTTATATAGTACCTTACAGCTGACGTTCTTTCTGATTAAATTGTTCACTTTTCCCGTCTTTTCCATCTGGCCCAGACCGACACGACAACTTCTCCAGCCAGGGCTCAGAGTCTCAGGTATGCAGAGATCACAACAAAGACACATTTGACTCCTTACATTTCAGGCACTGACCACATCTATCCCCAACCTGCACAAACTTCTCATCCTGCTGATACCCCAATACTGAGCCTCTGCTGCAAAATGTGTCCCTATTACTGCACCTACTGTGTGCCCTCTAGATGGTAAAACAAACCTCTAAAATAAAGTAATGCCGTGTGCAAGTGTCCTAGAAAACAGTGCCCGCATTGTGCCCCCTAGAAAGTAATAGTGCCCCTTCGACAGTCACGATAACCTGAGTTCCCCTATAAGAATAAGTGCCCACCTAAGATTTAATAATGTCCTGAGTCTCCCCCCATGTAGAGCTCCGCTCTAACCAGTATGATGTTCTCCTATTCACGATATAATTCCCCCTCACTGTATAGTTCCCCCACAAAGTATACTGACCCCTTAGTAGCCCCCAAGCTGATGGCTCCAACACTGTATGATGGCCTCCACACTATACAAAGACCCCACATTATCTCCCACACTGTATGATGGCCCCCACGCTGTTCAAAGAACCCACATTATCTCCCACACTGTATAAATAGCCTACATATAGTATAATGCACCAGATAGTCCTCAATATAGTATAATGCACTCCCCATAGTCCTTCGTATAGTATAATGCGCCCCTATAGGCAGAGTCTGTAGTAAAATGCTCCCCCCATTGACAGAGTCTGTAGTATAAAGCTCCCCCCCATAGGCAGAGTCTGTAGTATAATGCTCCCCCCCTCCTCATAGGCAGAGTCTGTGGTATAATGCCCCCCCATAGGCAGAGTCTGCAGTATAATGCCCCCCCCCATAGGCAGAGTCTGTAGTATAATGCTCCCCCCTCCTCATAGGCAGAGTCTGTAGTATAATGCCTCCCCCCCTCCTCATAGGCAGAATCTGTAGTATAATGCCCCCCCCCGATCTCATAGGCAGAGTCTGTAGTGTAATGTGCCCCCCCTCCTCATAGGCAGAGTCTGTGGTATAATGCCCCCCCCATCTCATAGGCAGCGTCTGTAGTATAATGCCCCACTTATAGGCAGAGTCTGTAGTAAAATGCACCCCCCATAGGCAGAGTCTGTAGTATAATGCTCCCCCTCTTATAGGCAGAGTCTGTAGTACAATGTCCCCCCCATAGGCAGAGTCTGTAGTATAATGCTCCCCCCCTCCTCATAGGCAGAGTCTGCAGTATAATGCCCCCCCCATAGGCAGAGTCTGTAGTATAATGCTCCACCCTCCTCATAGTCAGAGTCTGTAGTATAATCCCCCCCCCTCCTCATAGGCAGAATCTGTAGTATAATGCCCCCCCATCTCATAGGCAGAGTCTGTAGTATAATGCACCTCCCCCTTCCCATAGGCAGAGTCTGTAATATAATGCAGCCCCCCACCCGGCAAAAAATAAATAAACAGTACTCATCTCTCCTCCTGGTTCCCTCGCTGCTCAGAGCACCCAGCACGCACACATCTTCAGCACAGCGGGCTGGGCGCCAAGTGATGATGTCAGAGACGTCAGTCACAGAAGGGACTAATGGGAGAGAGATCCGCGCTCCCTCTCTCATCAGTAAACTTGCGGCGGTGGCGGGCAGTGGGGCCCGATGCTGGCACCAGGGGCATGCTAGATACAGTTACACTGGCGTAGCCCTGGATGGGCCCCCTAAGAGCGAGGGGCCCGGGGCCACCGCCCCCTTTGCCCCCCTGGTAGCTTGATACTGTGGCAGAGGGAAGCATGAAGTGCTCTAAAATTTCCTGGTAGACGGCTGCGCTGACTTTTGTGTTGAAAAAACACAGTGGACCTACACCAGCAGATGACACGGCTCCCCAAACCATCACTGATTGTGGAAACTTCACACTAGACCTCAAGCAGCTTGGATTGTGGCCTCTCCACTCTTCTTCCAGACTCTGGGACCTTGATTTCAAATGAAAATTGGAACTCTGGACATCTGTCAAGCCAGCAGTCTTCATCATGATTGTCATGATTGTGGAGCCTACTAAAACAGACTAAGGGACCTTTTTAAATGCTTAGGAAGTCTTTGCAGGTGTTTTTTGTTAATTATTTTAATTTACTGAGTTAATGACTTTTGTGTTTTCATTGGCTATAAGCCATAATCATCAACATTAACAGAAATAAACACTTGAAATAGATCACTGTGTTTCTAATGACTCTATATAATATATGAGGTTCACTTTTTGCATTGAAGAACTGAAATAAATTAACTTTTTGATGATATTCTAATTTTGTGAGATGCACCTATATGTTATGGCCTTGTAAATTAGAGTGTCTATCTTCATGGGGTGCACTTAAATAGTGCTGGGCAGCCCGTGTTCTTGCCTCAGCAGCGAATTTAGCTATCCAGGGAATCTAGTCACTTTATGTGTATATCAGGTCTGACATTATGTTGCTTGCATTTGAATCCTGTCTCTTTTTTATTGTTTGATAACTGCACTGTCTGCTAGTGATTTAATGTATTTGCTCTAGTTTCAATTTGCAATGCATTATGGGAAAGTTCCAAGAGCATTGTGAGACAGTTCTTGTTGCATTGTGGTCCTGTTCTTGTCACAGTTTGGGCAGCGACCATTATTTCCTCGTCTCTTCTGATGGAGAAGTTCCCTTATCACTCATCTTGTAAAGTGGCACAGAGCGGTAGTCGTGACTGAACGTCGGTCTGATTTCGCTCTGGCACTTTACAGACAATGGGTGTCCCAGTCCCAGTGTGCTCTAGGGTGTGGGGTGCAGCACACTCTCTTGTAGGCCGCAGGCCTCCACTGCCTTCAGGCTTCTGTCCTCAGAAGCCGCCGCTCACAATTTAGGGGACACGAAGTTCTTTGTAACAGTCAAACATATACTTGACAGTTCAAGTTCATCAGGTGGGTACAGATGGGATAAGGCACAGCAATTCACATTATCCTCCTTCTTAGCATAACTCCTCTTCAGCCCTGTTGCTAGCTCATCCTGTATTTCTCGTCCACCTCTGCAGTGCACCCGGGACTGGCCTTCAACTTCCATCTATGCAGGTCCCTGTCCATCTTCCTTTGTACTTCAGAGCACACAAAGTGTCCGGCAGCTCCTATGCCAGACCTTAGGCTCTGGACGTGACTGGAGCGACTGCTCTGGATCCCAGTAATGCCTCCCACTGCCTGGAACATTGAGTACTATATACAGTGGGTACGGAAAGCATTCAGACCCCTTTACATCTTTCACTCTTTGTTTCATTGCAGCCATTTGGTAAATTCTAAAAAGTTCTTTTTTTTTCTCATTAAAGTACACTGTGCACCCCATCTTGACTGAAAAAAACAGAAATGTAGAAATTTTTGCAAATTTATTAAAAAAGGAAAACTGAAATATCACATGGTCATAAGTATTCAGACCCTTTGCTCATATTTAAGTCACATGCTGTCCATTTCCTTGTGATCCTCCTTGAGATGGTTCTACTCTTTCATTGGAGTCCAGCTGTGTTTAATTAAACTGATAGGACTTGATTTGGAAAGGCACACACCTGTCTATATAAGACCTCACAGCTCACAGTGCATGTCAGACCAAATGAGAATCATGAGCTCAAAGGAACTGCCTGTTACGATGTTAGTAGATACCCTGAAGTCCAATGGCGTGGGCCAAAAGCAGAGACTGAGACAAGAGTAGTGTGAAAGTCTATTTTAAACTCAAGTGCAAAAGGTCACAGCAAACAGTTTATGAAGGTAAGTTCATTCCAAACAATACTTCTTAGAACCTAATCTGTAAGGCACGGCCTTCATTACTATTAGGGTATGCAAAAGTTAACCATAGTTCAAGTTTACTTAGGTACAGTAATATGCAAACAGAAATAAGGATAGTAAGCAGACGTAGGCATTCCTCAGTTGATTGTGGACTCACGTAGTGCAGAAGAGAAGACAAACTGGAATATGGATCTGGATATTGAAGAATGCAGGAGGTGCAGCGGAGGAAACAGCGATGTCTTAAGCAGAGCTGGAGCCGGGTATTTAAACACAGAGCAAGATGGTGACTATACCAGAAGTGTAGAGATCCAGGAGAAGTTTTCTTCAGGAAGACAAAAGTTCAGAGATCCCAGCGTGAGTGAACAACAGCCAGCGGTTCCTTTCAGCAGAAGTCCCCTTAGCAGAGGATTCAGGCAGCAATCCTTTCAGCGGATGACTAGGAGTAAACACAAAGTCAGCAAGACTCTATTCAGAGGGCTAGCACAGGTGAGTAGAAAGCTAAAAGCACACAATACTCAGGCAAGGCATGATTGCAACACATGCAGTTTAAGTAGGTCCACAGGCAGGAAACACATGACCCCAGTGAGGCAATGGAAGCCATCTTGGCTAAGGGAAAAACTACTGGCGAAGTAAAATTAAACCTGGCATCCTGACACTGCCAAAGGAGCTTAGAGACAGAATTGTGGCAAGGCACAGATCTGGCCAAGTTTACAAAAGAATTTCTGCATTAGTCAAGGGTCCTAAGAACACAGTGGCCTCCATAATCCTTAAGTGGAAAAAGTTTGGGACCACCAGAAGTCTTCCTAGACCTGGCCGTCCAGCTCAACTGAGCAATCGTGGGAGAAGAGCCTTGGTGAGAGAGGTAAAGATGAACCCCAAGATCACTGTGGCTGAGCTCCAAAGATGCAGTAGGGAGATGGGAGAAAGTTGCATAAAGTCAACTATCACTGCAGCCCTCCACAAGTCGAGCCTTTATGGCAGAGTGGCCCAACGGAAGCCTCTCCTCAGTGCAAGACATATGAAAGCCTGCACAGAGTTTGCTTAAAAACACATGAAGGACTCCCAGTCTATGAGAAATAAGATTCTTTGGTCTGATGAGACTAAGATAGAACTTTTTGGTGATAATTCTAAGGGGTATGTGTGGAGAAAACCAGGCACTGCTCATCACCTGCCCAATACAATCCCAACAGTGAAACATGGTGGTGGCAGCATCATGGGGGTGTTTTTCAGCTGCAGGGACAGGACGACTGGTTGGAATTGAAAGAAACATGAATGCGGCCAAGTACACAGATATCCTGGATGAAAACCTCTTCCAGAGTGCTCTGGACCTCAGACTTGGCCGAAGGTTCACCTTCCAACAAGACAATGACCCTATGCACACAGTTAAAATAACAAAGGAGTGGCTTCAGAACAACTCTGTGACCATTCTAGACTGGCCCAGCCAGAGCCCTGACCTAAACCCAATTGAACATCTCTGGAGAGACCTGAAAATGGCTGTCCACCAACGTTCACCATCCAACCTGACAGAACTGGAGAGGATCTGCAAGGAAGAATGGCAGAGGAACCCCAAATCCAGGTGTGAAAAACTTGTTGCATCATTCCCAAGAAGACTCATGGATGCACTAGCTCAAAAGGGGGCTTCTACTCAATACTGGTCATTTGGTCTGACATGCACTGTGAGCTGTGAGGTCTTATATAGACAGGTGTGTGCCTTTCCAAATCAAGTCCTATCAGTTTAATTAAACACAGCTGGACTCCAATGAAAGAGTAGAACCATCTCAAGGAGGATCACAAGGAAATGGACAGCATGTGACTTAAATATGAGCAAAGGGTCTGAATACTTATGACCATGTGATATTTCAGTTTTCCTTTTTTAATAAATTTGCAAAAATTTCTACATTTCTGTTTTTTTCAGTCAACATGGGGTGCAGAGTGGTCTTTAATGAGAAAAAAATGAACTTTTTAGAATTTACCAAATGGCTGCAATGAAACAAAGAGTGAAAAATTTAAAGGGGTCTGAATGCTTTCCGTACCCACTGTACTTCAATAAAACTCACCCTATAGATACCCTAGCCTGAACCTGCATGTCAATGGAGATGGGCATCCTACATATAGATGACAATGGCACCCTTGCTGAACGGCAGCTGCCCCTAGACCCTAAAAGTCCCTTATTCGTACTTACATAGACCAAAGATCTGACAGTCTACCAAGAACTGGTACAGATATCACATCAAACAATCAATCCTCAGTGTGTACTAAATGATTAAAGTGACAACAGTGAATAAAGTGACAATGTGCAAATTTATAAAAACACCCAAGAACGTTCCTAATATCTTTGGACCTCCAAGCCAAAGGATACATTCGGGCATCCAAACAAAGGCTACAATCAGCCCTGTTCAACACCCTAGATGCTGATTACCTGCCTTATAGTGGAGGGTGACACCCTAGTTAATGTTGACACTGTGGCGCCCCCGCTCCACGGCGGCTATCCCTGGATAACCCTAGCCAGCCCTGGAATTAATCACCCATAGAGGTATCAATGACATAAATGATCACAAGACTAAACAATAAAAGGAACTTATCTTGATAAAGTGCAATACTGATGCGGATCATCTTTATGCCGCATGTCCCGATTTTAAAGAGATTTAATAAAATTTGTATTTTAGGGTTTATGTTATACTTATGTCTTATGGTATCCTAAGCTTATCTTATGCTATACTCACATTATGCATTAACACTTCACATGCTGTTACATCACCATTATACATTACATAAGACACATATCACTTTTAGATATAAAACCGCAAGACAGTATTCACATGACGCGTTTGTTGTCTTCAGGGGCAGGAACAGGGTAAGACAGTCCACATCCCTACAGTTTTGTATCTTGGGCTCTGTGCACACAGCCTGCTCCAAGCTTAGCCGGTAAGAGCCCTATCTATGTGGTACAATACTGGGGTTCATCGTATGTTTTCCGCATCTACTGTATGGAGGTTTCTCTACTATCAATAAAGAGAAGGTTTTTCGCAGCCTTATTCTTAAGAAGACAGGGGGTTTAGCTCCATGTCACACTACACACCGTGGTAAGGTGTATGAGGGGAGCATAGCCTGCCTAATCTAATAGTATGGGCGTCACTAATAGGCTGTAAACCAGACACTGTGCGTGACCAGCGCCAAAATATTTACCAGAACCTCATATATAGATTTTGCATGTTATTTTTATTCAGGGTTCAGACAAGCCCATCAATGCTGGATTTGTAAACTAGGGGGTCTGTCCTCATGGGGTGCACTTAGATAGTGCTTTGCAGCCTGCCTAATCTAACAGTATGAGGGTCACTAATAGGCTGTAAGCCCTATATTGAGCACTATCTGTGTTAGGCGTCAGGTGTTTTCTGGATCTGAAATGGGTTCAGAATCATCAGTGGATTCTGTGGTCTCCTATTCCAGTCCAGCCAGGGCAGATGCTGCTCAGCATCGTCATTGGTCCCAATGCCTAGCTGGTGCACGAGATGTACAAGCTGTCTCTTGGGTCTTTGTTCCTAGCAACATGAAGGATAGGTTGCGGAGGGAAACAGGGCTGTTACAGCCTAAGTCCAGGATACACTGCACTGAGCATGCCCGTGACATGGCGGACCGTGATTAGTGGTTTGGGAGTCAGCTGATCCGGTGACCTGGCACCGCCTGATTGGTCGCGGGTGACGTCACCAATAATGTGACGGTGGGCAGGGCTTAATATTTAAATAGCACGCCCACAAACATGGCGGCGCGCTCTGATCATTGAGCTGAGTTGGTGTTATTGTGTGGACGCTTGGTCGTTTCGGCTCCACGTGTGCTTTTGCTGTTATAGCTTCTGACAGGCAGGTTTAGCAGGGGATAGACAGCCTTAGATGGAGGGAGGCAGGTAGCTTCGTCTGACAGTCTGGCTCCAACAAGGGTGTCGCTATACACCCCGAGCAGACTGCGGACTCCGTATTCCCGGCACCGCCTGTTAGCCACGTGGAGAGATACTCCTCAGTCCGGTAGCACGCCGGCTGGGAGCATGTATACGCCTGCGTGAATCACACACGCATCTTAGCGCCTGCTGCGTAGCCTCTGTGCAGTTAACAGGGCTACGGCTCCATTATTTGTCGCACATCTCTCGTGCAGTTAACGGAGATAGTGCGAATCCCTATTCCCGTTCCGGTGTGCAGTAACACGGGGGGGATTGTTATTTCAGTTGGTTGTTTTACCTTCTTACCCGGAAGGTGTTCGTCCGCAGTCCTCCAGGCTGCATCGCGGACCCCGGGTTCGTTTGCTTTCCATTATTTAATAAAGTTGTTTGCAACCATTCCCCTAACAATCTGTGTGTGACCAGTGACCTATACAAGCCATTTTTTGTGTGCAGTTTTAATACTAAGCAATGACCCCCTCCAAGAATTGGTAGGTTATGAGTTGGTTGTCTCATCAGTATTTTGCACCTGTGCTGCCCCTGCCTTTATTATATGGTTTGCTTCATCCTGATTAGTGCATTAGTTTTGAGACCTGGGCTGGAGAATAAATACTGTTCCTCTTTTTTGCTGTGTTAATAATTTTTTTCAGTTTTAATTCAACTACTCTAGCATCAAGCTCCTAATTCGCTTTGTCTAAAGGAAGTTAGATGGCAATGTTTTATTGTGTGAGGTATGGAACTCTCTACCACATGACCTTGTAATACTTAATTCTCTAAAAAAAAGTTCAAGGAGGTCCTGTGTGACTTTCTTGAATAACATTACAGGTTATTCATACTAGATTTTGTTATGGGACGTTGATCCAAGCAACTAGTCTGATTGCCATATGTGGAGTCGGGAAGGAATTTTTCCCCTAATTTTGGGCAAGCAGCATCTGCCTCATGGGGTTTTTTGACTTCCTCTGGATCAACACATTAGCTTTTCACAGGTCTCTATATATAGTGTGATGGCTGCCACAGCTCTTTATATACAGTACTAGATGGTGTCCCGATTCTAACGCATCGGGTATTCTAGAATCTGTATGCGGCCGACCAGGCGCAATCAACAGAGTGGTGTTTAAATGTGGCGCCAAAATCGCTGATTGGTCGCGGCCGCCGGCCACGACCAATCAGCAGAGCGGTGTTTAAATTTGGCGCCAGTATCGCTGATTGGTCGCGGCGCCAATATCGCTGATTCCGACCAATCAGCGAATCGTATTACTGAGGACCGGGCAGCGACGCTACCTGTGCGGGTACTTCCGCTGCGAGGAACCGGGAGATGGCCGGCTGCTCACAGCCGAAGTATCCTGACTGGCGGCGCCGCTCCCCGGTCCTCGCTTCACACTTGCCGTCGGGAGATCAGCGGCCCTAGCCATTGATCTCCCGACGGTAGCCGCATGGAGGTCAGCAGCGCCGCCGGTCGCGGTACTTCTGCTGCGAGCAGCCGGGAGATGAGCGGCTAGCGCCGGTCATCTCCCGGCTGCATCGCCGCTGACCTCCGTGCGGCAGATGAGCTGCTAACGGCCGCCATCTTTTTCTGAAATCCCGTGTCGCTGATTGGCCGCGGCTGGACCAATCAGCGACGCAGGATTTCCTGGACAGAAGGACAGACAGACAGACGGGATTAGACGATTATATACAGTACAGACCAAAAGTTTGGACACACCTTCTCATTTCAAGATTTTTCTGTATTTTCATGACTATGAAAATTGTACATTCACACTGAAGGCATCAAAACTATGAATTAACACATGTGGAATTATATACTTAACAAAAAAGTGTGAAACAACTGAAAATATGTCTTATATTCTAGGTTCTTCAAAGTAGCCACCTTTTGCTTTGATGACTGCTTTGCACACTCTTGGCATTCTCTTGATGAGCTTCAAGAGGTAGTCAATGGAAATGGTCTTCCAACAATCTTGAAGGAGTTCCCAGAGATGCTTAGCACTTGTTGGCCCTTTTGCCTTCACTCTGCGGTCCAGCTCACCCCAAATCATCTCGATTGGGTTCAGGTCTGGTGACTGTGGAGGCCAGGTCATCTGGCGTAGCACCCCATCATTCTCCTTCTTGGTCAAATAGCCCTTACACAGCCTGGAGGTGTGTTTGGGGTCATTGTCCTGTTGAAAAATAAATGATGGTCCAACTAAACGCAAACCGGATGGAATAGCATGCCGCTGCAAGATGCTGTTGTAGCCATGCTGGTTCAGTATGCCTTCAATTTTGAATAAATCCCCAACAGTGTCACCAGCAAAGCACCCCCACACCATCACACCTCCTCCTCCATGCTTCTCGGTGGGAACCAGACATGTAGAGTCCATCCGTTCACCTTTTCTGCATCGCACAAAGACACGGTGGTTGGAACCAAAGATCTCAAATTTAGACTCATCAGACCAAAGCACAGATTTCCACTGGTCTAATGTCCATTCCTTGTGTTCTTTGGCCCAAATAAGTCTCTTCTGCTTGTTGCCTGTCCTTAGCAGTGGTTTCCTAGCAGCTATTTTACCATGAAGGCCTGCTGCACAAAGTCTCCTCTTAACAGTTGTTGAAGAGATGTGTCTGCTGCTAGAACTCTGTGTGGCATTGACCTGGTCTCTAATCTGAGCTGCTGTTAACCTGCGATTTCTGAGGCTGGTGACTCGGATAAACTTATCCTCAGAAGCAGAGGTGACTCTTGGTCTTCCTTTCCTGGGGCAGTCCTCATGTGAGCCAGTTTCTTGCAGCGCTTGATAGTTTTTGCATCTGCACTTGGGGACACTTTCAAAGTTTTACCAATTTTTTGCATTGACTGACCTTCATTTCTTAAAGTAATGATGGCCACTCATTTTTCTTTACTTAGCTGCTTTTTTCTTGCCATAATACAAATTCTAACAGTCTATTTAGTAGGACTATCAGCTGTGTATCCACCAGACTTCTGCACAACACAGCTGATGATCCGAACCCCATTTATAAGGCAAGAACTCCCACTTATTAAACCTGACAGGGCACACCTGTGAAGTGAAAACCATTTCCGGTGACTACCTCTTGAAGCTCATCAAGAGAATGCCAAGAGTGTGCAAAGCAGTCATCAAAGCAAAAGGTGGCTACTTTGAAGAACCTAGAATATAAGACATATTTTCAGTTGTTTCACACTTTTTTTGTTAAGTATATAATTTCACATGTGTTAATTCATAGTTTTGATGCCTTCAGTGTGAATGTACAATTTTCATAGTCATGAAAATACAGAAAAATCTTTAAATGAGAAGGTGTGTCCAAACTTTTGGTCTGTACTGTATATTAGATGATGACCCCACAGACCCTTTACACAGCATTATGTTTCCACAGCTCCTTGTATACAGTATGATTCCCTCATTGTTCCCTAAATACAGTATGATGTGCTCACAGCTCCATATACACCGTATGATGTCCCCACACATGCAGATACACAATATGATACCTATACACAATATGATGCCCCTACATCTCCCTATACACAATATGATGCCCCTACATCTCCCTCCATCTGAACAATTCTCTCCAGCTTCAGAAAGATTATGGACGCATCACATTTTTTTTTACGGACAGGGAAAAAAGTGCCCTATTTTTATGGACTGTCCAAGAATTTCTGGACAGTTGGCTACCCTGCTATTAGTTCCACTGGGGTGGCAGCCTAGGTGGATGCTGGAAGCACAACCGTCTCTCCCTAAGATTCGGAGAGGGAAGGCCACCGATTCCTGACCCTTGCTGTGAGAGGGATGGTTTATTGAGGGCCCATATATACACACAGTCATGGCCGGAAGTGTTTAGCAACCTTGAGATTGTTCCAGAAAGTGAAGTATTTCTCCCAGAAAATTATTACAATTACACATGTTTTGTTATACATTTGTTATAATATTTATTTCCTTTGTGTGTATTGAAACAGCACAAAAAAATGGGGAAAAAAGGCAAATTGGACATAATTTCACACAAAACTCCAAAAATGGGCCGGACAAAATTGTTGGCACTTTTCCAAAATTGTGGAAAAACAACTTTGCTTCAAGCATGTGATGCTCGTTAAAACTCACCTGTGGCAAGTAACAGTCGTGGGTAATATGAAAGTCATACCTGAGACCAGATAAAAAGTGGAGAAGATAGATAGATATGAGATTGATAGATAGATAGATATGAGATAGATAGATGGATATGTGGCACCCCAGGGGTCTGGTTACCACTGTAATAGAAATATTATGTCTGAGAGCAAGTGGGAGGTTTCCTGGTTCTGAGCCTTTAAACATGCAACACCTCCTGTCCCAGACCAGATAGGGGAGGAACCTGCCCTATATAAACTGGATCTGAGGCGGGGTTAGTGAAGTCAGAGCCTGGAGTTAGTTCCAGACACAGGGAAAGTAACAGCGAGGAGCTCTGTAGGAGCAGGAGCTGAAGACCAGGGACTTGAGCTAAGTGGAGTTCGTCCTGGCAGAAGACTCTGAGAACCGGACACAGGAGTCCGAGGTTGCGGGGACTTATATATACCCAGCAGCAGAAACCCGCCGGCAGGGGATTTCAAGTCCTCTGGCCATAGAAGCCCGGAGGCTCAGTCACGAGCAAGGGACCAGCACTGCAATCGAGGAGCGGGGGCTATCAGAAGGCCCCAAGTCACCAGCCATACAGGTGAGCACCACACGGAACACTCAGGGACGTGGGCTACTTCCACTCGCTTACAGCAAGGTAGCCAGGAAGAGTGCAGATAGTCGGGGAGGCCTACAACTCCACCTGGCCAGGGGAACTCCAGTTTGCTCACAGACTGACCAGGCCTCTTATGCTAGCCAGTACTCCCGGGAGGGTCTGCCTTATCACCATCAGTAAAGACCCTGAACTGCACTGCAAAGCCTCTGAGTCGTTCCTGCTGCGCTCGTGTACCATCACTCCTATCATCCACACTCACTAGCCTGAGGCTATACTCCTCCCGTGGGGAGTTATACTACACTCTGCTGCCCTCACAACATCAGCCTCAGAGGTCTGCTCAGCAGCGGCGGTTCTTATTGACCGCAATCCACGGGTGGCGTAGTCGGACATTGCATTATACTGATACAGAGACTGCCACAATATTGGTCTGGCCACCCTGAGCCACGGGACCAGGTCGCCACAACTACTCCCAGCATTGCCCTGAAGTCCGGTCCCGGGTGCCCCATGGCCCAGGGGGCGCGTCATATAGATAATAGATAGATGATAGATAGTCCTATGATATGAGATAGAGGTCGTTATAGACAGGTTTATACACTCTCTCCCGAAGTCGGTAAAATCCTGGGTTGCCCAGGGAGATCCCTATAATGCTGATGACTTGGTGGGGTTGGTGGAAAGATACCAGGCGGTTGAGAGTCCGTTGGGAAAACAAGGGGTCGTAGCCTCTCAATACTGGGGTTCCCAAAAGGTGGCGGACACCCAAAAGAAGGGAGCTAGCGCCACACCTGGGGGGCATCCTAGAGTTCAGGAGGGGTCTGAGTTGCTGCCCAAGGTCCCACCCCATAATATAGTGTGTTGGAGATGTCATACCCCTGGCCATATTGCCTCCCGGTGTCCCATAACCTCTGAACCAATGGACTGTAACATGGGCCGGCGTTGCTCTTATTTTGCCTACCCCGCCTGCAGCGCGGTTCGTCAACATGGCGAGGGCCCTCAGGCATGCTCAGTGTCAGTTAACGGGGCACAAGTCTCTGGACTATTGGTCTCAGGAAGTTTGGTGACCCTGATAAGGACCACACTCCCTCATCGGCTGGTTTCTGGGAAGGTGGTGGGTGTCCGGTGTATCAATGGGGACGCTAAGAACTATCCTGTGGCCCAGGTGGATGTAAACACAGACTGTGGCACCACATCTCATGAAGTGGCGGTCGTTAAGGACCTATTGCATCCCATAATAATTGGACGTTACTTTGCATTATTCTGGGAAATGTGGGGGAAAGCGGGGACACCTGGTTGCTTGGACGACAGCCAGATCGCCCCTAAGGAAACTTACCCGCAGAACATAGTAGATGAGTTTCCCATGTGTGTGCTGGTGGGCAATGAGGCTGAAGTAGCATCCCCTGAGTCCAATATCCCTGAGCTTTAGGTGTCCGAGGGAAACTTTGGAACTGCCCAACTCAGGGATTTAACTCTGAAAGGGGCCTTTGAAAATGTTACTGTGTTAAATGGGGTGCCTCAGGAACCGGGGGCTGACAGTCGGTTCCCTCATTTTGCTGTGAATGGGGATTTGCTGTACAGAATAACCAAGCCAAGGGGTGAGGTAATAGAACAGTTGCTGGTGCCAGGGCCCTATAGACGCAGGGTGTTAGACATGGCTCATTCTCATGTGTTGGGTGGTCACCTGGGTGCAGACAAGATTCAAGAACGGATCCTCCAAAGATTCTACTGGCCAGGTTGCTATAGAGAAATATAGAGTTATTGTCGTTCCTGCCCCACATGCCAGATAACCTCCCCAGTGGCCCACTTCCGCAGTCCCCTAGTGCCACTACCAGTCATCGAGGTTCCATTCGAACGCATAGCAATGGATCTAGTGGGGCCTCTGGTCAAGTCCGCCCAAGTGCATCAGTATATCCTGGTGGTATTAGATTATGCTACATGGTATCTGGAGGCCGTACCACTACGAAACTCCTCCACCAGGTGTATAGCCCGGGAGTTAGTCCACATGTTTTCAAGAACTGGGTTGCCTAACGAGATCCTAACAGACCAAGGAACTCCATTTATGTCGAAGGTCATGAGGGAATTGTGCAAGACACTGCAGATTGCACAACTGAGAACCTCCGTGTACTCTCCCCAGACGGACGGACTGGTAGAGAGGTTTAACAAAACCTTGAAAGCAATGTTGAGGAAAGCAGTGGAAAAGGATGGCCGAGACTGGGACTATATGTTGTTCGCCATGAGGGAAGTTCCCAAAGCTTCCACAGGTTTCTCCCCGTTTGAACCACTCTATGGACGACACCCTCAGGACTCCTGGAGGTGGAGAAAGAGTCCTGGGAAGCTGAGACCACTCCCTATAGGAGAGTGGTGGAGCACGTTGCCCAGATGCAAGAGAGGATTGCCCATGTGATGCCCATTGTGAGGGAGCACCTCCTTAAGGCACAAGAGGCACATTCCAGGGTGTATAATAGGTCGGCCAGGGTGAGATCGTTCAACCCAGGAGATCGAGTGCTTGTGCTAGTCCCACAGTGGAGACAAGTTCATGGCCAAGTGGCAGGGCCCCTATGAGGTGGTAGAGAAAGTGGGGGAAGTCAACTTTAAGATCCACCAACCAGGGAAGAGGAAGCCCTACCAAATTTACCATGTTAACTTGATTAAGCCATGGCAAGATAGAGAGCCTGCGGAAGCTCCCTGTTTAATGGCTGAGGCTGAGGCCGATGTGAAAGAGGTCAAGGTGGCAGAGTCACTGTCACATGCCCAAAAGCAACAGTGCAAAGAGTTGTTACAGCGAAATAAAGACATGTTTTCGGAGTTGCCAGGACTCACTCAGGTCATAGAGCATGAGGTTCTCACAGAGCCTCATGTTCGCGTCAATCTAAAACCATACCGGATCCCCGAAGCCCGCAGATAGGTGATCTCTAAAGAAGTAAGGCGGATGCTAAACCTGGGAGTCATTGAAGAGTCCAAAAGTGGATGGTCCAGTCCTATAGTCTTAGTGCCGAAACCAGATGGGGAATGGCGGTTTTGCAACGACTATAGGAAGCTGAACGAGGTCTCAAAGTTCGACGCCTACCCAATGCCTAGGGTAGATGAGCTTATCGAAAGGCTAGGAACCGCTCGGTACATCACCACTCTGGACCTCACCAAAGGATATTGGCAAATTCCCCTTTCCAAAGAGGCTAAGGAGAAGACAGCCTTCTCGACGCCAATACGTCAAGATGCCGTTTGGGTTGAAGGGAGCTCCGGCCACCTTCCAGAGAGCCATGGACCGGATCTTAGCACCCCACAAACAGTATGCAGCGGCCTACCTAGATGCCATCGTCATATTTAGCCAGGACTGGGAAAGTCATCTGGACAAAGTTCAAGCCATACTTGATGCCCTAAGGAAGGCGGGCTTTACTATCAACCCGAAGAAATGTGCCATGGGGATGGAGGAAGCCAAGTACCTAGGGTACGTGGTTGGTAGAGGGGAAATAAAACCACAAATAAATAAGGTCGAGGCGATCTTGAACTGGCCACAGCCCCTCTCGAAGAAGCAGGTCATGGCGTTTCTAGGCATTGTGGGCTACTATCGAAGATTTGTCCCTAACTTTGCCCTGATAGCAGCCCCACTGATGGATCTTCTGAAAAGGATGAAGTCAGCTATGGCCAAGTGGTCCCCGGAAGCAGAAGCAGAAGCCAGGAATTGAAACTGGTCCTCTGTAAACAACCAGTCTTGGTGGCACCCAGCTTCTCCAAGGAGTTTGTGGTCCAGATGGATGCATCGGATGTCGGGCTGGGAGCAGTCTTGTCCCAGGAGATTAACGGAGAAGAACACCCTGTAAAATACCTCAGTCTGAAGCTCTCCGCTTGTGAGAAGGACTACTCCATTGTAGAAAAAGAATGTTTGGCCATTAAGTGGGCGTTAAACACTCTGAGGTATTACCTATTAGGTAGAAGGTTCAGGTTAGTGTCAGACCATGCCCCATTGAGGTGGATGCGAGAAAAGAAGGGAAACAATGCCAGAGTGACTAGGTGGTTCCTGGCTCTACAAGATTTTAGTTTCCGGGTAGAGCATAGGCCTGGGAAACAACATGGGAATGCCGCTGCCTTGTCAAGGGTTTATTGTATGGTGACAGAAGGTGCCAAGCCCTACGGCTTTGGACAGAGGGGGGGTGTATGTAAGGTTGCTGCCGGACAGATCGTGGACGGGAGGTATGTGTCCTCGAAGTGCCATGCTTCGGTGATGTAGGATCCGGAGAAGCAGGCTCCAGCACACATAGTGCTGAGAGGAATTTAATGGGTCCGGATTACAGGGCCGGGTTTTATGAGCAGCTGAAAGAGCACCTGTGGCACCTAACAGGTGTTGGCAATAACTAAATCACACTTGCAGCCAGTTAACATGGATTAAAGTTGACTCAACTTCTGTCCTGTGTCCTTGTGTGTACCACATTGAGCATGGAGAAAAGAAAGAAGACCAAAGAACTGTTTGCGGACTTGTGAAACCAAATTGTGAGGAAGCATGAGCAATCTGAAGGCTACAAGTCCGTCTCCAAAGACCTGAATGTTCCTGTGTCTTCCGTGCGCAGTGTCATCAAGAAGTTTAAAGCCCATGGCACTGTGGCTAACCTCCCTACATGTGGACGGAAAAGAAAAATTGACGAGAGATTTCAACGCAAGATTGTGCGGATGGTGGATAAAGAACCTCGACTAACATCCAAACAAGTTCAAGCTGCCCTGCAGTCCGAGGCTACAACAGTGTCAACCCGTACTATCCGTCGGCGTCTGAATGAAAAGGGACTGTATGGTAGGATACCCAGGAAGACCCCACTTCTTACCCCGAGACATAAAAAAGCCAGGCTGGAGTTTGCCAAAACTTACCTGATAAAGCCTAAAACTGGAAGTGCATTGAGGTGAAGGTGAAGAGGTATTGGGAATCCTGCAGAAAATACCTGTGTGAATTGCGTGAAGATGTATTGGGAATCCTGCAGAAAATACCTGTGTGAATTGCGTGAAGAGGTATTGGGAATCCTGCAGAAAATACCTGTGTGAATTGCGGTGAGTGCTGCATTGTGATCTGCTGAGTGCTTTTCTACCTGTTTAGATTTATTGGGCTATTAAAAATCTATTTTCTCACTACAGTTTTAGTTTCTTAGTTTACTACCTGTGTATTTAAGGGTTAACTACATTGCACTAAAATCCTGAGGTGTAGATTTACTCACAAGGGGTTAATTAAGGGGAAGGGGTCATAATTAAGGGTTTATAAGGGGCAGCTGGTTGGGCATCAAGTCCTTTGGAAGTGCATTGAGGTGAAGGGTACATTGCTGGAAAAGGAAAAAAAAAACAAACAAAAAAAAAACACTTTAAATCTCTTAGTTTGCGAGTGTGAACGAGCTGTGTGTGTCCGGAGCGTAAGTGCGAACGAAAGTAAGTGTGTGACTTGTTTTTCAGTGACATTGGATTCAGGGAGTTTGGAAGGGAGGACTTAGGACTGAATTGCTGACTGTATTTCATTCTTTCTTTACTTTACTTTTTACTTAATTAATCCACCTGACCTACTTAGCTGATTCCCCCGTCCATACTTGATACTTAATTGATCCCCCGTCCATACTTAACTGATCCCCTGCCAATATCTAATTGATACACTTGCACATCCCTAATTGATCCCCGTCCATACACCTATATATAAATAATTGTGTTTTGTACTTGTATATATATACTGACTGTATCCCCATATTTAGAATGACGTCCATGTTGGACGGAGCCGTGCAGTGTACATCTTGCGCAATGTATGCATTCCGTGAGCACCCACTCGAGGATCCATACTGCTGCGAGAGATGTGAGCATATCGTGCACTTGGAAGCCCAAATTCTGGATCTAAGTGCTCAGATAGCGGTACTGAGGAGCATCGACAACATAGAACGGAGTTTGCTGCTCACCGAGCAGACACTCAATGGGTCAATACTGGGGGTGGAGCATAGAGGGGAAGTGCAGGCTGAACAGGCAGGGAGCTGGATAACAGTAAGGAGGGATAGAGGGAAGAAGTATAGGAAGGCTGGTTCAGAACCGGCATTATTGGAGCATGACAGATCCTCTGACCGCCGGGGGAGTGTATCCTCCAGTAATGAGGGGGAGGGGGGAAGTGTAGGGCAGGCAAGACAGGTTCTGGTAGTGGGTGACTCTATTATTAGGGGGACAGACAGGGCAATCTGTCACAAAGACCGGGATCGCCGAACGGTGTGCTGCCTCCCTGGCGCTCGAGTCCGGCACATCGCGGATCGGGTTGACAGGTTACTGGGTGGGGCTGGCGAAGACCCAGCGGTCATGGTCCACATCGGCACCAATGACAAAGTGAGTGGTAGATGAAGGGTCCTTAAAAATGATTTCAGGGACCTAGGTAGGAAGCTTAGGGCAAGGACCTCCAAGGTAGTTTTCTCAGAAATACTACCAATCCCGCGAGCCACACAGGAGCGCCAACAGGAAGTTAGGGAGGTGAATAAGTGGCTAAAGAGTTGGTGCAAGGCAGAAGGGTTTGGGTTCATGGAGAACTGGGCCGACTTCGCGGTCGGATACAGGCTCTACCGTAGGGACGGGCTGCACCTCAATGGGGAGGGTGCAGCGGTGCTGGGGAAGAAGATAGCTAATAGGTTGGAGGAGTTTTTAAACTAGAGACGGGGGGGGGGGAAACCAAGGAAATAGGTGGGATGTGAGGCAAGCAAGGGGGAAGGGGAGAAGTGAATATAATGAGGGTGGAGAGGGGGGTGGGGATAGTACAGTTAGATCGTTAGAGAAGAATAGGATGCTAAATAAACCCAAAGTTTTATCTTGCATGCTGACCAACGCAAGAAGCCTGACCAATAAGGCGGATGAGCTGCGGGCGCTTATATGGGAGGAGAGGTATGACATCGTAGGTATAACAGAGACTTGGCTAGATGATAGCTACGACTGGGCGGTAAATTTATTAGATTATAGTTTATTTAGAAGGGACCGGAAACAGGGGAAAGGCGGAGGAGTCTGCTTATATGTAAAGTCATGTCTAAAACCCAGACTAAGGGAAGATATAGGAGAGGGAGAAGAGGGGGTCGAGTCCATGTGGGTAGAGATAGAGGGAACTAAAAATAATAATAAAATATTACTGGGGGTCTGCTATAAGCCACCCAATATAACAGAAGAGAATGAGAATCTGCTATTAGGACAAATAGACAAAGTAGCAAAACATAGTGAAGTGATTGTAATGGGGGATTTCAACTACCCGGATATTGACTGGGAAACAGAAACCTGTAGATCTCAGAAAGGAAAAAGGTTCTTGACAAATATTAAGGATAATTATCTCTCCCAACTAGTGCAGGAACCAACGAGAGGGAAGGCCATGTTGGACTTAATATTGACTAATAGGCCTGATAGAATAACTGAGGTACAGATAGGGGGGCACCTAGGTAATAGCGACCATAATATTATCGACTTCAAAATGCCCTTCAGTAGGGTTATCAATAAGGGAACAACAAAAACATTAAACTTTAGGAGGGCGAAGTTTGATCAGCTGAAAGAAAGCCTTCAACTTATTGACTGGGACAAAGTTCTTAATCAAAGGAATACGAATAGTAAATGGGAAACCTTCAAAAGAATTCTGAATACTCAGTGCGAGAGGTATATACCGTATGGGAATAAAAGGGCCAGAAATAAGAGGAAACCAATATGGTTGAACAAGAACGTAAAAGGGGCGTTAAATAGCAAAAAAGAGGCATTCAAGAGATTAAAACAGGAAAACAGTAAGGAGGCACTAATGTGTTACAAGGAAAAAACGAGAACCTGTAAAAAACAAATAAAAATAGCGAAGGAGGAAACAGAGAGACGTATTGCTAGGGAAAGTAGATCAAATCCCAAACTGTTCTTTACGTATATAAATAGTAAAAGGATTAAATCGGATAATATTGGACCAATAAAAAGTGAGGAAGGCAAAATCATAGAGAAAGATGAGGATAAAGCTAATCTATTAAATAATTTTTTTTCGACAACTTTCACAAAGGAAATGAAACTAACAGGAGAAATGAGAAGTGACAAGCTTATTCCTCCACTAAGTATGACAAATCTAACCCAAGCTGGGGTACAGAAACGCCTCAGTAACATTAAAATAAACAAATCACCAGAACCTGATGGCATACACCCACGGGTACTAAGGGAACTAAGTAATGTGATAGACAGACCGTTATATCTTATATTTAAGGACTCTGTTGAGACTGGGTCTGTGCCACTTGATTGGCGACAGGCGAATGTAGTGCCAATAATCAAAAAGGGAGCGAAAAGTGACGCCGGAAACTATCGGCCGGTGAGTCTGACGTCCGTTGTGGGCAAAATTTTTGAAAGCTTCATTAAAGAGGCAATTACGGAGCATCTTGATGCTAATAATCTTTTAATCCCGAACCAACATGGATTCATGAGGAATCGCTCCTGCCAAACAAACCTGATTGACTTCTACGAGGAGATTAGCTCTCGAGTAGATCAGGGGTAACCAGTGGATGTCGTGTATCTCGACTTCTCAAAAGCTTTCGATAGCGTGCCACATAATAGGTTGGTATACAAAATGAGAATGATGGGGCTGGGGGAAAATGTCTGCAAGTGGGTAGCTAACTGGCTAAGGGATAGAAGGCAGAGGGTGATTATAAATGGAATATACTCAGATTGGGTAAGCGTCACTAGAGGGGTTCTTTACGGTAAGAGCAGTGAGAATATGGAATTCACAGAGTGAGGAGACGGTGATGTCAGATTCACTACACCAGTTCAAGCGGGGACTGGATGCATTTCTAGATACCAGGCAGATTTCAGCATATACTTAAAAATAAAATAAAATAGTAAGTTGATACAGGGATTTATTCTGACTGCTGGTTTCAGAGTCAGGAGGGAATTTTTCCTCAGGTGAAGATTGGCCAAATCATTTGGGGTTTTTGCCCTCCTCTGGATCAACTTTACTAATTACAGAACTAACAGGTCGAACTTGATGGACGCAAGTCTTTATTCGGCTTTACTAACTATGTTTACAAACTATGTTACTATGTTTTGGAAGAATGTTCTCTGGTCAGATGAGACAAAAGTCGAGCTTTTTGGGAAAAACCATCAACATAGAGTGTACAGGAAAAAAAAAGAGGCATTCAAAGAAAAGAACATGGTCCCTACAGTCAAACATGGCGGAGGTTCCCTGATGTTTTGGGGTTGCTTTGCTGCCTCTGGCACTGGACTGCTTGACAGTGTGCATGGCATTATGAAGTCTGAAGACTACCAACAAATTTTGCAGCATAATGTAGGGCCCAGTGTGAGAAAGCTGGGTCACCCTTAGAGGTCATGGGTCTTCCAGCAGGACAATGACCCAAAACACACTTCCAAAAGCACTATAAAATGGTTTTAGAGAAAGCACTGGAGACTTCTAAGGTGGCCAGCAATGAGTCCAGACCTGAATCCCATAGAACACCTGTGGAGAGATCACAAAATGGCAGTTTGGAGAAGGCACCCTTCAAATATCAGGGACCTGGAGCAGTTTGCCAAAGAAGAATGGTCTACAATTCCAGCAGAGCATTGTAAGAAACTCATTGATGGTTACCGGAAGTGGCTGTTCGCAGTTATTTTGGCTAAAGGTTGTGCAACCAAGTATTAGGCTGAGGGTGCCAATACTTTTGTCTGGCCCATTTTTGGAGTTTTGTGTGAAATGATCAATGATTTGATTTTTGCTTCATTCTCTTTTGTGTTTTTTCCTTGCAAGCAAATTAAATGAAGATAATAATACCAAAGAATTTGTGATTGCAATCATT